>NC_089879.1:39117500-39417500 GCF_040182565.1 Anser cygnoides
TGGTGCCAGTGCACTCTCTGGACTCACTGCACTGCATCCCCAGTGGTGCCAGGTCACTCTCTGGACTCACTGCACTGCATCCCCAGTGGTGCCAGTGCACTCTCTGGACTCACTGCAGTGCATCCCCAGTGGTGCCAGTGCACTCTCTGGACTCACTGCACTCCATTTCCAGTGGTGCCAGTGCACTCTCTGGACTCACTGCACTGCATCCCCAGTGGTGCCAGTGCACTCTCTGGACTCACCGCACTGCATCCCCAGTGGTGCCAGTGCACTCTCTGGACTCATTGCAGTGCATCCCCGGTGGTGCCAGTGCACACTCTGGACTCACTGCACTGCATCCCCAGTGGTGCCAGGGCACTCTCTGGACTCACTGCACTGCATCCCCAGTGGTGCCACGGCACTCTCTGGACTCACTGCACTGCATCCCCAGTGGTGCCGGGGCACTCTCTGGACTCACTGCACTGCATCCCCAGTGGTACCAGTGCCCTCTGTGGACTCACTGCACTACATCCCCAGTGGGGCCAGTGCACTCTCTGCACTCACTGCACTGCATCCCCAGTGGTGCCAGTGCACTCTCTGGACTCATTTCACTGCATCCCCAGTGGTGCCAGTGCACTCTCTTGAGTCACTGCACTGCATCCCCAGTGGTGCCAGTGCACTCTCTGGACTCACTGCACTGCATCCCCAGTGGTGCCAGTGAACTCTCTGGACTCACTGCAGTGCATCCCCAATCGTACCAGTGCAATCTCTGGTCTCACTGCAGTGCATCCCCAGCGGTGCCAGTGCACTCTCTGGACTCACTGCACTTCATCCCCAGTGGTGCCAGTGCACTCTCTGGAAGCACGGCACTGCATCCCCGGTGGTGCCAGTGCGCTCTCTGGACTCATTTCACTGCATCCCCGGTGGTGCCAGTGCGCTCTCTGGACTCACGGCACTGCATCCCCAGTGGTGCCAGTGCACTCTCTGGACTCACTGTAGTGCATCCCCACTGGTGCCAGTGCACTCTCTGGACTCACTGCACTGCACCCCCAGTGGTGCCAGTGCACTCTCTGGACTCACAGCACTGCATCCCCACTGGTGCCAGTGCAATCTCTGGACTCACTGCACTGCATCCCCAGAGGTGCCAGTGCACACTCTGGACTCACGGCACTGCATCCCCAGTGGTGCCAGTGCACTCTCTGGACTCACTGCACTGCATCCCCAGTGGTGCCAGGGTACTCTCTGGACTCACTGCACTGGTTCCCCAGTGGTGCCAAGGCACTCTCTGGACTCACTGCACAGCATTGCCATTGGTGCCAGTGCACTCTCTGGACTCATTGCAGTGCATCCCCAGTGGTGCCAGTGCACTCTCTGGACTCACTGCGCTGCATCCCCAGCTAGTGCCAGTGCACTCTCTGGACTCACTGCACTGCATCCCCAGTGGTGCCAGTGCACTCTCTGAACTCACTGAACTGCATCCCCAGTGGTGCCAGTGCACTCTCTGGACTCACTGCACTGCATCCCCAAGGGTGCCCGTGCACTCTCTGGACTCACTGCAGTGCATCCCCAGTGGTGCCAGTGCACTCTCTGGACACACTGCACTGCATCCCAAATGGTGCCAGTGCACTCTCTGCACTTACTGCAGTGCATCCCCAGTGGTGCCAGTGCACTCTCTGGACTCACTGCACTGCATCCCCAGTGGTGCCAGTGCACTCTGTGGACTCACTGCAGTGCATCCCCAGTGGTGCCAGTGCACTCTCTGGAAGCACGGCAGTGCATCCCCAGTGGTGCCAGTGCACTCTCTGGACTCACGGCAGTCTATCCCCAGTGGTGCCAGTGCACTCTCTGGACTCACTGCGCTGCATCCCCTGTGGTGCCAGTGCAGTCTCTGGACTCACTGCAGTGCATCCCCAGTGGTGCCAGTGCATTCTCTGGACTCACTGCAGTGCATCCCCAGTGGTGCCAGTGCACTCTCTGGACTCACTGCGCTGCATCGCCAGTGGTGCCAGTGCCCTCTCTGGACTCACTGCACTGCATCCCCAGTGGTGCCAGTGCACTCTCTGGACTCACTGCAGTGCATCCCCAGTGGTGCCAGTGCACTCTCTGGAGTCACTGCACTGCATTCCCAGTGGTGCCAGTGCACTCTCTGGACTCACTGCAGCGCATCCCCAGTGGTGCAAGTGCACTCTCTGGACTCACTGCAGCGCATCCCCAGTGGTGCCAGTGCACTCTCTGGACTCACTGCAGCGCATCCCAAGTGGTGCCAGTGCATTCTCTGGACTCACTGCAGTGCATCCCCAGTGGTGCCCGTGCACTCTCTGGACTCACTGCACTGCATCCCCAAGGGTGCACGTGCACTCTCTGGACTCACTGCACTGCATCCCCAGTGGTGCCAGTGCACTCTCTGGACTCACGGCACTGCATCCCCAGTGGTGCCAGTGCACTCTCTGGACTCACGGCAGTCCATCCCCAGTGCTGCCAGTGCACTCTCTGGACTCACTGCGCGGCATCCTCAGTGGTGCCAGTGCACTCTCTGGACTCACTGCGCTGCATCCCCAGTGGTGCCAGTGCACTCTCTGGACTCACTCCACTGCATCACCAGTGGTGACAGTGCATTCTCTGGACTCACTGCAGTGCATCACAAGTGGTGCCAGTGCACTCTCTGGACTCACTGCGCTGCATCGCCAGTGGTGCCAGTGCACTCTCTGGACTCACTGCAGTGCATCCCCTGTGGTGCCAGTGCACTCTCTGGAGTCACTGCACTGCATTCCCAGTGGTGCCAGTGCACTCTCTGGACTCACTGCAGTACATTCCCAGTGGTGCAAGTGCACTCTCTGGACTCAGTGCAGCACATCCCCAGTGGTGCCAGTGCACTCTCTGGACTCACTGCAGTGCATCCCCAGTGGTGCCAGTGCACTATCTGGACTCATTGCAGTGCATCCCCAGTGGTGCCAGTGCACTCTCTGGACTCACTGCGCTGCATCCCCAGTGGTGCCAGTGCACTCTCTGGACTCACTGCGCTGCATCCCCAGTGGTGCCAGTGCACTCTCTGGACTCACTGCACTGCACCCCCAGTGGTGCCAGTGCACTCTCTGGACTCACTGCGCTGCATCCCCAGTGGTGCCAGTGCACTCTCTGGACTCACTGCACTGCATCCCCAGTGCTGCCAGTGCACTCTCTTGAGTCACTGCAGTGCATCCCCAGTGGTGCCAGTGCACTCTCTGGACTCACTGCATTGCATCCCCAATCGTACCAGTGCACTCTCTGGACTCAGTGCACTGCATCCCCAGTGGTGCCAGTGCAATCTCTGGTCTCACTACAGTGTATCCCCAGTGGTGCCAGTGCACTCTCTGGACTCCTTGCACTGCATCCCCAGTGGTGCCAGTGCACTCTCTGGACTCACTGCAGTGCATCCCCAGTGGTGCCAGTGCACTCTCTGGACTCACTGCATTGCATCCCCAGTGGTGCCAGTGCACTCTCTGGACTCACGGCAGTGCATCCCCAGTGGTGCCAGTGCACTCTGTGGACTCACTGCACTGCATCCCCAGTGGTGACAGTGCACTCTCTGGACTTGCCGGGGTGCATCACCAGTGGTGCCAGTGCACTCTCTGGACTCACCGGGGTGCATCCCCGGTGGTGCCAGTGCACTCTCTGGACTCACTGCACTGCATCCCCAGTGGTGCCAGTGCACTCTCTGGACTTGCCGGGGTGCATCCCAGTGGTGCCAGTGCACTCTCTGGACTCACCGGGGTGCATCCCCAGTGGTGCCAGTGCACTCTGTGTACTCAGTGCACTGCATCCCCAGTGGTGCCAGTGCACTCTCTGGACTCACTGCAGTGCATCCCCAGTGGTGCCAGGGCACTCTCTTGAGTCACTGCTGTCATCCCCAGTGGTGCCAGTCCACTCTCTGGACTCACTGCATTGCATCCCCAGTGGTGCCAATGCACTCTCTGGACTCACTGCAGTGCATCCCCAATCGTACCAGTGCACTCTCTGGACTCACTGCACTGCATCCCCAGTGGTGCCAGTGCACTCTCAGTACTCACGGCAGTGCATCCCCAGTGGTGCCAGTGCACTCTCCGGACTCACTGCACTGCATCCCCAGTGGTGACAGTGCACTCTCTGGACTTGCCGGGGTGCATCACCAGTGGTGCCAGTGCACTCTCTGGACTCACTGCAGTGCATCCCCAGTGGTGCCAGTGCACTCTCTTGAGTCACTGCTGTGCATCCCCAGTGGTGCCAGTCCACTCTCTGGACTCACTGCAGTGCATCCCCAGGGGTGCCAGTGCACTCTCTGGACTCACTGCACTGCATCCACAGTGGTGCCAGTGCACTCTCTGGACTCACTGCACTGCATCCCCAGTGGTGCCAGTGCACTCTCAGGACTCACTGCACTGCATCCCCAGTGGTGCCAGTGCACTCTCTGGACTAACCGGGGTGCATCCCCAGTGGTGCCAGTGCATTCTCTGGATCACTGCACTGCATCCCCAGTGGTGCCAGTGCACTCTATGGAGTCACTGCAGTGCATCCCCAGGGGTGCCAGTGCACTCTTTGGAGTCACTGCAGTGCATCCCCAGTAGTGCCAGTGCACTCTCTGGACTCACGGCACTGCATCCCCAGTGGTGCCAGTGCACTCTCTGGACTCACTGCACTGCATCCCCAGTGGTGCCAGTGCACGCTCTGGACTCACTGCACTGCATCCCCAGTGGTGCCAGTGCACTCTCTGGACTCACTGTACTGCATCCCCAGTGGTGACAGTGCACTCTCTGGACTCACTGCAGTGCATCCCCAGTGGTGCCAGTGCACTCTCTGGACTCACTGTAGTTCATCCCCAGTGGCGCCAGTGCACTCTCTGGACTCACCGGGGTGCATCCCCAGTGGTGCCAGTGCACTCTCTGGACTCACTGCACTTCATCCCCAGTGGTGCCAGTGCACTCTCTGGACTCACTGCACTGCATCCCCAGTGGTGTCAGGTCACTCTCTGGACTCACTGCACTGCATCCCCAGTGGTGCCAGTGCACTCTCTGGACTCACTGCACTGCATCCCCAGTGGTGCCAGTGCACTCTCTGGACTCACTGCACTCCATTTCCAGTGGTGCCAGTGCACTCTCTGGACTCACTGCAGTGCATCCCCAGTGGTGCCAGTGCACTCTCTGGACTCACGGCACTGCATCCCCAGTGGTGCCAGTGCACTCTCTGGACTCACTGCAGTGCATCCCCGGTGGTGCCAGTGCACACTCTGGACTCACTGCACTGCATCCCCAGTGGTGCCAGGGCACTCTCTGGACTCACTGCACTGCATCCCCAGTGGTGCCAGTGCCCTCTCTGGACTCACTGCACTGCATCCCCAGTGGTGCCACTGCACTCTCTGGACTCACTGCACTGCATCTCCAGTGTTGCCAGAGCACTCTCTGGACTCACTGCACTGCATCTCCAGTGTTACAAGTGCACTCTCTGGAGTCACTGCACTGCATCCCCAGTGGTGCCAGTGCACTCTCTGGACTCACTGCACTGCATCCCCAGTGGTGCCAGTGCACTCTCTGGACTCACCGCACTGCACCCCCAGTGGTGCCAGTGCACTCTCTGTACTCACCGCACTGCATCCCCAGTGGTGCCAGTGCACTCTCTGGACTCACTGCACTGCATCCCCAGTGGTGACAGTGCACTCTCTGGACTCACTGCACTGCATCCCCAGTGGTGCCAGTGCACTCTCTGGACTCACTGCACTGCATCCCCAGTGGTGCCAGTGCACTCTTTGGACTCACTGCACTGCATCCCCAGTGGTGCCAGTGCATTCTCGGGACTCACTGCACTGCATCCCCAAGGGTGCCAGTGCACTCTTTGGACTCACTGCACTGCATCCCCAGTGGTGCCACGGCACTCTCTGGACTCACTGCACTGCATCCCCAGTGGTACCGGGGCACTCTCTGGACTCACTGCACTGCATCCCCAGTGGTGCCAGTGCCCTCTGTGGACTCACTGCACTACATCCCCAGTGGGGCCAGTGCACTCTCTGCACTCACTGCACTGCATCCCCAGTGGTGCCAGTGCACTCTCTGGACTCACTGCAGTGCATCCCCAGTGGTGCCAGTGCACTCTCTTGAGTCACTGCACTGCATCCCCAGTGGTGCCAGTGCACTCTCTGGACTCACTGCACTGCATCCCCAGTGGTGCCAGTGCACTCTCTGGACTCACTGCACTGCATCCCAAGTGGTGACAGTGCACTCTCTGGAAGCACGGCACTGCATCCCCGGTGGTGCCAGTGCTCTCTCTGGACTCATTTCACTGCATCCCCAGTGGTGCCAGTGCGCTCTCTGGACTCACGGCACTGCATCCCCAGTGGTGCCAGTGCACTCTCTGGACTCACTGTAGTGCACCCCACTGGTGCCAGTGCACTCTCTGGACTCACTGCACTGCACCCCCAGTGGTGCCAGTGCACTCTCTGGACTCACAGCACTGCATCCCCAGTGGTGCCAGTGCACTCTCTGGACTCACTGCACTGCATCCCCAGTGGTGCCAGTGCACACTCTGGACTCACTGCACTGCATCCCCAGTGGTGCCAGTGCACTCTCTGGACTCACTGCACTGCATCCCCAGTGGTGCCAGGGTACTCTCTGGACTCACTGCACTGCATCCCCAGTGGTGCCAAGGCACTCTCTGGACTCACTGCACTGCATTGCCATTGGTGCCAGTGCACTCTCTGGACTCATTGCAGTGCATCCCCAGTGGTGCCAGTGCACTCTCTGGACTCACGGCACTGCATCCCCAGTGGTGCCAGTGCACTCTCTGGACTCACTGCACTGCATCCCCAGTGGTGCCAGTGCACTCTCTGAACTCACTGAACTGCATCCCCAGTGGTGCCAGTGCACTCTCTGGACTCACTGCACTGCATCCCCAGTGGTGCCAGGGCACTCTCTGGACTCACTGCACTGCATCCCCAGTGGTGCCAGTGACCTCTCTGGACTCAGTGCAGTGCATTCCCAGTGGCGCCAGTGCACTCTCTGGACTCACCGGGGTGCATCCCCAATAGTGCCAGTGCCCTCTCTGGACTCACTGCAGTGCATCCCCAGTGGTGCCAGTGCGCTCTCTGGATTCACCGGGGTGCATCGCCAGTGGTGCTAGTGCACTCTCTGGACTCATTTCACTGCATCCCCAGTGGTGCCAGTGCACTCTCTGGACTCACTGCACTGCATCCCCAGTGGTGCCAGTGCACTCTCTGAGCTCACTGCAGTGCATCTCCACTGGTGCCAGTGCACTCTCTGGACTCACTGCACTGCATCCCCAGTGGTGCCAGTGCCCTCTCTGGACTCACTGCAGTGCATCCCCAGTGGTGCCAGTGCACTCTCTTGAGTCACTGCACTGCATCCCCAGTGGTGCCAGTGCACTCTCTGGACTCACTGCACTGCATCCCCAGTGGCGCCAGGGCACTCTCTTGAGTCACTGCACTGCATCCCCAGTGGTGCCAGTGCACTCTCTGGACTCACTGCACTGCATCCCCAGTGGTGCCAGTGCACTCTCTGGACTCACTGCAGTGCATCCCCAATCGTACCAGTGCAATCTCTGGTCTCACTGCAGTGCATCCCCAGTGGTGCCAGTGCACTCTCTGGACTCACTGCACTGCATCCCCAGTGGTGCCAGTGCACTCTCTGGAAGCACGGCACTGCATCCCCGGTGGTGCCAGTGCGCTCTCTGGACTCATTTCACTGCATCCCCGGTGGTGCCAGTGCGCTCTCTGGACTCACGGCACTGCATCCCCAGTGGTGCCAGTGCACTCTCTGGACTCACTGTAGTGCATCCCCACTGGTGCCAGTGCACTCTCTGGACTCACTGCGCTGCATCCCCAGTGGTGCCAGTGCACTCTCTGGACTCACAGCACTGCATCCCCAGTGGTGCCAGTGCACTCTCTGGACTCACTGCACTGCATCCCCAGTGGTGCCAGTGCACACTCTGGACTCACTGCACTGCATCCCCAAGGGTGCCAGTGCACTCTTTGGACTCACTGCACTGCATCCCCAGTGGTGCCACGGCACTCTCTGGACTCACTGCACTGCATCCCCAGTGGTGCCGGGGCACTCTCTGGACTCACTGCACTGCATCCCCAGTGGTGCCAGTGCCCTCTGTGGACTCACTGCACTACATCCCCAGTGGGGCCAGTGCACTCTCTGCACTCACTGCACTGCATCCCCAGTGGTGCCAGTGCACTCTCTGGACTCACTGCAGTGCATCCCCAGTGGTGCCAGTGCACTCTCTTGAGTCACTGCACTGCATCCCCAGTGGTGCCAGTGCACTCTCTGGACTCACTGCACTGCATCCCCAGTGGTGCCAGTGCACTCTCTGGACTCACTGCAGTGCATCCCCAATCGTACCAGTGCAATCTCTGGTCTCACTGAACTGCATCCCCAGTGGTGCCAGTGCACTCTCTGGACTCACTGCACTGCATCCCAAGTGGTGACAGTGCACTCTCTGGAAGCACGGCACTGCATCCCCGGTGGTGCCAGTGCTCTCTCTGGACTCATTTCACTGCATCCCCGGTGGTGCCAGTGCGCTCTCTGGACTCACGGCACTGCATCCCCAGTGGTGCCAGTGCACTCTCTGGACTCACTGTAGTGCATCCCCACTGGTGCCAGTGCACTCTCTGGACTCACTGCACTGCACCCCCAGTGGTGCCAGTGCACTCTCTGGACTCACAGCACTGCATCCCCAGTGGTGCCAGTGCACTCTCTGGACTCACTGCACTGCATCCCCAGTGGTGCCAGTGCACACTCTGGACTCACTGCACTGCATCCCCAGTGGTGCCAGTGCACTCTCTGGACTCACTGCACTGCATCCCCAGTGGTGCCAGGGTACTCTCTGGACTCACTGCACTGCATCCCCAGTGGTGCCAAGGCACTCTCTGGACTCACTGCACTGCATTGCCATTGGTGCCAGTGCACTCTCTGGACTCATTGCAGTGCATCCCCAGTGGTGCCAGTGCACTCTCTGGACTCACGGCACTGCATCCCCAGTGGTGCCAGTGCACTCTCTGGACTCACTGCACTGCATCCCCAGTGGTGCCAGTGCACTCTCTGAACTCACTGAACTGCATCCCCAGTGGTGCCAGTGCACTCTCTGGACTCACTGCACTGCATCCCCAGTGGTGCCAGGGCACTCTCTGGACTCACTGCACCGCATCCCCAGTGGTGCCAGTGACCTCTCTGGACTCAGTGCAGTGCATTCCCAGTGGCGCCAGTGCACTCTCTGGACTCACCGGGGTGCATCCCCAATAGTGCCAGTGCCCTCTCTGGACTCACTGCAGTGCATCCCCAGTGGTGCCAGTGCGCTCTCTGGATTCACCGGGGTGCATCGCCAGTGGTGCTAGTGCACTCTCTGGACTCATTTCACTGCATCCCCAGTGGTGCCAGTGCACTCTCTGGACTCACTGCACTGCATCCCCAGTGGTGCCAGTGCACTCTCTGAGCTCACTGCAGTGCATCTCCACTGGTGCCAGTGCACTCTCTGGACTCACTGCACTGCATCCCCAGTGGTGCCAGTGCCCTCTCTGGACTCACTGCAGTGCATCCCCAGTGGTGCCAGTGCACTCTCTTGAGTCACTGCACTGCATCCCCAGTGGTGCCAGTGCACTCTCTGGACTCACTGCACTGCATCCCCAGTGGCGCCAGGGCACTCTCTTGAGTCACTGCACTGCATCCCCAGTGGTGCCAGTGCACTCTCTGGACTCACTGCACTGCATCCCCAGTGGTGCCAGTGCACTCTCTGGACTCACTGCAGTGCATCCCCAATCGTACCAGTGCAATCTCTGGTCTCACTGCAGTGCATCCCCAGTGGTGCCAGTGCACTCTCTGGACTCACTGCACTGCATCCCCAGTGGTGCCAGTGCACTCTCTGGAAGCACGGCACTGCATCCCCGGTGGTGCCAGTGCGCTCTCTGGACTCATTTCACTGCATCCCCGGTGGTGCCAGTGCGCTCTCTGGACTCACGGCACTGCATCCCCAGTGGTGCCAGTGCACTCTCTGGACTCACTGTAGTGCATCCCCACTGGTGCCAGTGCACTCTCTGGACTCACTGCGCTGCATCCCCAGTGGTGCCAGTGCACTCTCTGGACTCACAGCACTGCATCCCCAGTGGTGCCAGTGCACTCTCTGGACTCACTGCACTGCATCCCCAGTGGTGCCAGTGCACACTCTGGACTCACTGCACTGCATCCCCAAGGGTGCCAGTGCACTCTTTGGACTCACTGCACTGCATCCCCAGTGGTGCCACGGCACTCTCTGGACTCACTGCACTGCATCCCCAGTGGTGCCGGGGCACTCTCTGGACTCACTGCACTGCATCCCCAGTGGTGCCAGTGCCCTCTGTGGACTCACTGCACTACATCCCCAGTGGGGCCAGTGCACTCTCTGCACTCACTGCACTGCATCCCCAGTGGTGCCAGTGCACTCTCTGGACTCACTGCAGTGCATCCCCAGTGGTGCCAGTGCACTCTCTTGAGTCACTGCACTGCATCCCCAGTGGTGCCAGTGCACTCTCTGGACTCACTGCACTGCATCCCCAGTGGTGCCAGTGCACTCTCTGGACTCACTGCAGTGCATCCCCAATCGTACCAGTGCAATCTCTGGTCTCACTGAACTGCATCCCCAGTGGTGCCAGTGCACTCTCTGGAAGCACGGCACTGCATCCCCGGTGGTGCCAGTGCTCTCTCTGGACTCATTTCACTGCATCCCCGGTGGTGCCAGTGCGCTCTCTGGACTCACGGCACTGCATCCCCAGTGGTGCCAGTGCACTCTCTGGACTCACTGTAGTGCATCCCGACTGGTGCCAGTGCACTCTCTGGACTCACTGCACTGCACCCCCAGTGGTGCCAGTGCACTCTCTGGACTCACAGCACTGCATCCCCAGTGGTGCCAGTGCACACTCTGGACTCACTGCACTGCATCCCCAGTGGTGCCAGTGCACTCTCTGGACTCACTGCACTGCATCCCCAGTGGTGCCAGGGTACTCTCTGGACTCACTGCACTGCATCCCCAGTGGTGCCAAGGCACTCTCTGGACTCACTGCACTGCATTGCCATTGGTGCCAGTGCACTCTCTGGACTCATTGCAGTGCATCCCCAGTGGTGCCAGTGCACTCTCTGGACTCACGGCACTGCATCCCCAGTGGTGCCACTGCACTCTCTGGACTCACTGCACTGCATCCCCAGTGGTGCCAGTGCACTCTCTGAACTCACTGAACTGCATCCCCAGTGGTGCCAGTGCACTCTCTGGACTCACTGCACTGCATCCCCAGTGGTGCCAGGGCACTCTCTGGACTCACTGCACTGCATCCCCAGTGGTGCCAGTGACCTCTCTGGACTCAGTGCAGTGCATTCCCAGTGGCGCCAGTGCACTCTCTGGACTCACCGGGGTGCATCCCCAATAGTGCCAGTGCCCTCTCTGGACTCACTGCAGTGCATCCCCAGTGGTGCCAGTGCGCTCTCTGGATTCACCGGGGTGCATCGCCAGTGGTGCTAGTGCACTCTCTGGACTCATTTCACTGCATCCCCAGTGGTGCCAGTGCACTCTCTGGACTCACTGCACTGCATCCCCAGTGGTGCCAGTGCACTCTCTGAGCTCACTGCAGTGCATCTCCACTGGTGCCAGTGCACTCTCTGGACTCACTGCACTGCATCCCCAGTGGTGCCAGTGCCCTCTCTGGACTCACTGCACTGCATCCCCAGTGGTGCCAGGTCACTCTCTGGACTCACTGCGCTGCATCCCCAGTGGTGCCAGTGCACTCTCTGGACTCACTGCACTGCATCCCCAGTGGCGCCAGGGCACTCTCTTGAGTCACTGCACTGCATCCCCAGTGGTGCCAGTGCACTCTCTGGACTCACTGCACTGCATCCCCAGTGGTGCCAGTGCACTCTCTGGACTCACTGCAGTGCATCCCCAATCGTACCAGTGCAATCTCTGGTCTCACGGCAGTGCATCCCCAGTGGTGCCAGTGCACTCTCTGGACTCACTGCACTGCATCCCCAGTGGTGCCAGTGCACTCTCTGGAAGCACGGCACTGCATCCCCGGTGGTGCCAGTGCGCTCTCTGGACTCATTTCACTGCATCCCCGGTGGTGCCAGTGCGCTCTCTGGACTCACGGCACTGCATCCCCAGTGGTGCCAGTGCACTCTCTGGACTCACTGTAGTGCATCCCCACTGGTGCCAGTGCACTCTCTGGACTCACTGCGCTGCATCCCCAGTGGTGCCAGTGCACTCTCTGGACTCACAGCACTGCATCCCCAGTGGTGCCAGTGCACTCTCTGGACTCACGGCAGTCCATCCCCAGTGCTGCCAGTGCACACTCTGGACTCACGGCACTGCATCCCCAGTGGTGCCAGTGCACTCTCTGGACTCACTGCACTGCATCCCCTGTGGTGCCAGGGTACTCTCTGGACTCACTGCACTGCATCCCCAGTGGTGCCAAGGCACTCTCTGGACTCACTGCACTGCATTGCCATTGGTGCCAGTGCACTCTCTGGACTCATTGCAGTGCATCCCCAGTGGTGCCAGTGCACTCTCTGGACCCACTGCACTGCATCCCCAGTGCTGCCAGTGCACTCTCTGGACTCACGGCACTGCATCCCCAGTGGTGCCACTGCACTCTCTGGACTCACTGAACTGCATCCCCAGTGGTGCCAGTGCACTCTCTGGACTCACTGCACTGCATCCCCAGTGGTGCCAGGGCACTCTCTGGACTCACTGCACTGCATCCCCAGTGGTGCCAGTGACCTCTCTGGACTCAGTGCACTGCATTCCCAGTAGTTCCAGTGCACTCTCTGGACTCATTGCAGTGCATCCCCAATAGTGCCAGTGCCCTCTCTGGACTCACTGCAGTGCATCCCCAGTGGTGCCAGTGCGCTCTCTGGACTCACCGCACTGCATCCCCAGTGGTGCCAGTGCACTCTCTGGACTCACTGCAGTGCAGCCCAGTGGTGCCAGTGCACTCTCTGGACTCATTTCACTGCATCCCTAGTGGTGCCAGTGCACTCTCTGGACTCACTGCACTGCATCCCCAGTGGTGCCAGTGCACTCTCTGGACTCACTGCACTGCATCCCCAGTGGTGCCAGTGCACTCTCTGGCCTCACTGCACTGCGTCCCCAATGGTGCCAGTGCACTCTCTGGACTCACTGCACTGCATCCCCAGTGGTGCCACTGCACTCTCTGGACTCACTGCACTGCATCCCCAGTGGTGCCGGGGCACTCTCTGGACTCACTGCAGTGCATCCCCAGTGGTGCCAGTGCCCTCTCTGGACTCACTGCACTACATCCCCAGTAGGGCCAGTGCACTCTCTGCACTCACTGCACTGCATCCCCTGTGGTGCCAGTGAACTCTCTGGAATCACTGCACTGCATCCCTAGTGGTTCCAGTGCACTCTCTGGACTCACTGTAGTGCATCCCCAGTGGTGCCAGTGAACTCTCTGGACTCACTGCACTGCACCCCCAGTGGTGCCAGTGCACTCTCTGGACTCACTGCACTGCATCCCCAGTGGTGACAGTGCACTCTCTGGACTCACTGCACTGCATCCCCAGTGGTGCCAGTGCACACTCTGGACTCACGGCACTGCATCCCCAGTGGTGCCAGTGCACTCTCTGGACTCACTGCACTGCATCCCCAGTGGTGCCAGGGTACTCTCTGGACTCACTGCACTGCATCCCCAGTGGTGCCAAGGCACTCTCTGGACTCACTGCACTGCATTGCCATTGGTGCCAGTGCACTCTCTGGACTCATTGCAGTGCATCCCCAGTGGTGCCAGTGCACTCTCTGGACTCACTGCACTGCATCCCCAGTGGTGCCAGTGCACTCTCTGAACTCACTGAACTGCATCCCCAGTGGTGCCAGTGCACTCTCTGGACTCACTGCACTGCATCCCCAGTGGTGCCAGGGCACTCTCTGGACTCACTGCACTGCATCCCTAGTGGTGCCAGTGACCTCTCTGGACTCAGTGCAGTGCATTCCCAGTGGTTCCAGGGCACTCTCTGGACTCACCGGGGTGCATCCCCAATAGTGCCAGTGCCCTCTCTGGACTCACTGCAGTGCATCCCCAGTGGTGCCAGTGCGCTCTCTGGACTCACCGCACTGCATCCCCAGTGGTGCCAGTGCACTCTCTGGACTCACTGCAGTGCATCCCCAGTGGTGCCAGTGCACTCTCTGGACTCATTTCACTGCATCCCCAGTGGTGCCAGTGCACTCTCTGGACTCACTGCACTGCATCCCCAGTGGTGCCAGTGCACTCTCTGGACTCACTGCACTGCATCCCCAGTGGTGCCAGTGCACTCTCTGAGCTCACTGCAGTGCATCCCCAGTGGTGCCAGTGCACTCTCTGGACTCACTGCACTGCATCCCCAGTGGTGCCAGTGCACTCTCTGGACTCACTGCACTGCATCCCCAATGGTGCCAGTGCACTCTCTGGACTCACTGCAGTGCATCCCCAGTGGTGCCACTGCACTCTCTGGACTCACCGCACTGCATCCCCAGTGGTGCCGGGGCACTCTCTGGACTCACTGCAGTGCATCCCCAGTGGTGCCAGTGCCCTCTGTGTACTCACTGCACTACATCCCCAGTAGGGCCAGTGCACTCTCTGGACTAACCGGGGTGCATCCCCAGTGGTGCCAGTGCACTCTATGGATCACTGCACTGCATCCCCAGTGGTGCCAGTGCACTCTCTGGACTTGCCGGGGTGCATCACCAGTGGTGCCAGTGCACTCTCTGGACTCACTGCAGTGCATCCCCAGTGGTGCCAGTGCACTCTCTTGAGTCACTGCTGTGCATCCCCAGTGGTGCCAGTCCACTCTCTGGACTCACTGCAGTGCATCCCCAGGGGTGCCAGTGCACTCTCTGGACTCACTGCACTGCATCACCAGTGGTGCCAGTGCACTCTCTGGACTCACTGCACTGCATCCCCAGTGGTGCCAGTGCACTCTCTGGACTCACTGCACTGCATCCCCAGTGGTGCCAGTGCACTCTCTGGACTCACTGCACTGCATCCCCAGTGGTGCCAGTGCACTCTCTGAACTCACTGAACTGCATCCCCAGTGGTGCCAGTGCACTCTCTGGACTCACTGCACTGCATCCCCAGTGGTGCCAGGGTACTCTCTGGACTCACTGCACTGCATCCCCAGTGGTGCCAGTGCCCTCTCTGGACTCAGTGCACTGCATTCCCAGTGGTGCCAGTGCACTCTCTGGACTCACTGCAGTGCATCCCCAGTGGTGCCAGTCCACTATCTGGACTCACTGCACTGCATCCCCAGAGGTGCCAGTGCACTCTCTGGACTCACTGTACTGCATCCCCAGTGGTGACAGTGCACTCTCTGTACTCACTGCAGTGCATCCCCAGTGGTGCCAGTGCACTCTCTGGACTCACTGTAGTTCATCCCCAGTGGCGCCAGTGCACTCTCTGGACTCACAGCACTGCATCCCCAGTGGTGCCAGTGCACTCTCTGGACTCACTGCACTGCATCCCCAGTGGTGCCAGGTCACTCTCTGGACTCACTGCGCTGCATCCCCAGTGGTGCCAGTGCACTCTCTGGACTCACTGCACTGCATCCCCAGTGGTGCCAGTGCACTCTCTTGAGTCACTGCAGTGCATCCCCAGGGGTGCCAGTGCACTCTCTGGACTCACTGCATTGCATCCCCAATCGTACCAGTGCATTCTCTGGACTCAGTGCACTGCATCCCCAGTGGTGCCAGTGCAATCTCTGGTCTCACTACAGTGTATCCCCAGTGGTGACAGTGCACTCTCTGGACTCCTTGCACTGCATCCGCAGTGGTGCCAGTGCACTCTCTGGACTCACTGCATTGCATCCCCAGTGGTGCCAGTGCACTCTCTGGACTCATGGCAGTGCATCCCCAGTGGTGCCAGTGCACTCTGTGGACTCACTGCACTGCATCCCCAGTGGTGACAGTGCACTCTCTGGACTTGCCGGGGTGCATCACCAGTGGTGCCAGTGCACTCTCTGGACTCACCGGGGTGCATCCCCGGTGGTGCCAGTGCACTCTCTGGACTCACTGCACTGCATCCCCAGTGGTGCCAGTGCACTCTCTGGACTTGCCGGGGTGCATCCCAGTGGTGCCAGTGCACTCTCTGGACGCAGCGGGGTGCATCCCCAGTCATGCCAGTGCACTCTGTGTACTCAGTGCACTGCATCCCCAGTGGTGCCAGTGCACTCTCTGGACTCACTGCAGTGCATCCCCAGTGGTGCCAGGGCACTCTCTTGAGTCACTGCTGTCATCCCCAGTGGTGCCAGTCCACTCTCTGGACTCACTGCATTGCATCCCCAGTGGTGCCAGTGCACTCTCTGGACTCACTGCAGTGCATCCCCAATCGTACCAGTGCACTCTCTGGACTCACTGCACTGCATCCCCAGTGGTGCCAGTGCACTCTCAGTACTCACGGCAGTGCATCCCCAGTGGTGCCAGTGCACTCTCTGGACTCACTGCACTGCATCCCCAGTGGTGCCAGTGCACTCTCTTGAGTCACTGCTGTGCATCCCCAGTGGTGCCAGTGCACTCTCTGGACTAACCGGGGTGCATTCCCAGTGGTGCCAGTGCACTCTCTGGATCACTGCACTGCATCCCCAGTGGTGCCAGTGCACTCTATGGAGTCACTGCAGTGCATCCCCAGGGGTGCCAGTGCACTCTCTGGACTCACTGCAGTGCATCCCCAGTAGTGCCAGTGCACTCTCTGGACTCACTGCACTGCATCCCCAGTGGTGCCAGTGCACTCTCTGGACTCACTGCACTGCATCCCCAGTGGTGCCAGTGCACTCTCTGGACTCACTGCACTGCATCCCCAGTGGTGCCAGTGCACTCTCTGGACTCACTGTACTGCATCCCCAGTGGTGACAGTGCACTCTCTGGACTCACTGCACTGCATCCCCAGTGGTGCCAGTGCACTCTCTGGACTCACTGTAGTTCATCCCCAGTGGCGCCAGTGCACTCTCTGGATCACTGCACTGCATCCCCAGTGGTACCAGTGCACTCTATGGAGTCACTGCAGTGCATCCCCAGGGGTGCCAGTGCACTCTCTTGAGTCACTGCTGTGCATCCCCAGTGGTGCCAGTGCACTCTCTGGACTAACCGGGGTGCATCCCCAGTGGTGCCAGTGCACTCTCTGGATCACTGCACTGCATCCCCAGTGGTGCCAGTGCACTCTATGGAGTCACTGCAGTGCATCCCCAGGGGTGCCAGTGCACTCTTTGGAGTCACTGCAGTGCATCCCCAGTAGTGCCAGTGCACTCTCTGGACTCACTGCACTGCATCCCCAGTGGTGCCAGTGCACTCTCTGGACTCACTGTACTGCATCCCCAGTGGTGACAGTGCACTCTCTGGACTCACTGCAGTGCATCCCCAGTGGTGCCAGTGCACTCTCTGGACTCACTGTAGTTCATCCCCAGTGGCGCCAGTGCACTCTCTGGACTCGCCGGGGTGCATCCCCAGTGGTGCCAGTGCACTCTCTGGACTCACTGCACTTCATCCCCAGTGGTGCCAGTGCACTCTCTGGACTCACTGCACTGCATCCCCAGTGGTGCCAGTGCACTCTCTGGACTCACTGCACTGCATCCCCAGTGGTGCCAGTGCACTCTCTGGACTCACTGCACTCCATTTCCAGTGGTGCCAGTGCACTCTCTGGACTCACTGCAGTGCATCCCCAGTGGTGCCAGTGCACTCTCTGGACTCACGGCACTGCATCCCCAGTGGTGCCAGTGCACTCTCTGGACTCATTGCAGTGCATCCCCGGTGGTGCCAGTGCACACTCTGGACTCACTGCACTGCATCCCCAGTGGTGCCAGGGCACTCTCTGGACTCACTGCACTGCATCCCCAGTGGTGCCAGTGCCCTCTCTGGACTCACTGCACTGCATCCCCAGTGGTGCCACTGCACTCTCTGGACTCACTGCACTGCATCTCCAGTGTTGCCAGAGCACTCTCTGGACTCACTGCACTGCATCTCCAGTGTTACAAGTGCACTCTCTGGACTCACTGCACTGCATCCCCAGTGGTGCCAGTGCACTCTCTGGACTCACTGCACTGCATCCCCAGTGGTGCCAGTGCACTCTCTGGACTCACCGCACTGCACCCCCAGTGGTGCCAGTGCACTCTCTGGACTCACCGCACTGCATCCCCAGTGGTGCCAGTGCACTCTCTGGACTCACTGCACTGCATCCCCAGTGGTGACAGTGCACTCTCTGGACTCACTGCACTGCATCCCCAGTGGTGCCAGTGCACTCTCTGGACTCACTGCACTGCATCCCCAGTGGTGCCAGTGCACTCTTTGGACTCACTGCACTGCATCCCCAGTGGTGCCAGTGCACTCTCGGGACTCACTGCACTGCATCCCCAAGGGTGCCAGTGCACTCTTTGGACTCACTGCACTGCATCCCCAGTGGTGCCACGGCACTCTCTGGACTCACTGCACTGCATCCCCAGTGGTGCCGGGGCACTCTCTGGACTCACTGCACTGCATCCCCAGTGGTGCCAGTGCCCTCTGTGGACTCACTGCACTACATCCCCAGTGGGGCCAGTGCACTCTCTGCACTCACTGCACTGCATCCCCAGTGGTGCCAGTGCACTCTCTGGACTCACTGCAGTGCATCCCCAGTGGTGCCAGTGCACTTTCTTGAGTCACTGCACTGCATCCCCAGTGGTGCCAGTGCACTCTCTGGACTCACTGCACTGCATCCCCAGTGGTGCCACTGCACTCTCTGGACTCACTGCAGTGCATCCCCAATCGTACCAGTGCAATCTCTGGTCTCACTGCAGTGCATCCCCAGTGGTGCCAGTGCACTCTCTGGACTCACTGTACTGCATCCCCAGTGGTGACAGTGCACTCTCTGGACTCACTGCAGTG
Source organism: Anser cygnoides (assembly GCF_040182565.1). Classification (NCBI taxonomy): domain Eukaryota; kingdom Metazoa; phylum Chordata; class Aves; order Anseriformes; family Anatidae; genus Anser; species Anser cygnoides. The sequence goes on from NC_089879.1 coordinate 39,136,359, forward strand.
CATCCCCAGTGGTGCCAGTGCACTCTCTGGACTCACTGTAGTTCATCCCCAGTGGCGCCAGTGCACTCTCTGGACTCGCCGGGGTGCATCCCCAGTGGTGCCAGTGCACTCTCTGGACTCACTGCACTTCATCCCCAGTGGTGCCGGTGCACTCTCTGGACTCACTGCACTGCATCCCCAGTGGTGCCAGTGCACTCTCTGGACTCACTGCACTGCATCCCCAGTGGTGCCAGTGCACTCTCTGGACTCACTGCACTCCATTTCCAGTGGTGCCAGTGCACTCTCTGGACTCACTGCAGTGCATCCCCAGTGGTGCCAGTGCACTCTCTGGACTCACGGCACTGCATCCCCAGTGGTGCCAGTGCACTCTCTGGACTCATTGCAGTGCATCCCCGGTGGTGCCAGTGCACACTCTGGACTCACTGCACTGCATCCCCAGTGGTGCCAGGGCACTCTCTGGACTCACTGCACTGCATCCCCAGTGGTGCCAGTGCCCTCTCTGGACTCACTGCACTGCATCCCCAGTGGTGCCACTGCACTCTCTGGACTCACTGCACTGCATCTCCAGTGTTGCCAGAGCACTCTCTGGACTCACTGCACTGCATCTCCAGTGTTACAAGTGCACTCTCTGGACTCACTGCACTGCATCCCCAGTGGTGCCAGTGCACTCTCTGGACTCACTGCACTGCATCCCCAGTGGTGCCAGTGCACTCTCTGGACTCACCGCACTGCACCCCCAGTGGTGCCAGTGCACTCTCTGGACTCACCGCACTGCATCCCCAGTGGTGCCAGTGCACTCTCTGGACTCACTGCACTGCATCCCCAGTGGTGACAGTGCACTCTCTGGACTCACTGCACTGCATCCCCAGTGGTGCCAGTGCACTCTCTGGACTCACTGCACTGCATCCCCAGTGGTGCCAGTGCACTCTTTGGACTCACTGCACTGCATCCCCAGTGGTGCCAGTGCACTCTCGGGACTCACTGCACTGCATCCCCAAGGGTGCCAGTGCACTCTTTGGACTCACTGCACTGCATCCCCAGTGGTGCCAGTGCACTCTCTGGACTCACTGCACTGCATCCCCAGTGGTGCCGGGGCACTCTCTGGACTCACTGCACTGCATCCCCAGTGGTGCCAGTGCCCTCTGTGGACTCACTGCACTACATCCCCAGTGGGGCCAGTGCACTCTCTGCACTCACTGCACTGCATCCCCAGTGGTGCCAGTGCACTCTCTGGACTCACTGCAGTGCATCCCCAGTGGTGCCAGTGCACTTTCTTGAGTCACTGCACTGCATCCCCAGTGGTGCCAGTGCACTCTCTGGACTCACTGCACTGCATCCCCAGTGGTGCCACTGCACTCTCTGGACTCACTGCAGTGCATCCCCAATCGTACCAGTGCAATCTCTGGTCTCACTGCAGTGCATCCCCAGTGGTGCCAGTGCACTCTCTGGACTCACTGCACTGCATCCCAAGTGGTGACAGTGCACTCTCTGGAAGCACGGCACTGCATCCCCGGTGGTGCCAGTGCGCTCTCTGGACTCATTTCACTGCATCCCCGGTGGTGCCAGTGCGCTCTCTGGACTCACGGCACTGCATCCCCAGTGGTGCCAAGGCACTCTCTGGACTCACTGCACTGCATTGCCATTGGTGCCAGTGCACTCTCTGGACTCATTGCAGTGCATCCCCAGTGGTGCCAGTGCACTCTCTGGACTCACGGCACTGCATCCCCAGTGGTGCCAGTGCACTCTCTGGACTCACTGCACTGCATCCCCAGTGGTGCCAGTGCACTCTCTGAACTCACTGAACTGCATCCCCAGTGGTGCCAGTGCACTCTCTGGACTCACTGCACTGCATCCCCAGTGGTGCCAGGGCACTCTCTGGACTCACTGCACTGCATCCCCAGTGGTGCCAGTGACCTCTCTGGACTCAGTGCAGTGCATTCCCAGTGGCGCCAGTGCACTCTCTGGACTCACCGGGGTGCATCCCCAATAGTGCCAGTGCCCTCTCTGGACTCACTGCAGTGCATCCCCAGTGGTGCCAGTGCGCTCTCTGGATTCACCGGGGTGCATCGCCAGTGGTGCTAGTGCACTCTCTGGACTCATTTCACTGCATCCCCAGTGGTGCCAGTGCACTCTCTGGACTCACTGCACTGCATCCCCAGTGGTGCCAGTGCACTCTCTGAGCTCACTGCAGTGCATCTCCACTGGTGCCAGTGCACTCTCTGGACTCACTGCACTGCATCCCCAGTGGTGCCAGTGCCCTCTCTGGACTCACTGCAGTGCATCCCCAGTGGTGCCAGTGCACTCTCTTGAGTCACTGCACTGCATCCCCAGTGGTGCCAGTGCACTCTCTGGACTCACTGCACTGCATCCCCAGTGGCGCCAGGGCACTCTCTTGAGTCACTGCACTGCATCCCCAGTGGTGCCAGTGCACTCTCTGGACTCACTGCACTGCATCCCCAGTGGTGCCAGTGCACTCTCTGGACTCACTGCAGTGCATCCCCAATCGTACCAGTGCAATCTCTGGTCTCACTGCAGTGCATCCCCAGTGGTGCCAGTGCACTCTCTGGACTCACTGCACTGCATCCCCAGTGGTGCCAGTGCACTCTCTGGAAGCACGGCACTGCATCCCCGGTGGTGCCAGTGCGCTCTCTGGACTCATTTCACTGCATCCCCGGTGGTGCCAGTGCGCTCTCTGGACTCACGGCACTGCATCCCCAGTGGTGCCAGTGCACTCTCTGGACTCACTGTAGTGCATCCCCACTGGTGCCAGTGCACTCTCTGGACTCACTGCGCTGCATCCCCAGTGGTGCCAGTGCACTCTCTGGACTCACAGCACTGCATCCCCAGTGGTGCCAGTGCACTCTCTGGACTCACTGCACTGCATCCCCAGTGGTGCCAGTGCACACTCTGGACTCACTGCACTGCATCCCCAAGGGTGCCAGTGCACTCTTTGGACTCACTGCACTGCATCCCCAGTGGTGCCACGGCACTCTCTGGACTCACTGCACTGCATCCCCAGTGGTGCCGGGGCACTCTCTGGACTCACTGCACTGCATCCCCAGTGGTGCCAGTGCCCTCTGTGGACTCACTGCACTACATCCCTAGTGGGGCCAGTGCACTCTCTGCACTCACTGCACTGCATCCCCAGTGGTGCCAGTGCACTCTCTGGACTCACTGCAGTGCATCCCCAGTGGTGCCAGTGCACTCTCTTGAGTCACTGCACTGCATCCCCAGTGGTGCCAGTGCACTCTCTGGACTCACTGCACTGCATCCCCAGTGGTGCCAGTGCACTCTCTGGACTCACTGCAGTGCATCCCCAATCGTACCAGTGCAATCTCTGGTCTCACTGAACTGCATCCCCAGTGGTGCCAGTGCACTCTCTGGACTCACTGCACTGCATCCCAAGTGGTGACAGTGCACTCTCTGGAAGCACGGCACTGCATCCCCGGTGGTGCCAGTGCTCTCTCTGGACTCATTTCACTGCATCCCCGGTGGTGCCAGTGCGCTCTCTGGACTCACGGCACTGCATCCCCAGTGGTGCCAGTGCACTCTCTGGACTCACTGTAGTGCATCCCCACTGGTGCCAGTGCACTCTCTGGACTCACTGCACTGCACCCCCAGTGGTGCCAGTGCACTCTCTGGACTCACAGCACTGCATCCCCAGTGGTGCCAGTGCACACTCTGGACTCACTGCACTGCATCCCCAGTGGTGCCAGTGCACTCTCTGGACTCACTGCACTGCATCCCCACTGGTGCCAGGGTACTCTCTGGACTCACTGCACTGCATCCCCAGTGGTGCCAAGGCACTCTCTGGACTCACTGCACTGCATTGCCATTGGTGCCAGTGCACTCTCTGGACTCATTGCAGTGCATCCCCAGTGGTGCCAGTGCACTCTCTGGACTCACGGCACTGCATCCCCAGTGGTGCCAGTGCACTCTCTGGACTCACTGCACTGCATCCCCAGTGGTGCCAGTGCACTCTCTGAACTCACTGAACTGCATCCCCAGTGGTGCCAGTGCACTCTCTGGACTCACTGCACTGCATCCCCAGTGGTGCCAGGGCACTCTCTGGACTCACTGCACTGCATCCCCAGTGGTGCCAGTGACCTCTCTGGACTCAGTGCAGTGCATTCCCAGTGGCGCCAGTGCACTCTCTGGACTCACCGGGGTGCATCCCCAATAGTGCCAGTGCCCTCTCTGGACTCACTGCAGTGCATCCCCAGTGGTGCCAGTGCGCTCTCTGGATTCACCGGGGTGCATCGCCAGTGGTGCTAGTGCACTCTCTGGACTCATTTCACTGCATCCCCAGTGGTGCCAGTGCACTCTCTGGACTCACTGCACTGCATCCCCAGTGGTGCCAGTGCACTCTCTGAGCTCACTGCAGTGCATCTCCACTGGTGCCAGTGCACTCTCTGGACTCACTGCACTGCATCCCCAGTGGTGCCAGTGCCCTCTCTGGACTCACTGCAGTGCATCCCCAGTGGTGCCAGTGCACTCTCTTGAGTCACTGCACTGCATCCCCAGTGGTGCCAGTGCACTCTCTGGACTCACTGCACTGCATCCCCAGTGGCGCCAGGGCACTCTCTTGAGTCACTGCACTGCATCCCCAGTGGTGCCAGTGCACTCTCTGGACTCACTGCACTGCATCCCCAGTGGTGCCAGTGCACTCTCTGGACTCACTGCAGTGCATCCCCAATCGTACCAGTGCAATCTCTGGTCTCACGGCAGTGCATCCCCAGTGGTGCCAGTGCACTCTCTGGACTCACTGCACTGCATCCCCAGTGGTGCCAGTGCACTCTCTGGAAGCACGGCACTGCATCCCCGGTGGTGCCAGTGCGCTCTCTGGACTCATTTCACTGCATCCCCGGTGGTGCCAGTGCGCTCTCTGGACTCACGGCACTGCATCCCCAGTGGTGCCAGTGCACTCTCTGGACTCACTGTAGTGCATCCCCACTGGTGCCAGTGCACTCTCTGGACTCACTGCGCTGCATCCCCAGTGGTGCCAGTGCACTCTCTGGACTCACAGCACTGCATCCCCAGTGGTGCCAGTGCACTCTCTGGACTCACTGCACTGCATCCCCAGTGGTGCCAGTGCACACTCTGGACTCACGGCACTGCATCCCCAGTGGTGCCAGTGCACTCTCTGCACTCACTGCACTGCATCCCCTGTGGTGCCAGGGTACTCTCTGGACTCACTGCACTGCATCCCCAGTGGTGCCAAGGCACTCTCTGGACTCACTGCACTGCATTGCCATTGGTGCCAGTGCACTCTCTGGACTCATTGCAGTGCATCCCCAGTGGTGCCAGTGCACTCTCTGGACCCACTGCACTGCATCCCCAGTGCTGCCAGTGCACTCTCTGGACTCACGGCACTGCATCCCCAGTGGTGCCACTGCACTCTCTGGACTCACTGAACTGCATCCCCAGTGGTGCCAGTGCACTCTCTGGACTCACTGCACTGCATCCCCAGTGGTGCCAGGGCACTCTCTGGACTCACTGCACTGCATCCCCAGTGGTGCCAGTGACCTCTCTGGACTCAGTGCACTGCATTCCCAGTAGTTCCAGTGCACTCTCTGGACTCATTGCAGTGCATCCCCAATAGTGCCAGTGCCCTCTCTGGACTCACTGCAGTGCATCCCCAGTGGTGCCAGTGCACTCTCTGGACTCACCGCACTGCATCCCCAGTGGTGCCAGTGCACTCTCTGGACTCACTGCAGTGCAGCCCAGTGGTGCCAGTGCACTCTCTGGACTCATTTCACTGCATCCCTAGTGGTGCCAGTGCACTCTCTGGACTCACTGCACTGCATCCCCAGTGGTGCCAGTGCACTCTCTGGACTCACTGCACTGCATCCCCAGTGGTGCCAGTGCACTCTCTGGCCTCACTGCACTGCGTCCCCAATGGTGCCAGTGCACTCTCTGGACTCACTGCACTGCATCCCCAGTGGTGCCACTGCACTCTCTGGACTCACTGCACTGCATCCCCAGTGGTGCCGGGGCACTCTCTGGACTCACTGCAGTGCATCCCCAGTGGTGCCAGTGCCCTCTCTGGACTCACTGCACTACATCCCCAGTAGGGCCAGTGCACTCTCTGCACTCACTGCACTGCATCCCCTGTGGTGCCAGTGAACTCTCTGGAATCACTGCACTGCATCCCTAGTGGTGCCAGTGCACTCTCTGGACTCACTGTAGTGCATCCCCAGTGGTGCCAGTGAACTCTCTGGACTCACTGCACTGCACCCCCAGTGGTGCCAGTGCACTCTCTGGACTCACTGCACTGCATCCCCAGTGGTGACAGTGCACTCTCTGGACTCACTGCACTGCATCCCCAGTGGTGCCAGTGCACACTCTGGACTCACGGCACTGCATCCCCAGTGGTGCCAGTGCACTCTCTGGACTCACTGCACTGCATCCCCAGTGGTGCCAGGGTACTCTCTGGACTCACTGCACTGCATCCCCAGTGGTGCCAAGGCACTCTCTGGACTCACTGCACTGCATTGCCATTGGTGCCAGTGCACTCTCTGGACTCATTGCAGTGCATCCCCAGTGGTGCCAGTGCACTCTCTGGACTCACTGCACTGCATCCCCAGTGGTGCCAGTGCACTCTCTGAACTCACTGAACTGCATCCCCAGTGGTGCCAGTGCACTCTCTGGACTCACTGCACTGCATCCCCAGTGGTGCCAGGGCACTCTCTGGACTCACTGCACTGCATCCCTAGTGGTGCCAGTGACCTCTCTGGACTCAGTGCAGTGCATTCCCAGTGGTTCCAGGGCACTCTCTGGACTCACCGGGGTGCATCCCCAATAGTGCCAGTGCCCTCTCTGGACTCACTGCAGTGCATCCCCTGTGGTGCCAGTGCGCTCTCTGGACTCACCGCACTGCATCCCCAGTGGTGCCAGTGCACTCTCTGGACTCACTGCAGTGCATCCCCAGTGGTGCCAGTGCACTCTCTGGACTCATTTCACTGCATCCCCAGTGGTGCCAGTGCACTCTCTGGACTCACTGCACTGCATCCCCAGTGGTGCCAGTGCACTCTCTGGACTCACTGCACTGCATCCCCAGTGGTGCCAGTGCACTCTCTGAGCTCACTGCAGTGCATCCCCAGTGGTGCCAGTGCACTCTCTGGACTCACTGCACTGCATCCCCAGTGGTGCCAGTGCACTCTCTGGACTCACTGCACTGCATCCCCAATGGTGCCAGTGCACTCTCTGGACTCACTGCAGTGCATCCCCAGTGGTGCCACTGCACTCTCTGGACTCACCGCACTGCATCCCCAGTGGTGCCGGGGCACTCTCTGGACTCACTGCAGTGCATCCCCAGTGGTGCCAGTGCCCTCTGTGTACTCACTGCACTACATCCCCAGTAGGGCCAGTGCACTCTCTGGACTAACCGGGGTGCATCCCCAGTGGTGCCAGTGCACTCTATGGATCACTGCACTGCATCCCCAGGGGTGCCAGTGCACTCTCTGGACTTGCCGGGGTGCATCACCAGTGGTGCCAGTGCACTCTCTGGACTCACTGCAGTGCATCCCCAGTGGTGCCAGTGCACTCTCTTGAGTCACTGCTGTGCATCCCCAGTGGTGCCAGTCCACTCTCTGGACTCACTGCAGTGCATCCCCAGGGGTGCCAGTGCACTCTCTGGACTCACTGCACTGCATCACCAGTGGTGCCAGTGCACTCTCTGGACTCACTGCACTGCATCCCCAGTGGTGCCAGTGCACTCTCTGGACTCACTGCACTGCATCCCCAGTGGTGCCAGTGCACTCTCTGGACTAACCGGGGTGCATCCCCAGTGGTGCCAGTGCACTCTCTGGACTCACTGCACTGCATCCCCAGTGGTGCCAGTGCACTCTATGGAGTCACTGCAGTGCATCCCCAGGGGTGCCAGTGCACTCTTTGGAGTCACTGCAGTGCATCCCCAGTAGTGCCAGTGCACTCTCTGCACTCACTGCACTGCATCCCCAGTGGTGCCAGTGCACTCTCTGGACTCACTGCAGTGCATCCCCAGTGGTGCCAGTCCACTATCTGGACTCACTGCACTGCATCCCCAGAGGTGCCAGTGCACTCTCTGGACTCACTGTACTGCATCCCCAGTGGTGACAGTGCACTCTCTGGACTCACTGCAGTGCATCCCCAGTGGTGCCAGTGCACTCTCTGGACTCACTGTAGTTCATCCCCAGTGGCGCCAGTGCACTCTCTGGACTCACAGCACTGCATCCCCAGTGGTGCCAGTGCACTCTCTGGACTCACTGCACTGCATCCCCAGTGGTGCCAGGTCACTCTCTGGACTCACTGCGCTGCATCCCCAGTGGTGCCAGTGCACTCTCTGGACTCACTGCACTGCATCCCCAGGGGTGCCAGTGCACTCTCTTGAGTCACTGCAGTGCATCCCCAGTGGTGCCAGTGCACTCTCTGGACTCACTGCATTGCATCCCCAATCGTACCAGTGCATTCTCTGGACTCAGTGCACTGCATCCCCAGTGGTGCCAGTGCAATCTCTGGTCTCACTACAGTGTATCCCCAGTGGTGACAGTGCACTCTCTGGACTCCTTGCACTGCATCCGCAGTGGTGCCAGTGCACTCTCTGGACTCACTGCAGTGCATCCCCAGTGGTGCCAGTGCACTCTCTGGACTCACTGCATTGCATCCCCAGTGGTGCCAGTGCACTCTCTGGACTCATGGCAGTGCATCCCCAGTGGTGCCAGTGCACTCTGTGGACTCACTGCACTGCATCCCCAGTGGTGACAGTGCACTCTCTGGACTTGCCGGGGTGCATCACCAGTGGTGCCAGTGCACTCTCTGGACTCACCGGGGTGCATCCCCGGTGGTGCCAGTGCACTCTCTGGACTCACTGCACTGCATCCCCAGTGGTGCCAGTGCACTCTCTGGACTTGCCGGGGTGCATCCCAGTGGTGCCAGTGCACTCTCTGGACGCAGCGGGGTGCATCCCCAGTCATGCCAGTGCACTCTGTGTACTCAGTGCACTGCATCCCCAGTGGTGCCAGTGCACTCTCTGGACTCACTGCAGTGCATCCCCAGTGGTGCCAGGGCACTCTCTTGAGTCACTGCTGTCATCCCCAGTGGTGCCAGTCCACTCTCTGGACTCACTGCATTGCATCCCCAGTGGTGCCAGTGCACTCTCTGGACTCACTGCAGTGCATCCCCAATCGTACCAGTGCACTCTCTGGACTCACTGCACTGCATCCCCAGTGGTGCCAGTGCACTCTCAGTACTCACGGCAGTGCATCCCCAGTGGTGCCAGTGCACTCTCTGGACTCACTGCACTGCATCCCCAGTGGTGCCAGTGCACTCTCTTGAGTCACTGCTGTGCATCCCCAGTGGTGCCAGTGCACTCTCTGGACTAACCGGGGTGCATTCCCAGTGGTGCCAGTGCACTCTCTGGATCACTGCACTGCATCCCCAGTGGTGCCAGTGCACTCTATGGAGTCACTGCAGTGCATCCCCAGGGGTGCCAGTGCACTCTCTGGACTCACTGCAGTGCATCCCCAGTAGTGCCAGTGCACTCTCTGGACTCACTGCACTGCATCCCCAGTGGTGCCAGTGCACTCTCTGGACTCACTGCACTGCATCCCCAGTGGTGCCAGTGCACTCTCTGGACTCACTGCACTGCATCCCCAGTGGTGCCAGTGCACTCTCTGGACTCACTGTACTGCATCCCCAGTGGTGACAGTGCACTCTCTGGACTCACTGCAGTGCATCCCCAGTGGTGCCAGTGCACTCTCTGGACTCACTGTAGTTCATCCCCAGTGGCGCCAGTGCACTCTCTGGATCACTGCACTGCATCCCCAGTGGTACCAGTGCACTCTATGGAGTCACTGCAGTGCATCCCCAGGGGTGCCAGTGCACTCTCTTGAGTCACTGCTGTGCATCCCCAGTGGTGCCAGTGCACTCTCTGGACTAACCGGGGTGCATCCCCAGTGGTGCCAGTGCACTCTCTGGACTCATTGCAGTGCATCCCCGGTGGTGCCAGTGCACACTCTGGACTCACTGCACTGCATCCCCAGTGGTGCCAGGGCACTCTCTGGACTCACTGCACTGCATCCCCAGTGGTGCCAGTGCCCTCTCTGGACTCACTGCACTGCATCCCCAGTGGTGCCACTGCACTCTCTGGACTCACTGCACTGCATCTCCAGTGTTGCCAGAGCACTCTCTGGACTCACTGCACTGCATCTCCAGTGTTACAAGTGCACTCTCTGGACTCACTGCACTGCATCCCCAGTGGTGCCAGTGCACTCTCTGGACTCACTGCACTGCATCCCCAGTGGTGCCAGTGCACTCTCTGGACTCACCGCACTGCACCCCCAGTGGTGCCAGTGCACTCTCTGGACTCACCGCACTGCATCCCCAGTGGTGCCAGTGCACTCTCTGGACTCACTGCACTGCATCCCCAGTGGTGACAGTGCACTCTCTGGACTCACTGCACTGCATCCCCAGTGGTGCCAGTGCACTCTCTGGACTCACTGCACTGCATCCCCAGTGGTGCCAGTGCACTCTTTGGACTCATTTCACTGCATCCCCGGTGGTGCCAGTGCGCTCTCTGGACTCACGGCACTGCATCCCCAGTGGTGCCAGTGCACTCTCTGGACTCACTGTAGTGCATCCCCACTGGTGCCAGTGCACTCTCTGGACTCACTGCACTGCACCCCCAGTGGTGCCAGTGCACTCTCTGGACTCACAGCACTGCATCCCCAGTGGTGCCAGTGCACTCTCTGGACTCACTGCACTGCATCCCCAGTGGTGCCAGTGCACACTCTGGACTCACTGCACTGCATCCCCAGTGGTGCCAGTGCACTCTCTGGACTCACTGCACTGCATCCCCAGTGGTGCCAGGGTACTCTCTGGACTCACTGCACTGCATCCCCAGTGGTGCCAAGGCACTCTCTGGACTCACTGCACTGCATTGCCATTGGTGCCAGTGCACTCTCTGGACTCATTGCAGTGCATCCCCAGTGGTGCCAGTGACCTCTCTGGACTCAGTGCAGTGCATTCCCAGTGGCGCCAGTGCGCTCTCTGGACTCACCGGGGTGCATCCCCAATAGTGCCAGTGCCCTCTCTGCACTCACTGCAGTGCATCCCCAGTGGTGCCAGTGCGCTCTCTGGACTCACCGGGGTGCATCGCCAGTGGTGCTAGTGCACTCTCTGGACTCATTTCACTGCATCCCCAGTGGTGCCAGTGCACTCTCTGGACTCACTGCACTGCATCCCCAGTGGTGCCAGTGCACTCTCTGAGCTCACTGCAGTGCATCCCCACTGGTGCCAGTGCACTCTCTGGACTCACTGCACTGCATCCCCAGTGGTGCCAGTGCGCTCTCTGGACTCACCGGGGTGCATCGCCAGTGGTGCTAGTGCACTCTCTGGACTCATTTCACTGCATCCCCAGTGGTGCCAGAGCACTCTCTGGACTCACTGCACTGCATCCCCAGTGGTGCCAGTGCACTCTCTGAGCTCACTGCAGTGCATCCCCACTGGTGCCAGTGCACTCTCTGGACTCACTGCACTGCATCCCCAGTGGTGCCAGTGCCCTCTCTGGACTCACTGCAGTGCATCCCCAGTGGTGCCAGTGCACTCTCTTGAGTCACTGCACTGCATCCCCAGTGGTGCCAGTGCACTCTCTGGACTCACTGCACTGCATCCCCAGTGGCGCCAGGGCACTCTCTTGAGTCACTGCACTGCATCCCCAGTGGTGCCAGTGCACTCTCTGGAAGCATGGCACTGCATCCCCGGTGGTGCCAGTGCGCTCTCTGGACTCATTTCACTGCATCCCCAGTGGTGCCAGTGCGCTCTCTGGACTCACGGCACTGCATCCCCAGTGGTGCCAGTGCACTCTCTGGACTCACTGTAGTGCATCCCCACTGGTGCCAGTGCACTCTCTGGACTCACTGCGCTGCATCCCCAGTGGTGCCAGTGCACTCTCTGGACTCACAGCACTGCATCCCCAGTGGTGCCAGTGCACTCTCTGGACTCACTGCACTGCATCCCCAGTGGTGCCAGTGCACACTCTGGACTCACGGCACTGCATCCCCAGTGGTGCCAGTGCACTCTCTGGACTCACTGCACTGCATCCCCTGTGGTGCCAGGGTACTCTCTGGACTCACTGCACTGCATCCCCAGTGGTGCCAAGGCACTCTCTGGACTCACTGCACTGCATTGCCATTGGTGCCAGTACACTCTCTGGACTCATTGCAGTGCATCCCCAGTGGTGCCAGTGCACTCTATGGACCCACTGCACTGCATCCCCAGTGCTGCCAGTGCACTCTCTGGACTCACGGCACTGCATCCCCAGTGGTGCCACTGCACTCTCTGGACTCACTGCACTGCATCCCCAGTGGTGCCAGTGCACTCTCTGAACTCACTGAACTGCATCCCCAGTGGTGCCAGTGCACTCTCTGGACTCACTGCACTGCATCCCCAGTGGTGCCAGGGCACTCTCTGGACTCACTGCACTGCATCCCCAGTGGTGCCAGTGCACTCTCTGGACTCAGTGCACTGCATTCCCAGTAGTTCCAGGGCACTCTCTGGACTCACTGCACTGCATCCCCAGTGGTGCCAGTGCACTCTCTGGACTCAGTGCACTGCATTCCCAGTAGTTCCAGTGCACTCTCTGGACTCATTGCAGTGCATCCCCAATAGTGCCAGTGCCCTCTCTGGACTCACTGCAGTGCATCCCCAGTGGTGCCAGTGCGCTCTCTGGACTCACCGCACTGCATCCCCAGTGGTGCCAGTGCACTCTCTGGACTCACTGCAGTGCAGCCCAGTGGTGCCAGTGCACTCTCTGGACTCATTTCACTGCATCCCAAGTGGTGCCAGTGCACTCTCTGGACTCACTGCACTGCATCCCCAGTGGTGCCAGTGCACTCTCTGGACTCACTGCACTGCATCCCCAGTGGTGCCAGTGCACTCTCTGAGCTCACTGCAGTGCATCCCCAGTGGTGCCAGTGCACTCTCTGGACTCACTGCACTGCATCCCCAGTGGTGCCAGTGCACTCTCTGGACTCACTGCACTTCGTCCCCAATGGTGCCAGTGCACTCTCTGGACTCACTGCACTGCATCCCCAGTGGTGCCAGTGCACTCTCTGGACTCACCGCACTGCATCCCAAGTGGTGCCAGTGCACTCTCTGGACTCACTGCACTGCATCCCCAGTGGTGCCAGTGCACACTCTGGACTCACGGCACTGCATCCCCAGTGGTGCCAGTGCACTCTCTGGACTCACTGCACTGCATCCCCAGTGGTGCCAGGGTACTCTCTGGACTCACTGCACTGCATCCCCAGTGGTGCCAAGGCACTCTCTGGACTCACTGCACTGCATTGCCATTGGTGCCAGTGCACTCTCTGGACTCATTGCAGTGCATCCCCAGTGGTGCCAGTGCACTCTCTGGACTCACTGCACTGCATCCCCAGTGGTGCCAGTGCACTCTCTGAACTCACTGAACTGCATCCCCAGTGGTGCCAGTGCACTCTCTGGACTCACTGCACTGCATCCCCAGTGGTGCCAGGGCACTCTCTGGACTCACTGCACTGCATCCCCAGTGGTGCCAGTGACCTCTCTGGACTCAGTGCAGTGCATTCCCAGTGGTTCCAGGGCACTCTCTGGACTCACCGGGGTGCATCCCCAATAGTGCCAGTGCCCTCTCTGGACTCACTGCAGTGCATCCCCAGTGGTGCCAGTGCGCTCTCTGGACTCACCGCACTGCATCCCCAGTGGTGCCAGTGCACTCTCTGGACTCACTGCAGTGCATCCCCAGTGGTGCCTGTGCACTCTCTGGACTCATTTCACTGCATCCCCAGTGGTGCCAGTGCACTCTCTGGACTCACTGCACTGCATCCCCAGTGGTGCCAGTGCACTCTCTGGACTCACTGCACTGCATCCCCAGTGGTGCCAGTGCACTCTCTGAGCTCACTGCAGTGCATCCCCGGTGGTGCCAGTGCACTCTCTGGACTCACTGCACTGCATCCCCAGTGGTGCCAGTGCACTCTCTGGACTCACTGCACTGCATCCCCAATGGTGCCAGATGCACTCTCTGGACTCACTGCACTGCATCCCCAGTGGTGCCACTGCACTCTCTGGACTCACCGCACTGCATCCCCAGTGGTGCCGGGGCACTCTCTGGACTCACTGCAGTGCATCCCCAGTGGTGCCAGTGCCCTCTGTGTACTCACTGCACTACATCCCCAGTAGGGCCAGTGCACTCTCTGGACTAACCGGGGTGCATCCCCAGTGGTGCCAGTGCACTCTATGGAGCACTGCACTGCATCCCCAGTGGTGCCAGTGCACTCTCTGGACTTGCCGGCGTGCATCACCAGTGGTGCCAGTGCACTCTCTGGACTCACTGCAGTGCATCCCCAGTGGTGCCAGTGCACTCTCTTGAGTCACTGCTGTGCATCCCCAGTGGTGCCAGTCCACTCTATGGAGTCACTGCAGTGCATCCCCAGGGGTGCCAGTGCACTCTCTGGACTCACTGCACTGCATCACCAGTGGTGCCAGTGCACTCTCTGGACTCACTGCACTGCATCCCCAGTGGTGCCAGTGCACTCTCTGGACTCACTGCACTGCATCCCCAGTGGTCCCAGTGCACTCTCTGGACTAACCGGGGTGCATCCCCAGTGGTGCCAGTGCACTCTATGGAACACTGCACTGCATCCCCAGTGGTGCCAGTGCACTCTATGGAGTCACTGCAGTGCATCCCCAGGGGTGCCAGTGCACTCTCTGGACTCACTGCAGTGCATCCCCAGTGGTGCCAGTCCACTCTCTGGACTCACTGCACTGCATTCCCCAGAGGTGCCAGGTTACTCTCTGGACTCACTGCGCTGCATCCCCAGTGGTGCCAGTGCACTCTCTGGACTCACTGCACTGCATCCCCAGTGGTGCCAGTGCACTCTCTGGACTCACTGCACTGCATCCCCAGTGGTGCCAGTGCACTCTCTTGAGTCACTGCAGTGCATCCCCAGTGGTGCCAGTGCACTCTCTGGACTCACTGCATTGCATTCCCAATCGTACCAGTGCATTCTCTGGACTCAGTGCACTGCATCCCCAGTGGTGCCAGTGCAATCTCTGGTCTCACTACAGTGTATCCCCAGTGGTGCCAGTGCACTCTCTGGACTCCTTGCACTGCATCCGCAGTGGTGCCAGTGCACTCTCTGGACTCACTGCAGTGCATCCCCAGTGGTGCCAGTGCACTCTCTGGACTCACTGCATTGCATCCCCAGTGGTTCCAGTGCACTCTCTGGACTCATGGCAGTGCATCCCCAGTGGTGCCTGTGCACTCTGTGGACTCACTGCACTGCATCCCCAGTGGTGACAGTGCACTCTCTGGACTTGCCGGGGTGCATCACCAGTGGTGCCATTGCACTCTCTGGACTCACCGGGGTGCATCCCCGGTGGTGCCAGCGCACTCTCTGGACTCACTGCACTGCATCCCCAGTGGTGCCAGTGCACTCTCTGGACTTGCCGGGGTGCATCCCAGTGGTGCCAGTGCACTCTCTGGACGCACCGGGGTGCATCCCCAGTCGTGCCAGTGCACTCTGTGTGCTCAGTGCACTGCATCCCCAGTGGTGCCAGTGCACTCTCTGGACTCACTGCAGTGCATCCCCAGTGGTGCCAGGGCACTCTCTGGACTCACTGCAGTGCATCCCCAATCGTACCAGTGCACTCTCTGGACTCACTGCACTGCATCCCCAGTGGTGCCAGTGCACTCTCTGGACTCACGGCAGTGCATCCCCAGTGGTGCCAGTGCACTCTCTGGACTCACTGCACTGCATCCCCAGTGGTGACAGTGCACTCTCTGGACTTGCCGGGGTGCATCACCAGTGGTGCCAGTGCACTCTCTGGACTCACTGCAGTGCATCCCCAGTGGTGCCAGTGCACTCTCTTGAGTCACTGCTGTGCATCCCCAGTGGTGCCAGTCCACTCTCTGGACTCACTGCAGTGCATCCCCAGTGGTGCCAGTGCGCTCTCTGGACTCACCGGGGTGCATCGCCAGTGGTGCTAGTGCACTCTCTGGACTCATTTCACTGCATCCCCAGTGGTGCCAGAGCACTCTCTGGACTCACTGCACTGCATCCCCAGTGGTGCCAGTGCACTCTCTGAGCTCACTGCAGTGCATCCCCACTGGTGCCAGTGCACTCTCTGGACTCACTGCACTGCATCCCCAGTGGTGCCAGTGCCCTCTCTGGACTCACTGCAGTGCATCCCCAGTGGTGCCAGTGCACTCTCTTCAGTCACTGCACTGCATCCCCAGTGGTGCCAGTGCACTCTCTGGACTCACTGCACTGCATCCCCAGTGGCGCCAGGGCACTCTCTTGAGTCACTGCACTGCATCCCCAGTGGTGCCAGTGCACTCTCTGGAAGCATGGCACTGCATCCCCGGTGGTGCCAGTGCGCTCTCTGGACTCATTTCACTGCATCCCCAGTGGTGCCAGTGCGCTCTCTGGACTCACGGCACTGCATCCCCAGTGGTGCCAGTGCACTCTCTGGACTCACTGTAGTGCATCCCCACTGGTGCCAGTGCACTCTCTGGACTCACTGCGCTGCATCCCCAGTGGTGCCAGTGCACTCTCTGGACTCACAGCACTGCATCCCCAGTGGTGCCAGTGCACTCTCTGGACTCACTGCACTGCATCCCCAGTGGTGCCAGTGCACACTCTGGACTCACGGCACTGCATCCCCAGTGGTGCCAGTGCACTCTCTGGACTCACTGCACTGCATCCCCTGTGGTGCCAGGGTACTCTCTGGACTCACTGCACTGCATCCCCAGTGGTGCCAAGGCACTCTCTGGACTCACTGCACTGCATTGCCATTGGTGCCAGTACACTCTCTGGACTCATTGCAGTGCATCCCCAGTGGTGCCAGTGCACTCTATGGACCCACTGCACTGCATCCCCAGTGCTGCCAGTGCACTCTCTGGACTCACGGCACTGCATCCCCAGTGGTGCCACTGCACTCTCTGGACTCACTGCACTGCATCCCCAGTGGTGCCAGTGCACTCTCTGAACTCACTGAACTGCATCCCCAGTGGTGCCAGTGCACTCTCTGGACTCACTGCACTGCATCCCCAGTGGTGCCAGGGCACTCTCTGGACTCACTGCACTGCATCCCCAGTGGTGCCAGTGCACTCTCTGGACTCAGTGCACTGCATTCCCAGTAGTTCCAGGGCACTCTCTGGACTCACTGCACTGCATCCCCAGTGGTGCCAGTGCACTCTCTGGACTCAGTGCACTGCATTCCCAGTAGTTCCAGTGCACTCTCTGGACTCATTGCAGTGCATCCCCAATAGTGCCAGTGCCCTCTCTGGACTCACTGCAGTGCATCCCCAGTGGTGCCAGTGCGCTCTCTGGACTCACCGCACTGCATCCCCAGTGGTGCCAGTGCACTCTCTGGACTCACTGCAGTGCAGCCCAGTGGTGCCAGTGCACTCTCTGGACTCATTTCACTGCATCCCAAGTGGTGCCAGTGCACTCTCTGGACTCACTGCACTGCATCCCCAGTGGTGCCAGTGCACTCTCTGGACTCACTGCACTGCATCCCCAGTGGTGCCAGTGCACTCTCTGAGCTCACTGCAGTGCATCCCCAGTGGTGCCAGTGCACTCTCTGGACTCACTGCACTGCATCCCCAGTGGTGCCAGTGCACTCTCTGGACTCACTGCACTTCGTCCCCAATGGTGCCAGTGCACTCTCTGGACTCACTGCACTGCATCCCCAGTGGTGCCAGTGCACTCTCTGGACTCACTGCACTGCATCCCCAGTGGTGACAGTGCACTCTCTGGACTCACTGCACTGCATCCCCAGTGGTGCCAGTCCATACTCTGGACTCACGGCACTGCATCCCCAGTGGTGCCAGTGCACTCTCTGGACTCACTGCACTGCATCCCCAGTGGTGCCAGGGTACTCTCTGGACTCACTGCACTGCATCCCCAGTGGTGCCAAGGCACTCTCTGGACTCACTGCACTGCATTGCCATTGGTGCCAGTGCACTCTCTGGACTCATTGCAGTGCATCCCCAGTGGTGCCAGTGCACTCTCTGGACTCACTGCACTGCATCCCCAGTGGTGCCAGTGCACTCTCTGAACTCACTGAACTGCATCCCCAGTGGTGCCAGTGCACTCTCTGGACTCACTGCACTGCATCCCCAGTGGTGCCAGGGCACTCTCTGGACTCACTGCACGGCATCCCCAGTGGTGCCAGTGACCTCTCTGGACTCAGTGCAGTGCATTCCCAGTGGTTCCAGGGCACTCTCTGGACTCACCGGGGTGCATCCCCAATAGTGCCAGTGCCCTCTCTGGACTCACTGCAGTGCATCCCCAGTGGTGCCAGTGCGCTCTCTGGACTCACCGCACTGCATCCCCAGTGGTGCCAGTGCACTCTCTGGACTCACTGCAGTGCATCCCCAGTGGTGCCTGTGCACTCTCTGGACTCATTTCACTGCATCCCCAGTGGTGCCAGTGCACTCTCTGGACTCACTGCACTGCATCCCCAGTGGTGCCAGTGCACTCTCTGGACTCACTGCACTGCATCCCCAGTGGTGCCAGTGCACTCTCTGAGCTCACTGCAGTGCATCCCCGGTGGTGCCAGTGCACTCTCTGGACTCACTGCACTGCATCCCCAGTGGTGCCAGTGCACTCTCTGGACTCACTGCACTGCATCCCCAATGGTGCCAGTGCACTCTCTGGACTCACTGCACTGCATCCCCAGTGGTGCCACTGCACTCTCTGGACTCACCGCACTGCATCCCCAGTGGTGCCGGGGCACTCTCTGGACTCACTGCAGTGCATCCCCAGTGGTGCCAGTGCCCTCTGTGTACTCACTGCACTACATCCCCAGTAGGGCCAGTGCACACTCTGGACTAACCGGGGTGCATCCCCAGTGGTGCCAGTGCACTCTATGGATCACTGCACTGCATCCCCAGTGGTGCCAGTGCACTCTCTGGACTTGCCGGCGTGCATCACCAGTGGTGCCAGTGCACTCTCTGGACTCACTGCAGTGCATCCCCAGTGGTGCCAGTGCACTCTCTTGAGTCACTGCTGTGCATCCCCAGTGGTGCCAGTCCACTCTATGGAGTCACTGCAGTGCATCCCCAGGGGTGCCAGTGCACTCTCTGGACTCACTGCACTGCATCACCAGTGGTGCCAGTGCACTCTCTGGACTCACTGCACTGCATCCCCAGTGGTGCCAGTGCACTCTCTGGACTCACTGCACTGCATCCCCAGTGGTCCCAGTGCACTCTCTGGACTAACCGGGGTGCATCCCCAGTGGTGCCAGTGCACTCTATGGAACACTGCACTGCATCCCCAGTGGTGCCAGTGCACTCTATGGAGTCACTGCAGTGCATCCCCAGGGGTGCCAGTGCACTCTCTGGACTCACTGCAGTGCATCCCCAGTGGTGCCAGTCCACTCTCTGGACTCACTGCACTGCATTCCCCAGAGGTGCCAGGTTACTCTCTGGACTCACTGCGCTGCATCCCCAGTGGTGCCAGTGCACTCTCTGGACTCACTGCACTGCATCCCCAGTGGTGCCAGTGCACTCTCTGGACTCACTGCACTGCATCCCCAGTGGTGCCAGTGCACTCTCTTGAGTCACTGCAGTGAATCCCCAGTGGTGCCAGTGCACTCTCTGGACTCACTGCATTGCATTCCCAATCGTACCAGTGCATTCTCTGGACTCAGTGCACTGCATCCCCAGTGGTGCCAGTGCAATCTCTGGTCTCACTACAGTGTATCCCCAGTGGTGCCAGTGCACTCTCTGGACTCCTTGCACTGCATCCCCAGTGGTGCCAGTGCACTCTCTGGACTCACTGCAGTGCATCCCCAGTGGTGCCAGTGCACTCTCTGGACTCATGGCAGTGCATCCCCAGTGGTGCCTGTGCACTCTGTGGACTCACTGCACTGCATCCCCAGTGGTGACAGTGCACTCTCTGGACTTGCCGGGGTGCATCACCAGTGGTGCCATTGCACTCTCTGGACTCACCGGGGTGCATCCCCGGTGGTGCCAGCGCACTCTCTGGACTCACTGCACTGCATCCCCAGTGGTGCCAGTGCACTCTCTGGACTTGCCGGGGTGCATCCCAGTGGTGCCAGTGCACTCTCTGGACGCACCGGGGTGCATCCCCAGTCGTGCCAGTGCACTCTGTGTGCTCAGTGCACTGCATCCCCAGTGGTGCCAGTGCACTCTCTGGACTCACTGCAGTGCATCCCCAGTGGTGCCAGGGCACTCTCTGGACTCACTGCAGTGCATCCCCAATCGTACCAGTGCACTCTCTGGACTCACTGCACTGCATCCCCAGTGGTGCCAGTGCACTCTCTGGACTCACGGCAGTGCATCCCCAGTGGTGCCAGTGCACTCTCTGGACTCACTGCACTGCATCCCCAGTGGTGACAGTGCACTCTCTGGACTTGCCGGGGTGCATCACCAGTGGTGCCAGTGCACTCTCTGGACTCACTGCAGTGCATCCCCAGTGGTGCCAGTGCACTCTCTTGAGTCACTGCTGTGCATCCCCAGTGGTGCCAGTCCACTCTCTGGACTCACTGCAGTGCATCCCCAGGGGTGCCAGTGCACTCTCTGGACTCACTGCACTGCATCCCCAGTGGTGCCAGTGCACTCTCTGGACTCACTGCACTGCATCCCCAGTGGTGCCAGTGCACTCTCTGGACTCACTGCACTGCATCCCCAGTGGTGCCAGTGCACTCTCTGGACTAACCGGGGTGCATCCCCAGTGGTGCCAGTGCACTCTCTGGATCACTGCACTGCATCCCCAGTGGTGCCAGTGCACTCTATGGAGTCACTGCACTGCATCCCCAGTGGTGCCAGTGCACTCTCTGGACTCACTGCACTGCATCCCCAGTGGTGCCACTGCACTCTCTGGACTCACTGCACTGCATCTCCAGTGTTGCCAGAGCACTCTCTGGACCCACTGCACTGCATCCCCAGTGGTGCCAGTGCACTCTCTGGACTCACTGCACTGCATCCCCAGTGGTGCCAGTGCACTCTCTGGACTCACTGCACTGCATCCCCAGTGGTGTCAGTGCACTCTTTGGACTCACTGCACTGCATCCCCAGTGGTGCCAGTGCACTCTCGGGACTCACTGCACTGCATCCCCAGTGGTGCCAGTGCACTCTCGGGACTCACTGCACTGCATCCCCAGTGGTGCCAGTGCACTCTCTGGACACACTGCACTGCATCCCCAGTGGTGCCACGGCACTCTCTGGACTCACTGCACTGCATCCCCAGTGGTGCCGGGGCACTCTCTGGACTCACTGCACTGCATCCCCAGTGGTGCCAGTGCCCTCTGTGGACTCACTGCACTACATCCCCAGTGGGGCCAGTGCACTCTCTGCACTCACTGCACTGCATCCCCAGTGGTGCCAGTGCACTCTCTGGACTCACTGCAGTGCATCCCCAGTGGTGCCAGTGCACTCTCTTGAGTCACTGCACTGCATCCCCAGTGGTGCCAGTGCACTCTCTGGACTCACGGCACTGCATCCCCAGTGGTGCCAGTGCACTTTCTGGACTCACTGCAGTGCATCCCCAATCGTACCAGTGCAATCTCTGGTCTCACTGCAGTGCATCCCCAGTGGTGCCAGTGCACTCTCTGGACTCACTGTACTGCATCCCAAGTGGTGACAGTGCACTCTCTGGAAGCACGGCACTGCATCCCCGGTGGTGCCAGTGCGCTCTCTGGACTCACTGCACTGCATCCCCAGTGGTGACAGTGCACTCTCTGGACTTGCCGGGGTGCATCACCAGTGGTGCCAGTGCACTCTCTGGACTCACTGCAGTGCATCCCCAGTGGTGCCAGTGCACTCTCTTGAGTCACTGCTGTGCATCCCCAGTGGTGCCAGTCCACTCTCTGGACTCACTGCAGTGCATCCCCAGGGGTGCCAGTGCACTCTCTGGACTCACTGCACTGCATCCCCAGTGGTGCCAGTGCACTCTCTGGACTCACTGCACTGCATCCCCAGTGGTGCCAGTGCACTCTCTGGACTCACTGCACTGCATCCCCAGTGGTGCCAGTGCACTCTCTGGACTAAGCGGGGTGCATCCCCAGTGGTGCCAGTGCACTCTCTGGATCACTGCACTGCATCCCCAGTGGTGCCAGTGCACTCTATGGAGTCACTGCAGTGCATCCCCAGGGGTGCCAGTGCACTCTTTGGAGTCACTGCAGTGCATCCCCAGTAGTGCCAGTGCACTCTCTGGACTCACTGCACTGCATCCCCAGTGGTGCCAGTGCACTCTCTGGACTCACTGCACTGCATCCCCAGTGGTGCCAGTGCACTCTCTGGACTCACTGCACTGCATCCCCAGTGGTGACAGTGCACTCTCTGGACTTGCCGGGGTGCATCACCAGTGGTGCCAGTGCACTCTCTGGACTCACTGCAGTGCATCCCCAGTGGTGCCAGTGCACTCTCTTGAGTCACTGCTGTGCATCCCCAGTGGTGCCAGTGCACTCTGTGGACTCACTGCACTGCATCCCCAGTGGTGCCAGGGCACTCTCTGGACTCACTGCACTGCATCCCCAGTGGTGCCACTGCACTCTCTGGACTCACTGCACTGCATCTCCAGTGTTGCCAGAGCACTCTCTGGACTCACTGCACTGCATCCCCAGTGGTGCCAGTGCCCTCTCTGGACTCACTGCACTGCATCCCCAGTGGTGCCACTGCACTCTCTGGACTCACTGCACTGCATCTCCAGTGTTGCCAGAGCACTCTCTGGACCCACTGCACTGCATCCCCAGTGGTGCCAGTGCACTCTCTGGACTCACTGCACTGCATCCCCAGTGGTGCCAGTGCACTCTCTGGACTCACTGCACTGCATCCCCAGTGGTGCCAGTGCACTCTCGGGACTCACTGCACTGCATCCCCAGTGGTGCCAGTGCACTCTCGGGACTCACTGCACTGCATCCCCAGTGGTGCCAGTGCACTCTCTGGACACACTGCACTGCATCCCCAGTGGTGCCACGGCACTCTCTGGACTCACTGCACTGCATTCCCAGTGGTGCCGGGGCACTCTCTGGACTCACTGCACTGCATCCCCAGTGGTGCCAGTGCCCTCTGTGGACTCACTGCACTACATCCCCAGTGGGGCCAGTGCACTCTCTGCACTCACTGCACTGCATCCCCAGTGGTGCCAGTGCACTCTCTGGACTCACTGCAGTGCATCCCCAGTGGTGCCAGTGCACTCTCTTGAGTCACTGCACTGCATCCCCAGTGGTGCCAGTGCACTCTCTGGACTCACGGCACTGCATCCCCAGTGGTGCCAGTGCACTTTCTGGACTCACTGCAGTGCATCCCCAATCGTACCAGTGCAATCTCTGGTCTCACTGCAGTGCATCCCCAGTGGTGCCAGTGCACTCTCTGGACTCACTGTACTGCATCCCAAGTGGTGACAGTGCACTCTCTGGAAGCACGGCACTGCATCCCCGGTGGTGCCAGTGCGCTCTCTGGACTCACTGCACTGCATCCCCAGTGGTGACAGTGCACTCTCTGGACTTGCCGGGGTGCATCACCAGTGGTGCCAGTGCACTCTCTGGACTCACTGCAGTGCATCCCCAGTGGTGCCAGTGCACTCTCTTGAGTCACTGCTGTGCATCCCCAGTGGTGCCAGTCCACTCTCTGGACTCACTGCAGTGCATCCCCAGGGGTGCCAGTGCACTCTCTGGACTCACTGCACTGCATCCCCAGTGGTGCCAGTGCACTCTCTGGACTCACTGCACTGCATCCCCAGTGGTGCCAGTGCACTCTCTGGACTCACTGCACTGCATCCCCAGTGGTGCCAGTGCACTCTCTGGACTAAGCGGGGTGCATCCCCAGTGGTGCCAGTGCACTCTCTGGATCACTGCACTGCATCCCCAGTGGTGCCAGTGCACTCTATGGAGTCACTGCAGTGCATCCCCAGGGGTGCCAGTGCACTCTTTGGAGTCACTGCAGTGCATCCCCAGTAGTGCCAGTGCACTCTCTGGACTCACTGCACTGCATCCCCAGTGGTGCCAGTGCACTCTCTGGACTCACTGCACTGCATCCCCAGTGGTGCCAGTGCACTCTCTGGACTCACTGCACTGCATCCCCAGTGGTGCCAGTGCACTCTCTGGACTCACTGTACTGCATCCCCAGTGGTGACAGTGCACTCTCTGGACTCACTGCAGTGCATCCCCAGTGGTGCCAGTGCACTCTCTGGACTCACTGTAGTTCATCCCCAGTGGCGCCAGTGCACTCTCTGGACTCACCGGGGTGCATCCCCAGTGGTGCCAGTGCACTCTCTGGACTCACTGCACTTCATCCCCAGTGGTGCCAGTGCACTCTCTGGACTCACTGCACTGCATCCCCAGTGGTGCCAGGGCACTCTCTGGACTCACTGCACTGCATCCCCAGTGGTGCCACTGCACTCTCTGGACTCACTGCACTGCATCTCCAGTGTTGCCAGAGCACTCTCTGGACTCACTGCACTGCATCCCCAGTGGTGCCAGTGCCCTCTCTGGACTCACTGCACTGCATCCCCAGTGGTGCCACTGCACTCTCTGGACTCACTGCACTGCATCTCCAGTGTTGCCAGAGCACTCTCTGGACTCACTGCACTGCATCCCCAGTGGTGCCAGTGCACTCTCTGGACTCACTGCACTGCATCCCCAGTGGTGCCAGTGCACTCTCTGGACTCACTGCACTGCATCCCCAGTGGTGCCAGTGCACTCTTTGGACTCACTGCACTGCATCCCCAGTGGTGACAGTGCACTCTCGGGACTCACTGCACTGCATCCCCCGTGGTGCCAGTGCACTCTTTGGACTCACTGCACTGCATCCCCAGTGGTGCCAGTGCACTCTCGGGACTCACTGCACTGCATCCCCAAGGGTGCCAGTGCACTCTTTGGACTCACTGCACTGCATCCCCAGTGGTGCCACGGCACTCTCTGGACTCACTGCACTGCATCCCCAGTGGTGCCGGGGCACTCTCTGGACTCACTGCACTGCATTCCCAGTGGTGCCAGTGCCCTCTGTGGACTCACTGCACAACATCCCCAGTGGGGCCAGTGCACTCTCTGCACTCACTGCACTGCATCCCCAGTGGTGCCAGTGCACTCTCTGGACTCACTGCAGTGCATCCCCAGTGGTGCCAGTGCACTCTCTTGAGTCACTGCACTGCATCCCCAGTGGTGCCAGTGCACTCTCTGGACTTACTGCACTGCATCCCCAGTGGTGCCAGTGCACTTTCTGGACTCACTGCAGTGCATCCCCAATCGTACCAGTGCAATCTCTGGTCTCACTGCAGTGCATCCCCAGTGGTGCCAGTGCACTCTCTGGACTCACTGTACTGCATCCCAAGTGGTGACAGTGCACTCTCTGGAAGCACGGCACTGCATCCCCGGTGGTGCCAGTGCGCTCTCTGGACTCATTTCACTGCATCCCCAGTGGTGCCAGTGCGCTCTCTGGACTCACGGCACTGCATCCCCAGTGGTGCCAGTGCACTCTCTGGACTCACTGTAGTGCATCCCCACTGGTGCCAGTGCACTCTCTGGACTCACTGCACTGCACCCCCAGTGGTGCCAGTGCACTCTCTGGACTCACAGCACTGCATCCCCAGTGGTGCCAGTGCACTCTCTGGACTCACTGCACTGCATCCCCAGTGGTGCCAGTGCACACTCTGGACTCACTGCACTGCATCCCCAGTGGTGCCAGTGCACTCTCTGGACTCACTGCACTGCATCCCCAGTGGTGCCAGGGTACTCTCTGGACTCACTGCACTGCATCCCCAGTGGTGCCAAGGCACTCTCTGGACTCACTGCACTGCATTGCCATTGGTGCCAGTGCACTCTCTGGACTCATTGCAGTGCATCCCCAGTGGTGCCAGTGCACTCTCTGGACTCACGGCACTGCATCCCCAGTGGTGCCAGTGCACTCTCTGGACTCACTGCACTGCATCCCCAGTGGTGCCAGTGCACTCTCTGAACTCACTGAACTGCATCCCCAGTGGTGCCAGTGCACTCTCTGGACTCACTGCACTGCATCCCCAGTGGTGCCAGGGCACTCTCTGGACTCACTGCACTGCATCCCCAGTGGTGCCAGTGACCTCTCTGGACTCAGTGCAGTGCATTCCCAGTGGCGCCAGTGCACTCTCTGGACTCACCGGGGTGCATCCCCAATAGTGCCAGTGCCCTCTCTGGACTCACTGCAGTGCATCCCCAGTGGTGCCAGTGCGCTCTCTGGACTCACCGGGGTGCATCGCCAGTGGTGCTAGTGCACTCTCTGGACTCATTTCACTGCATCCCCAGTGGTGCCAGTGCACTCTCTGGACTCACTGCACTGCATCCCCAGTGGTGCCAGTGCACTCTCTGAGCTCACTGCAGTGCATCCCCACTGGTGCCAGTGCACTCTCTGGACTCACTGCACTGCATCCCCAGTGGTGCCAGTGCCCTCTCTGGACTCACTGCAGTGCATCCCCAGTGGTGCCAGTGCACTCTCTTGAGTCACTGCACTGCATCCCCAGTGGTGCCAGTGCACTCTCTGGACTCACTGCACTGCATCCCCAGTGGCGCCAGGGCACTCTCTTGAGTCACTGCACTGCATCCCCAGTGGTGCCAGTGCACTCTCTGGACTCACTGCACTGCATCCCCAGTGGTGCCAGTGCACTCTCTGGACTCACTGCAGTGCATCCCCAATCGTACCAGTGCAATCTCTGGTCTCACTGCAGTGCATCCCCAGTGGTGCCAGTGCACTCTCTGGACTCACTGCACTGCATCCCCAGTGGTTCCAGTGCACTCTCTGGAAGCACGGCACTGCATCCCCGGTGGTGCCAGTGCGCTCTCTGGACTCATTTCACTGCATCCCCGGTGGTGCCAGTGCGCTCTCTGGACTCACGGCACTGCATCCCCAGTGGTGCCAGTGCACTCTCTGGACTCACTGTAGTGCATCCCCACTGGTGCCAGTGCACTCTCTGGACTCACTGCGCTGCATCCCCAGTGGTGCCAGTGCACTCTCTGGACTCACAGCACTGCATCCCCAGTGGTGCCAGTGCACTCTCTGGACTCACTGCACTGCATCCCCAGTGGTGCCAGTGCACTCTCTGGACTCACTGCCCTGCATCCCCAGTGGTGCCAGTGCACTCTTTGGACTCACTGCACTGCATCCCCAGTGGTGACAGTGCACTCTCGGGACTCACTGCACTGCATCCCCCGTGGTGCCAGTGCACTCTTTGGACTCACTGCACTGCATCCCCAGTGGTGCCAGTGCACTCTCGGGACTCACTGCACTGCATCCCCAAGGGTGCCAGTGCACTCTTTGGACTCACTGCACTGCATCCCCAGTGGTGCCACGGCACTCTCTGGACTCACTGCACTGCATCCCCAGTGGTGCCGGGGCACTCTCTGGACTCACTGCACTGCATTCCCAGTGGTGCCAGTGCCCTCTGTGGACTCACTGCACTACATCCCCAGTGGGGCCAGTGCACTCTCTGCACTCACTGCACTGCATCCCCAGTGGTGCCAGTGCACTCTCTGGACTCACTGCAGTGCATCCCCAGTGGTGCCAGTGCACTCTCTTGAGTCACTGCACTGCATCCCCAGTGGTGCCAGTGCACTCTCTGGACTCACTGCACTGCATCCCCAGTGGTGCCAGTGCACTTTCTGGACTCACTGCAGTGCATCCCCAATCGTACCAGTGCAATCTCTGGTCTCACTGCAGTGCATCCCCAGTGGTGCCAGTGCACTCTCTGGACTCACTGTACTGCATCCCAAGTGGTGACAGTGCACTCTCTGGAAGCACGGCACTGCATCCCCGGTGGTGCCAGTGCGCTCTCTGGACTCATTTCACTGCATCCCCAGTGGTGCCAGTGCGCTCTCTGGACTCACGGCACTGCATCCCCAGTGGTGCCAGTGCACTCTCTGGACTCACTGTAGTGCATCCCCACTGGTGCCAGTGCACTCTCTGGACTCACTGCACTGCACCCCCAGTGGTGCCAGTGCACTCTCTGGACTCACAGCACTGCATCCCCAGTGGTGCCAGTGCACTCTCTGGACTCACTGCACTGCATCCCCAGTGGTGCCAGTGCACACTCTGGACTCACTGCACTGCATCCCCAGTGGTGCCAGTGCACTCTCTGGACTCACTGCACTGCATCCCCAGTGGTGCCAGGGTACTCTCTGGACTCACTGCACTGCATCCCCAGTGGTGCCAAGGCACTCTCTGGACTCACTGCACTGCATTGCCATTGGTGCCAGTGCACTCTCTGGACTCATTGCAGTGCATCCCCAGTGGTGCCAGTGCACTCTCTGGACTCACGGCACTGCATCCCCAGTGGTGCCAGTGCACTCTCTGGACTCACTGCACTGCATCCCCAGTGGTGCCAGTGCACTCTCTGAACTCACTGAACTGCATCCCCAGTGGTGCCAGTGCACTCTCTGGACTCACTGCACTGCATCCCCAGTGGTGCCAGGGCACTCTCTGGACTCACTGCACTGCATCCCCAGTGGTGCCAGTGACCTCTCTGGACTCAGTGCAGTGCATTCCCAGTGGCGCCAGTGCACTCTCTGGACTCACCGGGGTGCATCCCCAATAGTGCCAGTGCCCTCTCTGGACTCACTGCAGTGCATCCCCAGTGGTGCCAGTGCGCTCTCTGGACTCACCGGGGTGCATCGCCAGTGGTGCTAGTGCACTCTCTGGACTCATTTCACTGCATCCCCAGTGGTGCCAGTGCACTCTCTGGACTCACTGCACTGCATCCCCAGTGGTGCCAGTGCACTCTCTGAGCTCACTGCAGTGCATCCCCACTGGTGCCAGTGCACTCTCTGGACTCACTGCACTGCATCCCCAGTGGTGCCAGTGCCCTCTCTGGACTCACTGCAGTGCATCCCCAGTGGTGCCAGTGCACTCTCTTGAGTCACTGCACTGCATCCCCAGTGGTGCCAGTGCACTCTCTGGACTCACTGCACTGCATCCCCAGTGGCGCCAGGGCACTCTCTTGAGTCACTGCACTGCATCCCCAGTGGTGCCAGTGCACTCTCTGGACTCACTGCACTGCATCCCCAGTGGTGCCAGTGCACTCTCTGGACTCACTGCAGTGCATCCCCAATCGTACCAGTGCAATCTCTGGTCTCACTGCAGTGCATCCCCAGTGGTGCCAGTGCACTCTCTGGACTCACTGCACTGCATCCCCAGTGGTTCCAGTGCACTCTCTGGAAGCACGGCACTGCATCCCCGGTGGTGCCAGTGCGCTCTCTGGACTCATTTCACTGCATCCCCGGTGGTGCCAGTGCGCTCTCTGGACTCACGGCACTGCATCCCCAGTGGTGCCAGTGCACTCTCTGGACTCACTGTAGTGCATCCCCACTGGTGCCAGTGGCACTCTCTGGACTCACTGCGCTGCATCCCCAGTGGTGCCAGTGCACTCTCTGGACTCACAGCACTGCATCCCCAGTGGTGCCAGTGCACTCTCTGGACTCACTGCACTGCATCCCCAGTGGTGCCAGTGCACACTCTGGACTCACGGCACTGCATCCCCAGTGGTGCCAGTGCACTCTCTGGACTCACTGCAGTGCATCCCCTGTGGTGCCAGGGTACTCTCTGGACTCACTGCACTGCATCCCCAGTGGTGCCAAGGCACTCTCTGGACTCACTGCACTGCATTGCCATTGGTGCCAGTGCACTCTCTGGACTCATTGCAGTGCATCCCCAGTGGTGCCAGTGCACTCTCTGGACCCACTGCACTGCATTCCCAGTGGTTCCAGTGCACTCTCTGGACTCACGGCACTGCATCCCCAGTGGTGCCACTGCACTCTCTGGACTCACTGCACTGCATCCCCAGTGGTGCCAGTGCACTCTCTGAACTCACTGAACTGCATCCCCAGTGGTGCCAGTGCACTCTCTGGACTCACTGCACTGCATCCCCAGTGGTGCCAGGGCACTCTCTGGACTCACTGCACTGCATCCCCAGTGGTGCCAGTGCCCTCTCTGGACTCAGTGCACTGCATTCCCAGTGGTTCCAGTGCACTATCTGGACTCATTGCAGTGCATCCCCAATAGTGCCAGTGCCCTCTCTGGACTCACTGCAGTGCATCCCCAGTGGTGCCAGTGCGCTCTCTGGACTCACCGCACTGCATCCCCAGTGGTGCCAGTGCAATCTCTGGACTCACTGCAGTGCAGCCCAGTGGTGCCAGTGCACTCTCTGGACTCATTTCACTGCATCCCCAGTGGTGCCAGTGCACTCTCTGGACTCACTGCACTGCATCCCCAGTGGTGCCAGTGCACTCTCTGGACTCACTGCACTGCATCCCCAGTGGTGCCAGTGCACTCTCTGAGCTCACTGCAGTGCATCCCCAGTGGTGCCAGTGCACTCTCTGGACTCACTGCACTGCATCCCCAGTGGTGCCAGTGCACTCTCTGGCCTCACTGCACTGCGTCCCCAATGGTGCCAGTGCACTCTCTGGACTCACTGCACTGCATCCCCAGTGGTGCCAGTGCACTCTCTGGACTCACTGCACTGCATCCCCAGTTGTGCCGGGGCACTCTCTGGACTCACTGCAGTGCATCCCCAGTGGTGCCAGTGCCCTCTCTGGACTCACTGCACTACATCCCCAGTAGGGCCAGTGCACTCTCTGCACTCACTGCACTGCATCCCCAGTGGTGCCAGTGAACTCTCTGGAATCACTGCACTGCATCCCTAGTGGTGCCAGTGCACTCTCTGGACTCACTGTAGTGCATCCCCAGTGGTGCCAGTGAACTCTCTGGACTCACTGCACTGCACCCCCAGTGGTGCCAGTGCACTCTCTGGACTCACAGCACTGCATCCCCAGTGGTGCCAGTGCACTCTCTGGACTCACTGCACTGCATCCCCAGTGGTGCCAGTGCACACTCTGGACTCACGGCACTGCATCCCCAGTGGTGCCAGTGCACTCTCTGGACTCACTGCACTGCATCCCCAGTGGTGCCAGGGTACTCTCTGGACTCACTGCACTGCATCCCCAGTGGTGCCAAGGCACTCTCTGGACTCACTGCACTGCATTGCCATTGGTGCCAGTGCACTCTCTGGACTCATTGCAGTGCATCCCCAGTGGTGCCAGTGCACTCTCTGGACTCACTGCACTGCATCCCCAGTGGTGCCAGTGCACTCTCTGAACTCACTGAACTGCATCCCCAGTGGTGCCAGTGCACTCTCTGGACTCACTGCACTGCATCCCCAGTGGTGCCAGGGCACTCTCTGGACTCACTGCACTGCATCCCCAGTGGTGCCAGTGACCTCTCTGGACTCAGTGCAGTGCATTCCCAGTGGTTCCAGGGCACTCTCTGGACTCACCGGGGTGCATCCCCAATAGTGCCAGTGCCCTCTCTGGACTCACTGCAGTGCATCCCCAGTGGTGCCAGTGCGCTCTCTGGACTCACCGCACTGCATCCCCAGTGGTGCCAGTGCACTCTCTGGACTCACTGCAGTGCATCCCCAGTGGTGCCAGTGCACTCTCTGGACTCATTTCACTGCATCCCCAGTGGTGCCAGTGCACTCTCTGGACTCACTGCACTGCATCCCCAGTGGTGCCAGTGCACTCTCTGGACTCACTGCACTGCATCCCCAGTGGTGCCAGTGCACTCTCTGAGCTCACTGCAGTGCATCCCCAGTGGTGCCAGTGCACTCTCTGGACTCACTGCACTGCATCCCCAGTGGTGCCACTGCACTCTCTGGACTCACTGCACTGCATCCCCAATGGTGCCAGTGCACTCTCTGGACTCACTGCACTGCATCCCCAGTGGTGCCACTGCACTCTCTGGACTCACCGCACTGCATCCCCAGTGGTGCCGGGGCACTCTCTGGACTCAGTGCAGTGCATTCCCAGTGGTTCCAGGGCACTCTCTGGACTCACCGGGGTGCATCCCCAATAGTGCCAGTGCCCTCTCTGGACTCACTGCAGTGCATCCCCAGTGGTGCCAGTGCGCTCTCTGGACTCACCGCACTGCATCCCCAGTGGTGCCAGTGCACTCTCTGGACTCACTGCAGTGCATCCCCAGTGGTGCCAGTGCACTCTCTGGACTCATTTCACTGCATCCCCAGTGGTGCCAGTGCACTCTCTGGACTCACTGCACTGCATCCCCAGTGGTGCCAGTGCACTCTCTGGACTCACTGCACTGCATCCCCAGTGGTGCCAGTGCACTCTCTGAGCTCACTGCAGTGCATCCCCAGTGGTGCCAGTGCACTCTCTGGACTCACTGCAGTGCATCCCCAGTGGTGCCAGTGCACTCTCTGGACTCACTGCACTGCATCCCCAATGGTGCCAGTGCACTCTCTGGACTCACTGCACTGCATCCCCAGTGGTGCCACTGCACTCTCTGGACTCACCGCACTGCATCCCCAGTGGTGCCGGGGCACTCTCTGGACTCACTGCAGTGCATCCCCAGTGGTGCCAGTGCCCTCTGTGGACTCACTGCACTACATCCCCAGTAGGGCCAGTGGACTCTCTGGACTCACTGCACTGCATCCCTAGTGGTGCCAGTGCACTCTCTTGAGTCACTGCACTGCATCCCCAGTGGTGCCAGTGCACTCTCTGGACTCACTGCACTGCATCCCCAATCGTACCAGTGCAATCTCTGGTCTCACTGCAGTGCATCCCCAGTCGTGCCAGTGCACTCTCTGGACTCACGGCACTGCATCCCCGGTGGTGCCAGTGCACTCTCTGGACTCACTGCACTGCATCCCCAGTGGTGCCAAGGCACTCTCTGGACTCACAGCACTGCATCCCCACTGGTGCCAGTGTACTCTCTGGACTCACTGCACTGCATCCCCAGTGGTGCCAGTGCACACTCTGGACTCACGGCACTGCATCCCCAGTGGTGCCAGTGCACTCTCTGGACTCACTGCAGTGCATCCCCAGTGGTGACAGTGCACTCTCTGGACTTGCCGGGGTGCATCACCAGTGGTGCCAGTGCACTCTCTGGACTCACTGCAGTGCATCCACAGTGGTGCCAGTGCACTCTCTTGAGTCACTGCTGTGCATCCCCAGTGGTGCCAGTCCACTCTCTGGACTCACTGCAGTGCATCCCCAGGGGTGCCAGTGCACTCTCTGGACTCACTGCACTGCATCACCAGTGGTGCCAGTGCACTCTCTGGACTCACTGCACTGCATCCCCAGTGGTGCCAGTGCACTCTCTGGACTCACTGCACTGCATCCCCAGTGGTGCCAGTGCACTCTCTGGACTAACCGGGGTGCATCCCCAGTGGTGCCAGTGCACTCTATGGATCACTGCACTGCATCCCCAGTGGTGCCAGTGCACTCTATGGAGTCACTGCAGTGCATCCCCAGGGGTGCCAGTGCACTCTTTGGAGTCACTGCAGTGCATCCCCAGTAGTGCCAGTCCACTCTCTGGACTCACTGCAGTGCATCCCCAGGGGTGCCAGTGCACTCTCTGGACTCACTGCACTGCATCCCCAGTGGTGCCAGTGCACTCTCTGGACTCACTGCACTGCATCCCCAGAGGTGCCAGTGCACTCTCTGGACTCACTGTACTGCATCCCCAGTGGTGACAGTGCACTCTCTGGACTCACTGCAGTGCATCCCCAGTGGTGCCAGTGCACTCTCTGGACTCACTGTAGTTCATCCCCAGTGGCGCCAGTGCACTCTCTGGACTCACCGGGGTGCATCCCCAGTGGTGCCAGTGCACTCTCTGGACTCACTGCACTGCATCCCCAGTGGTGCCAGGTCACTCTCTGGACTCACTGCGCTGCATCCCCAGTGGTGCCAGTGCACTCTCTGGACTCACTGCACTGCATCCCCAGTGGTGCCAGTGCACTCTCTTGAGTCACTGCAGTGCATCCCCAGTGGTGCCAGTGCACTCTCTGGACTCACTGCATTGCATCCCCAATCGTACCAGTGCATTCTCTGGACTCAGTGCACTGCATCCCCAGTGGTGCCAGTGCAATCTCTGGTCTCACTACAGTGTATCCCCAGTGGTGCCAGTGCACTCTCTGGACTCCTTGCACTGCATCCGCAGTGGTGCCAGTGCACTCTCTGGACTCACTGCAGTGCATAAAGTGGTGCCAGTGCACTCTCTGGACTCACTGCATTGCATCCCCAGTGGTGCCAGTGCACTCTCTGGACTCATGGCAGTGCATCCCCAGTGGTGCCAGTGCACTCTGTGGACTCACTGCACTGCATCCCCAGTGGTGACAGTGCACTCTCTGGACTTGCCGGGGTGCATCACGAGTGGTGCCAGTGCACTCTCTGGAATCACCGGGGTGCATCCCCGGTGGTGCCAGTGCACTCTCTGGACTCACTGCACTGCATCCCCAGTGGTGCCAGTGCACTCTCTGGACTTGCCGTGGTGCATCCCAGTGCTGCCAGTGCACTCTCTGGACGCACCGGGGTGCATCCCCAGTCGTGCCAGTGCACTCTGTGTACTCAGTGCACTGCATCCCCAGTGGTGCCAGTGCACTCTCTGGACTCACTGCAGTGCATCCCCAGTGGTGCCAGGGCACTCTCTTGAGTCACTGCTGTCATCCCCAGTGGTGCCAGTCCACTCTCTGGACTCACTGCATTGCATCCCCAGTGGTGCCAGTGCACTCTCTGGACTCACTGCAGTGCATCCCCAATCGTACCAGTGCACTCTCTGGACTCACTGCACTGCATCCCCAGTGGTGCCAGTGCACTCTCAGTACTCACGGCAGTGCATCCCCAGTGGTGCCAGTGCACTCTCTGGACTCACTGCACTGCATCCCCAGTGGTGACAGTGCACTCTCTGGACTTGCCGGGGTGCATCACCAGTGGTGCCAGTGCACTCTCTGGACTCACTGCAGTGCATCCCCAGTGGTGCCAGTGCACTGTCTTGAGTCACTGCTGTGCATCCCCAGTGGTGCCAGTCCACTCTCTGGACTCACTGCAGTGCATCCCCAGGGGTGCCAGTGCACTCTCTGGACTCACTGCACTGCATCCCCAGTGGTGCCAGTGCACTCTCTGGACTCACTGCACTGCATCCCCAGTGGTGCCAGTGCACTCTCTGGACTAACCGGGGTGCATCCCCAGTGGTGCCAGTGCACTCTCTGGACTCACTGCACTTCATCCCCAGTGGTGCCAGTGAACTCTCTGGACTCACTGCACTGCATCCCCAGTGGTGCCAGGTCACTCTCTGGACTCACTGCACTGCATCCCCAGTGGTGCCAGTGCACTCTCTGGACTCACTGCACTGCATCCCCAGTGGTGCCAGTGCACTCTCTGGACTCACTGCACTCCATTCCCAGTGGTGCCAGTGCACTCTCTGGACTCATTGCAGTGCATCCCCAATAGTGCCAGTGCCCTCTCTGGACTCACTGCAGTGCATCCCCAGTGGTGCCAGTGCGCTCTCTGGACTCACCGCACTGCATCGCCAGTGGTGCCAGTGCACTCTCTGGACTCACTGCAGTGCAGCCCAGTGGTGCCAGTGCACTCTCTGGACTCATTTCACTGCATCCCCAGTGGTGCCAGTGCACTCTCTGGACTCACTGCACTGCATCCCCAGTGGTGCCAGTGCACTCTCTGGACTCACTGCACTGCATCCCCAGTGGTGCCAGTGCACTCTCTGAGCTCACTGCAGTGCATCCCCAGTGGTGCCAGTGCACTCTCTGGACTCACTGCACTGCATCCCCAGTGGTGCCAGTGCACTCTCTGGCCTCACTGCACTGCGTCCCCAATGGTGCCAGTGCACTCTCTGGACTCACTGCACTGCATCCCCAGTGGTGCCAGTGCACTCTCTGGACTCACTGCACTGCATCCCCAGTGGTGCCGGGGCACTCTCTGGACTCACTGCAGTGCATCCCCAGTGGTGCCAGTGCCCTCTCTGGACTCACTGCACTACATCCCCAGTAGGGCCAGTGCACTCTCTGCACTCACTGCACTGCATCCCCAGTGGTGCCAGTGAACTCTCTGTAATCACTGCACTGCATCCCTAGTGGTGCCAGTGCACTCTCTGGACTCACTGTAGTGCATCCCCAGTGGTGCCAGTGAACTCTCTGGACTCACTGCACTGCACCCCCAGTGGTGCCAGTGCACTCTCTGGACTCACAGCACTGCATCCCCAGTGGTGCCAGTGCACTCTCTGGACTCACTGCACTGCATCCCCAGTGGTGCCAGTGCACACTCTGGACTCACGGCACTGCATCCCCAGTGGTGCCAGTGCACTCTCTGGACTCACTGCACTGCATCCCCAGTGGTGCCAGGGTACTCTCTGGACTCACTGCACTGCATCCCCAGTGGTGCCAAGGCACTCTCTGGACTCACTGCACTGCATTGCCATTGGTGCCAGTGCACTCTCTGGACTCATTGCAGTGCATCCCCAGTGGTGCCAGTGCACTCTCTGGACTCACTGCACTGCATCCCCAGTGGTGCCAGTGCACTCTCTGAACTCACTGAACTGCATCCCCAGTGGTGCCAGTGCACTCTCTGGACTCACTGCACTGCATCCCCAGTGGTGCCAGGGCGCTCTCTGGACTCACTGCACTGCATCCCCAGTGGTGCCAGTGACCTCTCTGGACTCAGTGCAGTGCATTCCCAGTGGTTCCAGGGCACTCTCTGGACTCACCGGGGTGCATCCCCAATAGTGCCAGTGCCCTCTCTGGACTCACTGCAGTGCATCCCCAGTGGTGCCAGTGCGCTCTCTGGACTCACCGCACTGCATCCCCAGTGGTGCCAGTGCACTCTCTGGACTCACTGCAGTGCATCCCCAGTGGTGCCAGTGCACTCTCTGGACTCATTTCACTGCATCCCCAGTGGTGCCAGTGCACTCTCTGGACTCACTGCACTGCATCCCCAGTGGTGCCAGTGCACTCTCTGGACTCACTGCACTGCATCCCCAGTGGTGCCAGTGCACTCTCTGAGCTCACTGCAGTGCATCCCCAGTGGTGCCAGTGCACTCTCTGGACTCACTGCACTGCATCCCCAGTGGTGCCAGTGCACTCTCTGGACTCACTGCACTGCATCCCCAATGGTGCCAGTGCACTCTCTGGACTCACTGCACTGCATCCCCAGTGGTGCCACTGCACTCTCTGGACTCACCGCACTGCATCCCCAGTGGTGCCGGGGCACTCTCTGGACTCAGTGCAGTGCATTCCCAGTGGTTCCAGGGCACTCTCTGGACTCACCGGGGTGCATCCCCAATAGTGCCAGTGCCCTCTCTGGACTCACTGCAGTGCATCCCCAGTGGTGCCAGTGCGCTCTCTGGACTCACCGCACTGCATCCCCAGTGGTGCCAGTGCACTCTCTGGACTCACTGCAGTGCATCCCCAGTGGTGCCAGTGCACTCTCTGGACTCATTTCACTGCATCCCCAGTGGTGCCAGTGCACTCTCTGGACTCACTGCACTGCATCCCCAGTGGTGCCAGTGCACTCTCTGGACTCACTGCACTGCATCCCCAGTGGTGCCAGTGCACTCTCTGAGCTCACTGCAGTGCATCCCCAGTGGTGCCAGTGCACTCTCTGGACTCACTGCACTGCATCCCCAGTGGTGCCAGTGCACTCTCTGGACTCACTGCACTGCATCCCCAATGGTGCCAGTGCACTCTCTGGACTCACTGCACTGCATCCCCAGTGGTGCCACTGCACTCTCTGGACTCACCGCACTGCATCCCCAGTGGTGCCGGGGCACTCTCTGGACTCACTGCAGTGCATCCCCAGTGGTGCCAGTGCCCTCTGTGGACTCACTGCACTACATCCCCAGTAGGGCCAGTGCACTCTCTGGACTCACTGCACTGCATCCCTAGTGGTGCCAGTGCACTCTCTTGAGTCACTGCACTGCATCCCCAGTGGTGCCAGTGCACTCTCTGGACTCACTGCACTGCATCCCCAGTGGTGCCAGTGCACTCTCTGGACTCACTGCACTGCATCCCCAATCGTACCAGTGCAACCTCTGGTCTCACTGCAGTGCATCCCCAGTCGTGCCAGTGCACTCTCTGGACTCACGGCACTGCATCCCCGGTGGTGCCAGTGCACTCTCTGGACTCACTGCACTGCATCCCCAGTGGTGCCAGTGCACTCTCTGGAGTCACTGCAGTGCATCCCCAGTGGTGCCAGTGCACTCTCTGGACTCACTGCATTGCATCCCCAATCGTACCAGTGCATTCTCTGGACTCAGTGCACTGCATCCCCAGTGGTGCCAGTGCACTCTCTGGTCTCACTACAGTGTATCCCCAGTGGTGCCAGTGCACTCTCTGGACTCCTTGCACTGCATCCGCAGTGGTGCCAGTGCACTCTCTGGACTCACTGCAGTGCATCCCCAGTGGTGCCAGTGCACTCTCTGGACTCACTGCATTGCATCCCCAGTGGTGCCAGTGCACTCTCTGGACTCATGGCAGTGCATCCCCAGTGGTGCCAGTGCACTCTGTGGACTCACTGCACTGCATCCCCAGTGGTGACAGTGCACTCTCTGGACTTGCCGGGGTGCATCACCAGTGGTGCCAGTGCACTCTCTGGACTCACCGGGGTGCATCCCCGGTGGTGCCAGTGCACTCTCTGGACTCACTGCACTGCATCCCCAGTGGTGCCAGTGCACTCTCTGGACTTGCCGGGGTGCATCCCAGTGGTGCCTGTGCACTCTGTGTACTCAGTGCACTGCATCCCCAATGGTGCCTGTGCACTCTCTGGACTCACTGCACTGCATCCCCAGTGGTGCCAGTGCACTCTCTGGACTCACTGCAGTGCATCCCCAATCGTACCAGTGCACTCTCTGGACTCACTGCACTGCATCCCCAGTGGTGCCAGTGCACTCTCAGTACTCACGGCAGTGCATCCCCAGTGGTGCCAGTGCACTCTCTGGACTCACTGCACTGCATCCCCAGTGGTGACAGTGCACTCTCTGGACTTGCCGGGGTGCATCACCAGTGGTGCCAGTGCACTCTCTGGACTCACTGCAGTGCATCCCCAGTGGTGCCAGTGCACTGTCTTGAGTCACTGCTGTGCATCCCCAGTGGTGCCAGTCCACTCTCTGGACTCACTGCAGTGCATCCCCAGGGGTGCCAGTGCACTCTCTGGACTCACTGCACTGCATCCCCAGTGGTGCCAGTGCACTCTCTGGACTCACTGCACTGCATCCCCAGTGGTGCCAGTGCACTCTCTGGACTCACTGCACTGCATCCCCAGTGGTGCCAGTGCACTCTCTGGACTAACCGGGGTGCACCCCAGTGGTGCCAGTGCACTCTCTGGACTCACTGCACTTCATCCCCAGTGGTGCCAGTGAACTCTCTGGACTCACTGCACTGCATCCCCAGTGGTGCCAGTGCACTCTCTGGACTCACTGCACTGCATCCCCAGTGGTGCCAGTGCACTCTCTGGACTCACTGCACTCCATTTCCAGTGGTGCCAGTGCACTCTCTGGACTCACTGCAGTGCATCCCCAGTGGTGCCAGTGCACTCTCTGGACTCACGGCACTGCATCCCCAGTGGTGCCCGTGCACTCTCTGGACTCATTGCAGTGCATCCCCGGTGGTGCCAGTGCACACTCTGGACTCACTGCACTGCATCCCCAGTGGTGCCAGGGCACTCTCTGGACTCACTGCACTGCATCCCCAGTGGTGCCAGTGCACTCTCTGGACTAACCGGGGTGCATCCCCAGTGGTGACAGTGCACTCTCTGGATCACTGCACTGCATCCCCAGTGGTGCCAGTGCACTCTATGGAGTCACTGCAGTGCATCCCCAGGGGTGCCAGTGCACTCTTTGGAGTCACTGCACTGCATCCCCAGTAGTGCCAGTGCACTCTCTGGGCTCACAGCACTGCATCCCCTGTGGTGCCAGTGCACTCTCTGGACTCACTGCACTGCATCCCCAGTGGTGCCAGTGCACTCTCTGGACTCACTGCACTGCATCCCCAGTGGTGCCAGTGCACTCTCTGGACTCACTGCAGTGCATCCCCAGTGGTGACAGTGCACTCTCTGGACTCACTGCAGTGCATCCCCAGTGGTGCCAGTGCACTCTCTGGACTCACTGTAGTTCATCCCCAGTGGCGCCAGTGCACTCTCTGGACTCACCGGGGTGCATCCCCAGTGGTGCCAGTGCACTCTCTGGACTCACTGCACTTCATCCCCAGTGGTGCCAGTGCACTCTCTGGACTCACTGCACTGCATCCCCAGTGGTGCCAGGTCACTCTCTGGACTCACTGCACTGCATCCCCAGTGGTGCCAGTGCACTCTCTGGACTCACTGCACTGCATCCCCAGTGGTGCCAGTGCACTCTCTGGACTCACTGCACTGCATCCCCAATGGTGCCAGTGCACTCTCTGGACTCACTGCACTGCATCCCCAGTGGTGCCACTGCACTCTCTGGACTCACCGCACTGCATCCCCAGTGGTGCCGGGGCACTCTCTGGACTCACTGCAGTGCATCCCCAGTGGTGCCAGTGCCCTCTGTGGACTCACTGCACTACATCCCCAGTAGGGCCAGTGCACTCTCTGGACTCACTGCACTGCATCCCTAGTGGTGCCAGTGCACTCTCTTGAGTCACTGCACTGCATCCCCAGTGGTGCCAGTGCACTCTCTGGACTCACTGCACTGCATCCCCAGTGGTGCCAGTGCACTCTCTGGACTCACTGCACTGCATCCCCAATCGTACCAGTGCAACCTCTGGTCTCACTGCAGTGCATCCCCAGTCGTGCCAGTGCACTCTCTGGACTCACGGCACTGCATCCCCGGTGGTGCCAGTGCACTCTCTGGACTCACTGCACTGCATCCCCAGTGGTGCCAGTGCACTCTCTGGAGTCACTGCAGTGCATCCCCAGTGGTGCCAGTGCACTCTCTGGACTCACTGCATTGCATCCCCAATCGTACCAGTGCATTCTCTGGACTCAGTGCACTGCATCCCCAGTGGTGCCAGTGCACTCTCTGGTCTCACTACAGTGTATCCCCAGTGGTGCCAGTGCACTCTCTGGACTCCTTGCACTGCATCCGCAGTGGTGCCAGTGCACTCTCTGGACTCACTGCAGTGCATCCCCAGTGGTGCCAGTGCACTCTCTGGACTCACTGCATTGCATCCCCAGTGGTGCCAGTGCACTCTCTGGACTCATGGCAGTGCATCCCCAGTGGTGCCAGTGCACTCTGTGGACTCACTGCACTGCATCCCCAGTGGTGACAGTGCACTCTCTGGACTTGCCGGGGTGCATCACCAGTGGTGCCAGTGCACTCTCTGGACTCACCGGGGTGCATCCCCGGTGGTGCCAGTGCACTCTCTGGACTCACTGCACTGCATCCCCAGTGGTGCCAGTGCACTCTCTGGACTTGCCGGGGTGCATCCCAGTGGTGCCTGTGCACTCTGTGTACTCAGTGCACTGCATCCCCAATGGTGCCTGTGCACTCTCTGGACTCACTGCACTGCATCCCCAGTGGTGCCAGTGCACTCTCTGGACTCACTGCAGTGCATCCCCAATCGTACCAGTGCACTCTCTGGACTCACTGCACTGCATCCCCAGTGGTGCCAGTGCACTCTCAGTACTCACGGCAGTGCATCCCCAGTGGTGCCAGTGCACTCTCTGGACTCACTGCACTGCATCCCCAGTGGTGACAGTGCACTCTCTGGACTTGCCGGGGTGCATCACCAGTGGTGCCAGTGCACTCTCTGGACTCACTGCAGTGCATCCCCAGTGGTGCCAGTGCACTGTCTTGAGTCACTGCTGTGCATCCCCAGTGGTGCCAGTCCACTCTCTGGACTCACTGCAGTGCATCCCCAGGGGTGCCAGTGCACTCTCTGGACTCACTGCACTGCATCCCCAGTGGTGCCAGTGCACTCTCTGGACTCACTGCACTGCATCCCCAGTGGTGCCAGTGCACTCTCTGGACTCACTGCACTGCATCCCCAGTGGTGCCAGTGCACTCTCTGGACTAACCGGGGTGCACCCCAGTGGTGCCAGTGCACTCTCTGGACTCACTGCACTTCATCCCCAGTGGTGCCAGTGAACTCTCTGGACTCACTGCACTGCATCCCCAGTGGTGCCAGTGCACTCTCTGGACTCACTGCACTGCATCCCCAGTGGTGCCAGTGCACTCTCTGGACTCACTGCACTCCATTTCCAGTGGTGCCAGTGCACTCTCTGGACTCACTGCAGTGCATCCCCAGTGGTGCCAGTGCACTCTCTGGACTCACGGCACTGCATCCCCAGTGGTGCCCGTGCACTCTCTGGACTCATTGCAGTGCATCCCCGGTGGTGCCAGTGCACACTCTGGACTCACTGCACTGCATCCCCAGTGGTGCCAGGGCACTCTCTGGACTCACTGCACTGCATCCCCAGTGGTGCCAGTGCACTCTCTGGACTAACCGGGGTGCATCCCCAGTGGTGACAGTGCACTCTCTGGATCACTGCACTGCATCCCCAGTGGTGCCAGTGCACTCTATGGAGTCACTGCAGTGCATCCCCAGGGGTGCCAGTGCACTCTTTGGAGTCACTGCACTGCATCCCCAGTAGTGCCAGTGCACTCTCTGGGCTCACAGCACTGCATCCCCTGTGGTGCCAGTGCACTCTCTGGACTCACTGCACTGCATCCCCAGTGGTGCCAGTGCACTCTCTGGACTCACTGCACTGCATCCCCAGTGGTGCCAGTGCACTCTCTGGACTCACTGCAGTGCATCCCCAGTGGTGACAGTGCACTCTCTGGACTCACTGCAGTGCATCCCCAGTGGTGCCAGTGCACTCTCTGGACTCACTGTAGTTCATCCCCAGTGGCGCCAGTGCACTCTCTGGACTCACCGGGGTGCATCCCCAGTGGTGCCAGTGCACTCTCTGGACTCACTGCACTTCATCCCCAGTGGTGCCAGTGCACTCTCTGGACTCACTGCACTGCATCCCCAGTGGTGCCAGGTCACTCTCTGGACTCACTGCACTGCATCCCCAGTGGTGCCAGTGCACTCTCTGGACTCACTGCAGTGCATCCCCAGTGGTGCCAGTGCACTCTCTGGACTCACTGCACTCCATTTCCAGTGGTGCCAGTGCACTCTCTGGACTCACTGCAGTGCATCCCCAGTGGTGCCAGTGCACTCTCTGGACTCACCGCACTGCATCCCCAGTGGTGCCAGTGCACTCTCTGGACTCATTGCAGTGCATCCCCGGTGGTGCCAGTGCACACTCTGGACTCACTGCACTGCATCCCCAGTGGTGCCAGTGCACTCTCGGGACTCACTGCACTGCATCCCCAAGGGTGCCAGTGCACTCTTTGGACTCACTGCACTGCATCCCCAGTGGTGCCACGGCACTCTCTGGACTCACTGCACTGCATCCCCAGTGGTGCCGGGGCACTCTCTGGACTCACTGCACTGCATCCCCAGTGGTGCCAGTGCCCTCTGTGGACTCACTGCACTACATCCCCAGTGGGGCCAGTGCACTATCTGGACTCACTGCACTGCATTGCCATTGGTGCCAGTGCACTCTCTGGACTCATTTCACTGCATCCCCAGTGGTGCCAGTGCACTCTCTTGAGTCACTGCACTGCATCCCCAGTGGTGCCAGTGCACTCTCTGGACTCACTGCACTGCATCCCCAGTGGTGCCAGTGAACTCTCTGGACTCACTGCAGTGCATCCCCAGTCGTACCAGTGCAATCTCTGGTCTCACTGCAGTGCATCCCCAGTGGTGCCAGTGCACTCTCTGGACTCACTGCACTTCATCCCCAGTGGTGCCAGGGCACTCTCTGGAAGCACGGCACTGCATCCCCGGTGGTGCCAGTGCGCTCTCTGGACTCATTTCACTGCATCCCCGGTGGTGCCAGTGCGCTCTCTGGACTCACGGCACTGCATCCCCAGTGGTGCCAGTGCACTCTCTGGACTCACTGTAGTGCATCCCCACTGGTGCCAGTGCACTCTCTGGACTCACTGCACTGCACCCCCAGTGGTGCCAGTGCACTCTCTGGACTCACAGCACTGCATCCCCACTGGTGCCAGTGCAATCTCTGGACTCACTGCACTGCATCCCCAGTGGTGCCAGTGCACACTCTGGACTCACGGCACTGCATCCCCAGTGGTGCCAGTGCACTCTCTGGACTCACTGCACTGCATCCCCGGTGGTGCCTGGGTACTCTCTGGACTCACTG
The DNA here is from genome assembly GCF_040182565.1 of Anser cygnoides. Taxonomy (NCBI): domain Eukaryota; kingdom Metazoa; phylum Chordata; class Aves; order Anseriformes; family Anatidae; genus Anser; species Anser cygnoides. The sequence continues at coordinate 39,180,360 of NC_089879.1, forward strand.
CACTGCATCCCCAGTGGTGCCAAGGCACTCTCTGGACTCACTGCACTGCATTGCCATTGGTGCCAGTGCACTCTCTGGACTCATTGCAGTGCATCCCCAGTGGTGCCAGTGCACTCTCTGGACTCACGGCACTGCATCCCCAGTGGTGCCAGTGCACTCTCTGGACTCACTGCACTGCATCCCCAGTGGTGCCAGTGCACTCTCTGAACTCACTGAACTGCATCCCCAGTGGTGCCAGTGCACTCTCTGGACTCACTGCACTGCATCCCCAGTGGTGCCAGGGCACTCTCTGGACTCACGGCACTGCATCCCCAGTGGTGCCAGTGACCTCTCTGGACTCAGTGCAGTGCATTCCCAGTGGTTCCAGTGCACTCTCTGGACTCACCGGGGTGCATCCCCAATAGTGCCAGTGCCCTCTCTGGACTCACTGCAGTGCATCCCCAGTGGTGCCAGTGCATTCTCTGGACTCACTGCGCTGCATCCCCAGCTAGTGCCAGTGCACTCTGTGGACTCACTGCAGTGCATCCCCAGTGGTGCCAGTGCACTCTCTGGAAGCACGGCAGTGCATCCCCAGTGGTGCCAGTGCAGTCTCTGGACTCACTGCAGTGCATCCCCAGTGGTGCCAGTGCATTTTCTGGACTCACTGCAGTGCATCCCCAGTGGTGCCAGTGCACTCTCTGGACTCACTGCGCTGCATCGCCAGTGGTGCCAGTGCCCTCTCTGGACTCACTGCACTGCATCCCCAGTGGTGCCAGTGCACTCTCTGGACTCACTGCAGTGCATCCCCAGTGGTGCCAGTGCACTCTCTGGAGTCACTGCACTGCATTCCCAGTGGTGCCAGTGCACTCTCTGGACTCACTGCAGCGCATCCCCAGTGGTGCAAGTGCACTCTCTGGACTCACTGCAGCACATCCCCAGTGGTGCCAGTGCACTCTCTGAACTCACTGCAGCGCATCCCAAGTGGTGCCAGTGCATTCTCTGGACTCACTGCAGTGCATCCCCAGTGGTGCCCGTGCACTCTCTGGACTCACTGCACTGCATCCCCAAGGGTGCACGTGCACTCTCTGGACTCACTGCACTGCATCCCCAGTGGTGCCAGTGCACTCTCTGGACTCACGGCACTGCATCCCCAGTGGTGCCAGTGCACTCTCTGGACTCACGGCAGTCCATCCCCAGTGCTGCCAGTGCACTCTCTGGACTCACTGCGCTGCATCCCCAGTGGTGCCAGTGCACTCTCTGGACTCACTGCGCTGCATCCCCAGTGGTGCCAGTGCACTCTCTGGACTCACTCCACTGCATCACCAGTGGTGACAGTGCATTCTCTGGACTCACTGCAGTGCATCACAAGTGGTGCCAGTGCACTCTCTGGACTCACTGCGCTGCATCGCCAGTGGTGCCAGTGCACTCTCTGGACTCACTGCAGTGCATCCCCAGTGGTGCCAGTGCACTCTCTGGAGTCACTGCACTGCATTCCCAGTGGTGCCAGTGCACTCTCTGGACTCACTGCAGCACATTCCCAGTGGTGCAAGTGCACTCTCAGGACTCACTGCAGCACATCCCCAGTGGTGCCAGTGCACTCTCTGGACTCACTGCAGTGCATCCCCAGTGGTGCCAGTGCACTATCTGGACTCATTGCAGTGCATCCCCAGTGGTGCCAGTGCACTCTCTGGACTCACTGCGCTGCATCCCCAGTGGTGCCAGTGCACTCTCTGGACTCACTGCGCTGCATCCCCAGTGGTGCCAGTGCACTCTCTGGACTCACTGCACTGCACCCCCAGTGGTGCCAGTGCACTCTCTGGACTCACTGCGCTGCATCCCCAGTGGTGCCAGTGCACTCTCTGGACTCACTGCACTGCATCCCCAGTGGCGCCAGTGCACTCTCTTGAGTCACTGCAGTGCATCCCCAGTGGTGCCAGTGCACTCTCTGGACTCACTGCATTGCATCCCCAATCGTACCAGTGCACTCTCTGGACTCAGTGCACTGCATCCCCAGTGGTGCCAGTGCAATCTCTGGTCTCACTACAGTGTATCCCCAGTGGTGCCAGTGCACTCTCTGGACTCCTTGCACTGCATCCCCAGTGGTGCCAGTGCACTCTCTGGACTCACTGCAGTGCATCCCCAGTGGTGCCAGTGCACTCTCTGGACTCACTGCATTGCATCCCCAGTGGTGCCAGTGCACTCTCTGGACTCACGGCAGTGCATCCCCAGTGGTGCCAGTGCACTCTGTGGACTCACTGCACTGCATCCCCAGTGGTGACAGTGCTCTCTCTGGACTTGCCGGGTTGCATCACCAGTGGTGCCAGTGCACTCTCTGGACTCACCGGGGTGCATCCCCGGTGGTGCCAGTGCACTCTCTGGACTCACTGCACTGCATCCCCAGTGGTGCCAGTGCACTCTCTGGACTTGCCGGGGTGCATCCCATTGGTGCCAGTGCACTCTCTGGACTCACCGGGGTGCATCCCCAGTCGTGCCAGTGCACTCTGTGTACTCAGTGCACTGCATCCCCAGTGGTGCCAGTGCACTCTCTGGACTCACTGCAGTGCATCCCCAGTGGTGCCAGGGCACTCTCTTGAGTCACTGCTGTCATCCCCAGTGGTGCCAGTCCACTCTCTGGACTCACTGCATTGCATCCCCAGTGGTGCCAATGCACTCTCTGGACTCACTGCAGTGCATCCCCAATCGTACCAGTGCACTCTCTGGACTCACTGCACTGCATCCCCAGTGGTGCCAGTGCACTCTCAGTACTCACGGCAGTGCATCCCCAGTGGTGCCAGTGCACTCTCCGGACTCACTGCAGTGCATCCCCAGTGGTGACAGTGCACTCTCTGGACTTGCCGGGGTGCATCACCAGTGGTGCCAGTGCACTCTCTGGACTCACTGCAGTGCATCCCCAGTGGTGCCAGTGCACTCTCTTGAGTCACTGCTGTGCATCCCCAGTGGTGCCAGTCCACTCTCTGGACTCACTGCAGTGCATCCCCAGTGTTGCCAGTGCACTCTCTGGACTCACTGCACTGCATCCCCAGTGGTGCCAGTGCACTCTCTGGACTCACTGCACTGCATCCCCAGTGGTGCCAGTGCACTCTCTGGACTCACTGCACTGCATCCCCAGTGGTGCCAGTGCACTCTCTGGACTAACCGGGGTGCATCCCTAGTGGTGCCAGTGCACTCTCTGGATCACTGCACTGCATCCCCAGTGGTGCCAGTGCACTCTATGGAGTCACTGCAGTGCATCCCCAGGGGTGCCAGTGCACTCTTTGGAGTCACTGCAGTGCATCCCCAGTAGTGCCAGTGCACTCTCTGGACTCACTGCACTGCATCCCCAGTGGTGCCAGTGCACTCTCTGGACTCACTGCACTGCATCCCCAGTGGTGCCAGTGCACTCTCTGGACTCACTGCACTGCATCCCCAGTGGTGCCAGTGCACTCTCTGGACTCACTGTACTGCATCCCCAGTGGTGACAGTGCACTCTCTGGACTCACTGCAGTGCATCCCCAGTGGTGCCAGTGCACTCTCTGGACTCACTGTAGTTCATCCCCAGTGGCGCCAGTGCACTCTCTGGACTCACCGGGGTGCATCCCCAGTGGTGCCAGTGCACTCTCTGGACTCACTGCACTTCATCCCCAGTGGTGCCAGTGCACTCTCTGGACTCACTGCACTGCATCCCCAGTGGTGCCAGGTCACTCTCTGGACTCACTGCACTGCATCCCCAGTGGTGCCAGTGTACTTTCTGGACTCACTGCACTGCATCCCCAGTGGTGCCAGTGCACTCTCTGGACTCACTGCACTGCATCCCCAGTGGTGCCAGTGCACTCTCTGGACTCACTGCAGTGCATCCCCAGTGGTGCCAGTGCACTCTCTGGACTCACGGCACAGCATCCCCAGTGGTGCCAGTGCACTCTCTGGACTCATTGCAGTGCATCCCCGGTGGTGCCAGTGCATACTCTGGACTCACTGCACTGCATCCCCAGTGGTGCCAGGGCACTCTCTGGACTCACTGCACTGCATCCCCAGTGGTGCCAGTGCCCTCTCTGGACTCACTGCACTGCATCCCCAGTGGTGCCACTGCACTCTCTGGACTCACTGCACTGCATCACCAGTGTTGCCAGAGCACTCTCTGGACTCACTGCACTGCATCTCCAGTGTTACAAGTGCACTCTCTGGACTCACTGCACTGCATCCCCAGTGGTGCCAGTGCACTCTCTGGACTCACTGCACTGCATCCCCAGTGGTGCCAGTGCACTCTCTGGACTCACCGCACTGCACCCCCAGTGGTGCCAGTGCACTCTCTGGACTCACCGCACTGCATCCCCAGTGGTGCCAGTGCACTCTCTGGACTCACTGCACTGCATCCCCAGTGGTGACAGTGCACTCTCTGGACTCACTGCACTGCATCCCCAGTGGTGCCAGTGCACTCTTTGGACTCACTGCACTGCATCCCCAGTGGTGCCAGTGCACTCTCGGGACTCACTGCACTGCATCCCCAAGGGTGCCAGTGCACTCTTTGGACTCACTGCACTGCATCCCCAGTGGTGCCACGGCACTCTCTGGACTCACTGCACTGCATCCCCAGTGGTGCCGGGGCACTCTCTGGACTCACTGCACTGCATCCCCAGTGGTGCCAGGGCACTCTCTGGACTCACTGCACTGCATCCCCAGTGGTGCCACTGCACTCTCTGGACTCACTGCACTGCATCTCCAGTGTTGCCAGAGCACTCTCTGGACTCACTGCAGTGCATCCCCAGTGGTGCCAGTGCACTCTCTGGACTCACTGCACTGCATCCCCAGTGGTGCCAGTGCACTCTCTGGACTCACTGCACTGCATCCCCAGTGGTGACAGTGCACTCTCTGGACTCACTGCACTGCATCTCCAGTGTTGCCAGAGCACTCTCTGGACTCACTGCACTGCATCCCCAGTGGTGCCAGTGCACTCTCTGGACTCACTGCAGTGCATCCCCAGTGGTGCCAGTGCACTCTCTTGAGTCACTGCACTGCATCCCCAGTGGTGCCAGTGCACTCTCTGGACTCACTGCACTGCATCCCCAGTGGTGCCAGTGCACTTTCTGGACTCACTGCAGTGCATCCCCAATCGTACCAGTGCAATCTCTGGACTCACTGCAGTGCATCCCCAGTGGTGCCAGTGCACTCTCTGGACTCACTGTACTGCATCCCAAGTGGTGACAGTGCACTCTCTGGAAGCACGGCACTGCATCCCCGGTGGTGCCAGTGCGCTCTCTGGACTCACTGCACTGCATCCCCAGTGGTGACAGTGCACTCTCTGGACTTGCCGGGGTACATCACCAGTGGTGCCAGTGCACTCTCTGGACTCACTGCAGTGCATCCCCAGTGGTGCCAGTGCACTCTCTTGAGTCACTGCTGTGCATCCCCAGTGGTGCCAGTCCACTCTCTGGACTCACTGCAGTGCATCCCCAGGGGTGCCAGTGCACTCTCTGGACTCACTGCACTGCATCCCCATTGGTGCCAGTGCACTCTCTGGACTCACTGCACTGCATCCCCAGTGGTGCCAGTGCACTCTCTGGACTCACTGCACTGCATCCCCAGTGGTGCCAGTGCACTCTCTGGACTAACCGGGGTGCATCCCCAGTGGTGCCAGTGCACTCTCTGGATCACTGCACTGCATCCCCAGTGGTGCCAGTGCACTCTATGGAGTCACTGCAGTGCATCCCCAGGGGTGCCAGTGCACTCTTTGGAGTCACTGCAGTGCATCCCCAGTAGTGCCAGTGCACTCTCTGGACTCACTGCACTGCATCCCCAGTGGTGCCAGTGCACTCTCTGGACTCACTGCACTGCATCCCCAGTGGTGCCAGTGCACTCTCTGGACTCACTGCACTGCATCCCCAGTGGTGCCAGTGCACTCTCTGGACTCACTGTACTGCATCCCCAGTGGTGACAGTGCACTCTCTGGACTCACTGCAGTGCATCCCCAGTGGTGCCAGTGCACTCTCTGGACTCACTGTAGTTCATCCCCAGTGGCGCCAGTGCACTCTCTGGACTCACCGGGGTGCATCCCCAGTGGTGCCAGTGCACTGTCTGGACTCACTGCACTTCATCCCCAGTGGTGCCAGTGCACTCTCTGGACTCACTGCACTGCATCCCCAGTGGTGCCACTGCACTCTCTGGACTCACTGCACTGCATCTCCAGTGTTGCCAGAGCACTCTCTGGACTCACTGCACTGCATCCCCAGTGGTGCCAGTGCCCTCTCTGGACTCACTGCACTGCATCCCCAGTGGTGCCACTGCACTCTCTGGACTCACTGCACTGCATCTCCAGTGTTGCCAGAGCACTCTCTGGACTCACTGCACTGCATCCCCAGTGGTGCCAGTGCACTCTCTGGACTCACTGCACTGCATCCCCAGTGGTGCCACTGCACTCTCTGGACTCACTGCACTGCATCCCCAGTGGTGCCAGTGCACTCTTTGGACTCACTGCACTGCATCCCCAGTGGTGCCAGTGCACTCTCGGGACTCACTGCACTGCATCCCCAGTGGTGCCAGTGCACTCTTTGGACTCACTGCACTGCATCCCCAGTGGTGCCAGTGCACTCTCGGGACTCACTGCACTGCATCCCCAAGGGTGCCAGTGCACTCTTTGGACTCACTGCACTGCATCCCCAGTGGTGCCAAGGCACTCTCTGGACTCACTGCACTGCATTGCCATTGGTGCCAGTGCACTCTCTGGACTCATTGCAGTGCATCCCCAGTGGTGCCAGTGCACTCTCTGGACTCACGGCACTGCATCCCCAGTGGTGCCAGTGCACTCTCTGGACTCACTGCACTGCATCCCCAGTGGTGCCAGTGACCTCTCTGGACTCAGTGCAGTGCATTCCCAGTGGCGCCAGTGCACTCTCTGGACTCACCGGGGTGCATCCCCAATAGTGCCAGTGCCCTCTCTGGACTCACTGCAGTGCATCCCCAGTGGTGCCAGTGCGCTCTCTGGACTCACCGGGGTGCATCGCCAGTGGCGCCAGTGCACTCTCTGGACTCACCGGGGTGCATCCCCAATAGTGCCAGTGCCCTCTCTGGACTCACTGCAGTGCATCCCCAGTGGTGCCAGTGCGCTCTCTGGACTCACCGGGGTGCATCGCCAGTGGTGCTAGTGCACTCTCTGGACTCATTTCACTGCATCCCCAGTGGTGCCAGTGCACTCTCTGGACTCACTGCACTGCATCCCCAGTGGTGCCAGTGCACTCTCTGAGCTCACTGCAGTGCATCCCCACTGGTGCCAGTGCACTCTCTGGACTCACTGCACTGCATCCCCAGTGGTGCCAGTGCCCTCTCTGGACTCACTGCAGTGCATCCCCAGTGGTGCCAGTGCACTCTCTTGAGTCACTGCACTGCATCCCCAGTGGTGCCAGTGCACTCTCTGGACTCACTGCACTGCATCCCCAGTGGCGCCAGGGCACTCTCTTGAGTCACTGCACTGCATCCCCAGTGGTGCCAGTGCACTCTCTGGACTCACTGCACTGCATCCCCAGTGGTGCCAGTGCACTCTCTGGACTCACTGCAGTGCATCCCCAATCGTACCAGTGCAATCTCTGGTCTCACTGCAGTGCATCCCCAGTGGTGCCAGTGCACTCTCTGGACTCACTGCACTGCATCCCCAGTGGTTCCAGTGCACTCTCTGGAAGCACGGCACTGCATCCCCGGTGGTGCCAGTGCGCTCTCTGGACTCATTTCACTGCATCCCCGGTGGTGCCAGTGCGCTCTCTGGACTCACGGCACTGCATCCCCAGTGGTGCCAGTGCACTCTCTGGACTCACTGTAGTGCATCCCCACTGGTGCCAGTGCACTCTCTGGACTCACTGCGCTGCATCCCCAGTGGTGCCAGTGCACTCTCTGGACTCACAGCACTGCATCCCCAGTGGTGCCAGTGCACTCTCTGGACTCACTGCACTGCATCCCCAGTGGTGCCAGTGCACACTCTGGACTCACGGCACTGCATCCCCAGTGGTGCCAGTGCACTCTCTGGACTCACTGCAGTGCATCCCCTGTGGTGCCAGGGTACTCTCTGGACTCACTGCACTGCATCCCCAGTGGTGCCAAGGCACTCTCTGGACTCACTGCACTGCATTGCCATTGGTGCCAGTGCACTCTCTGGACTCATTGCAGTGCATCCCCAGTGGTGCCAGTGCACTCTCTGGACCCACTGCACTGCATCCCCAGTGCTGCCAGTGCACTCTCTGGACTCACGGCACTGCATCCCCAGTGGTGCCACTGCACTCTCTGGACTCACTGCACTGCATCCCCAGTGGTGCCAGTGCACTCTCTGAACTCACTGAACTGCATCTCCAGTGGTGCCAGTGCACTCTCTGGATTCACTGCACTGCATCCCCAGTGGTGCCAGGGCACTCTCTGGACTCACTGCACTGCATCCCCAGTGGTGCCAGTGACCTCTCTGGACTCAGTGCACTGCATTCCCAGTGGTTCCAGTGCACTATCTGGACTCATTGCAGTGCATCCCCAATAGTGCCAGTGCCCTCTCTGGACTCACTGCAGTGCATCCCCAGTGGTGCCAGTGCGCTCTCTGGACTCACCGCACTGCATCCCCAGTGGTGCCAGTGCACTCTCTGGACTCACTGCAGTGCAGCCCAGTGGTGCCAGTGCACTCTCTGGACTCATTTCACTGCATCCCCAGTGGTGCCAGTGCACTCTCTGGACTCACTGCACTGCATCCCCAGTGGTGCCAGTGCACTCTCTGGACTCACTGCACTGCATCCCCAGTGGTGCCAGTGCACTCTCTGAGCTCACTGCAGTGCATCCCCAGTGGTGCCAGTGCACTCTCTGGACTCACTGCACTGCATCCCCAGTGGTGCCAGTGCACTCTCTGGCCTCACTGCACTGCGTCCCCAATGGTGCCAGTGCACTCTCTGGACTCACTGCACTGCATCCCCAGTGGTGCCAGTGCACTCTCTGGACTCACTGCACTGCATCCCCAGTTGTGCCGGGGCACTCTCTGGACTCACTGCAGTGCATCCCCAGTGGTGCCAGTGCCCTCTCTGGACTCACTGCACTACATCCCCAGTAGGGCCAGTGCACTCTCTGCACTCACTGCACTGCATCCCCAGTGGTGCCAGTGAACTCTCTGGAATCACTGCACTGCATCCCTAGTGGTGCCAGTGCACTCTCTGGACTCACTGTAGTGCATCCCCAGTGGTGCCAGTGAACTCTCTGGACTCACTGCACTGCACCCCCAGTGGTGCCAGTGCACTCTCTGGACTCACAGCACTGCATCCCCAGTGGTGCCAGTGCACTCTCTGGACTCACTGCACTGCATCCCCAGTGGTGCCAGTGCACACTCTGGACTCACGGCACTGCATCCCCAGTGGTGCCAGTGCACTCTCTGGACTCACTGCACTGCATCCCCAGTGGTGCCAGGGTACTCTCTGGACTCACTGCACTGCATTGCCATTGGTGCCAGTGCACTCTCTGGACTCATTGCAGTGCATCCCCAGTGGTGCCAGTGCACTCTCTGGACTCACTGCACTGCATCCCCAGTGGTGCCAGTGCACTCTCTGAACTCACTGAACTGCATCCCCAGTGGTGCCAGTGCACTCTCTGGACTCACTGCACTGCATCCCCAGTGGTGCCAGGGCACTCTCTGGACTCACTGCACTGCATCCCCAGTGGTGCCAGTGACCTCTCTGGACTCAGTGCAGTGCATTCCCAGTGGTTCCAGGGCACTCTCTGGACTCACCGGGGTGCATCCCCAATAGTGCCAGTGCCCTCTCTGGACTCACTGCAGTGCATCCCCAGTGGTGCCAGTGCGCTCTCTGGACTCACCGCACTGCATCCCCAGTGGTGCCAGTGCACTCTCTGGACTCACTGCAGTGCATCCCCAGTGGTGCCAGTGCACTCTCTGGACTCATTTCACTGCATCCCCAGTGGTGCCAGTGCACTCTCTGGACTCACTGCACTGCATCCCCAGTGGTGCCAGTGCACTCTCTGGACTCACTGCACTGCATCCCCAGTGGTGCCAGTGCACTCTCTGAGCTCACTGCAGTGCATCCCCAGTGGTGCCAGTGCACTCTCTGGACTCACTGCACTGCATCCCCAGTGGTGCCACTGCACTCTCTGGACTCACTGCACTGCATCCCCAATGGTGCCAGTGCACTCTCTGGACTCACTGCACTGCATCCCCAGTGGTGCCACTGCACTCTCTGGACTCACCGCACTGCATCCCCAGTGGTGCCGGGGCACTCTCTGGACTCAGTGCAGTGCATTCCCAGTGGTTCCAGGGCACTCTCTGGACTCACCGGGGTGCATCCCCAATAGTGCCAGTGCCCTCTCTGGACTCACTGCAGTGCATCCCCAGTGGTGCCAGTGCGCTCTCTGGACTCACCGCACTGCATCCCCAGTGGTGCCAGTGCACTCTCTGGACTCACTGCAGTGCATCCCCAGTGGTGCCAGTGCACTCTCTGGACTCATTTCACTGCATCCCCAGTGGTGCCAGTGCACTCTCTGGACTCACTGCACTGCATCCCCAGTGGTGCCAGTGCACTCTCTGGACTCACTGCACTGCATCCCCAGTGGTGCCAGTGCACTCTCTGGACTCACTGCACTGCATCCCCAATGGTGCCAGTGCACTCTCTGGACTCACTGCAGTGCATCCCCAGTGGTGCCAGTGCACTCTCTGGACTCACCGCACTGCATCCCCAGTGGTGCCGGGGCACTCTCTGGACTCACTGCAGTGCATTCCCAGTGGTGCCAGTGCCCTCTGTGGACTCACTGCACTACATCCCCAGTAGGGCCAGTGCACTCTCTGGACTCACTGCACTGCATCCCTAGTGGTGCCAGTGCACTCTCTTGAGTCACTGCACTGCATCCCCAGTGGTGCCAGTGCACTCTCTGGACTCACTGCACTGCATCCCCAATCGTACCAGTGCAATCTCTGGTCTCACTGCAGTGCATCCCCAGTCGTGCCAGTGCACTCTCTGGACTCACGGCACTGCATCCCCGGTGGTGCCAGTGCACTCTCTGGTCTCACTACAGTGTATCCCCAGTGGTGCCAGTGCACTCTCTGGACTCCTTGCACTGCATCCGCAGTGGTGCCAGTGCACTCTCTGGACTCACTGCACTGCATCCCCAGTGGTGCCAGTGCACACTCTGGACTCACGGCACTGCATCCCAAGTGGTGCCAGTGCACTCTCTGGACTCACTGCAGTGCATCCCCAGTGGTGACAGTGCACTCTCTGGACTTGCCGGGGTGCATCACCAGTGGTGCCAGTGCACTCTCTGGACTCACTGCAGTGCATCCACAGTGGTGCCAGTGCACTCTCTTGAGTCACTGCTGTGCATCCCCAGTGGTGCCAGTCCACTCTCTGGACTCACTGCAGTGCATCCCCAGGGGTGCCAGTGCACTCTCTGGACTCACTGCACTGCATCACCAGTGGTGCCAGTGCACTCTCTGGACTCACTGCACTGCATCCCCAGTGGTGCCAGTGCACTCTCTGGACTCACTGCACTGCATCCCCAGTGGTGCCAGTGCACTCTCTGGACTAACCGGGGTGCATCCCCAGTGGTGCCAGTGCACTCTATGGATCACTGCACTTCATCCCCAGTGGTGCCAGTGCACTCTATGGAGTCACTGCAGTGCATCCCCAGGGGTGCCAGTGCACTCTTTGGAGTCACTGCAGTGCATCCCCAGTAGTGCCAGTGCACTCTCTGCACTCACTGCACTGCATCCCCAGTGGTGCCAGTGCACTCTCTGGACTCACTGCAGTGCATCCCCAGTGGTGCCAGTGCACTCTCTGGACTCACTGCACTGCATCCCCAGAGGTGCCAGTGCACTCTCTGGACTCACTGTACTGCATCCCCAGTGGTGACAGTGCACTCTCTGGACTCACTGCAGTGCATCCCCAGTGGTGCCAGTGCACTCTCTGGACTCACTGTAGTTCATCCCCAGTGGCGCCAGTGCACTCTCTGGACTCACCGGGGTGCATCCCCAGTGGTGCCAGTGCACTCTCTGGACTCACTGCACTGCATCCCCAGTGGTGCCAGGTCACTCTCTGGACTCACTGCGCTGCATCCCCAGTGGTGCCAGTGCACTCTCTGGACTCACTGCACTGCATCCCCAGTGGTGCCAGTGCACTCTCTTGAGTCACTGCAGTGCATCCCCAGTGGTGCCAGTGCACTCTCTGGACTCACTGCATTGCATCCCCAATCGTACCAGTGCATTCTCTGGACTCAGTGCACTGCATCCCCAGTGGTGCCAGTGCAATCTCTGGTCTCACTACAGTGTATCCCCAGTGGTGCCAGTGCACTCTCTGGACTCCTTGCACTGCATCCGCAGTGGTGCCAGTGCACTCTCTGGACTCACTGCAGTGCATCCCCAGTGGTGCCAGTGCACTCTCTGGACTCACTGCATTGCATCCCCAGTGGTGCCAGTGCACTCTCTGGACTCATGGCAGTGCATCCCCAGTGGTGCCAGTGCACTCTGTGGACTCACTGCACTGCATCCCCAGTGGTGACAGTGCACTCTCTGGACTTGCCGGGGTGCATCACGAGTGGTGCCAGTGCACTCTCTGGACTCACCGGGGTGCATCCCCGGTGGTGCCAGTGCACTCTCTGGACTCACTGCACTGCATCCCCAGTGGTGCCAGTGCACTCTCTGGACTTGCCGTGGTGCATCCCAGTGCTGCCAGTGCACTCTCTGGACGCACCGGGGTGCATCCCCAGTCGTGCCAGTGCACTCTGTGTACTCAGTGCACTGCATCCCCAGTGGTGCCAGTGCACTCTCTGGACTCACTGCAGTGCATCCCCAGTGGTGCCAGGGCACTCTCTTGAGTCACTGCTGTCATCCCCAGTGGTGCCAGTCCACTCTCTGGAATCACTGCATTGCATCCCCAGTGGTGCCAGTGCACTCTCTGGACTCACTGCAGTGCATCCCCAATCGTACCAGTGCACTCTCTGGACTCACTGCACTGCATCCCCAGTGGTGCCAGTGCACTCTCAGTACTCACGGCAGTGCATCCCCAGTGGTGCCAGTGCACTCTCTGGACTCACTGCACTGCATCCCCAGTGGTGACAGTGCACTCTCTGGACTTGCCGGGGTGCATCACCAGTGGTGCCAGTGCACTCTCTGGACTCACTGCAGTGCATCCCCAGTGGTGCCAGTGCACTGTCTTGAGTCACTGCTGTGCATCCCCAGTGGTGCCAGTCCACTCTCTGGACTCATTGCAGTGCATCCCCAGGGGTGCCAGTGCACTCTCTGGACTCACTGCACTGCATCCCCAGTGGTGCCAGTGCACTCTCTGGACTCACTGCACTGCATCCCCAGTGGTGCCAGTGCACTCTCTGGACTCACTGCACTGCATCCCCAGTGGTGCCAGTGCACTCTCTGGACTAACCGGGGTGCATCCCCAGTGGTGCCAGTGCACTCTCTGGACTCACTGCACTTCATCCCCAGTGGTGCCAGTGAACTCTCTGGACTCACTGCACTGCATCCCCAGTGGTGCCAGGTCACTCTCTGGACTCACTGCACTGCATCCCCAGTGGTGCCAGTGCACTCTCTGGACTCACTGCACTGCATCCCCAGTGGTGCCAGTGCACTCTCTGGACTCACTGCACTCCATTTCCAGTGGTGCCAGTGCACTCTCTGGACTCATTGCAGTGCATCCCCAATAGTGCCAGTGCCCTCTCTGGACTCACTGCAGTGCATCCCCAGTGGTGCCAGTGCGCTCTCTGGACTCACCGCACTGCATCCCCAGTGGTGCCAGTGCACTCTCTGGACTCACTGCAGTGCAGCCCAGTGGTGCCAGTGCACTCTCTGGACTCATTTCACTGCATCCCCAGTGGTGCCAGTGCACTCTCTGGACTCACTGCACTTCATCCCCAGTGGTGCCAGTGCACTCTCTGGACTCACTGCACTGCATCCCCAGTGGTGCCAGTGCACTCTCTGAGCTCACTGCAGTGCATCCCCAGTGGTACCAGTGCACTCTCTGGACTCACTGCACTGCATCCCCAGTGGTGCCAGTGCACTCTCTGGACTCACTGCAGTGCATCCCCAGTGGTGCCAGTGCACTCTCTGGACTCACTGCACTGCATCCCCAGTGGTGCCAGTGCACTCTCTGGACTCACTGCACTGCATCCCCAGTGGTGCCGGGGCACTCTCTGGACTCACTATAGTGCATCCCCAGTGGTGCCAGTGCCCTCTCTGGACTCACTGCACTACATCCCCAGTAGGGCCAGTGCACTCTCTGCACTCACTGCACTGCATCCCCAGTGGTGCCAGTGAACTCTCTGTAATCACTGCACTGCATCCCTAGTGGTGCCAGTGCACTCTCTGGACTCACTGTAGTGCATCCCCAGTGGTGCCAGTGAACTCTCTGGACTCACTGCACTGCACCCCCAGTGGTGCCAGTGCACTCTCTGGACTCACAGCACTGCATCCCCAGTGGTACCAGTGCACTCTCTGGACTCACTGCACTGCATCCCCAGTGGTGCCAGTGCACACTCTGGACTCACGGCACTGCATCCCCAGTGGTGCCAGTGCACTCTCTGGACTCACTGCACTGCATCCCCAGTGGTGCCAGGGTACTCTCTGGACTCACTGCACTGCATCCCCAGTGGTGCCAAGGCACTCTCTGGACTCACTGCACTGCATTGCCATTGGTGCCAGTGCACTCTCTGGACTCATTGCAGTGCATCCCCAGTGGTGCCAGTGCACTCTCTGGACTCACTGCACTGCATCCCCAGTGGTGCCAGTGCACTCTCTGAACTCACTGAACTGCATCCCCAGTGGTGCCAGTGCACTCTCTGGACTCACTGCACTGCATCCCCAGTGGTGCCAGGGCACTCTCTGGACTCACTGCACTGCATCCCCAGTGGTGCCAGTGACCTCTCTGGACTCAGTGCAGTGCATTCCCAGTGGTTCCAGGGCACTCTCTGGACTCACCGGGGTGCATCCCCAATAGTGCCAGTGCCCTCTCTGGACTCACTGCAGTGCATCCCCAGTGGTGCCAGTGCGCTCTCTGGACTCACCGCACTGCATCCCCAGTGGTGCCAGTGCACTCTCTGGACTCACTGCAGTGCATCCCCAGTGGTGCCAGTGCACTCTCTGGACTCATTTCACTGCATCCCCAGTGGTGCCAGTGCACTCTCTGGACTCACTGCACTGCATCCCCAGTGGTGCCAGTGCACTCTCTGGACTCACTGCAGTGCATCCCCAGTGGTGCCAGTGCACTCTCTGAGCTCACTGCAGTGCATCCCCAGTGGTGCCAGTGCACTCTCTGGACTCACTGCACTGCATCCCCAATGGTGCCACTGCACTCTCTGGACTCACCGCACTGCATCCCCAGTGGTGCCGGGGCACTCTCTGGACTCAGTGCAGTGCATTCCCAGTGGTTCCAGGGCACTCTCTGGACTCACCGGGGTGCATCCCCAATAGTGCCAGTGCCCTCTCTGGACTCACTGCAGTGCATCCCCAGTGGTGCCAGTGCGCTCTCTGGACTCACCGCACTGCATCCCCAGTGGTGCCAGTGCACTCTCTGGACTCACTGCAGTGCATCCCCAGTGGTGCCAGTGCACTCTCTGGACTCATTTCACTGCATCCCCAGTGGTGCCAGTGCACTCTCTGGACTCACTGCACTGCATCCCCAGTGGTGCCAGTGCACTCTCTGGACTCACTGCACTGCATCCCCAGTGGTGCCAGTGCACTCTCTGAGCTCACTGCAGTGCATCCCCAGTGGTGCCAGTGCACTCTCTGGACTCACTGCACTGCATCCCCAGTGGTGCCAGTGCACTCTCTGGACTCACTGCACTGCATCCCCAATGGTGCCAGTGCACTCTCTGGACTCACGGCACTGCATCCCCAGTGGTGCCACTGCACTCTCTGGACTCACCGCACTGCATCCCCAGTGGTGCCGGGGCACTCTCTGGACTCACTGCAGTGCATCCCCAGTGGTGCCAGTGCCCTCTGTGGACGCACTGCACTACATCCCCAGTAGGGCCAGTGCACTCTCTGGACTCACTGCACTGCATCCCTAGTGGTGCCAGTGCACTCTCTTGAGTCACTGCACTGCATCCCCAGTGGTGCCAGTGCACTCTCTGGACTCACTGCAGTGCATCCCCAGTGGTGCCAGTGCACTCTCTGGACTCACTGCATTGCATCCCCAATCGTACCAGTGCATTCTCTGGACTCAGTGCACTGCATCCCCAGTGGTGCCAGTGCACTCTCTGGTCTCACTACAGTGTATCCCCAGTGGTGCCAGTGCACTCTCTGGACTCCTTGCACTGCATCCGCAGTGGTGCCAGTGCACTCTCTGGACTCACTGCAGTGCATCCCCAGTGGTGCCAGTGCACTCTCTGGACTCACTGCATTGCATCCCCAGTGGTGCCAGTGCACTCTCTGGACTCATGGCAGTGCATCCCCAGTGGTGCCAGTGCACTCTGTGGACTCACTGCACTGCATCCCCAGTGGTGACAGTGCACTCTCTGGACTTGCCGGGGTGCATCACCAGTGGTGCCAGTGCACTCTCTGGACTCACCGGGGTGCATCCCCGGTGGTGCCAGTGCACTCTCTGGACTCACTGCACTGCATCCCCAGTGGTGCCAGTGCACTCTCTGGACTTGCCGGGGTGCATCCCAGTGGTGCCAGTGCACTCTGTGTACTCAGTGCACTGCATCCCCAATGGTGCCAGTGCACTCTCTGGACTCACTGCAGTGCATCCCCAGTGGTGCCAGTGCACTCTCAGTACTCACGGCAGTGCATCCCCAGTGGTGCCAGTGCACTCTCTGGACTCACTGCACTGCATCCCCAGTGGTGACAGTGCACTCTCTGGACTTGCCGGGGTGCATCACCAGTGGTGCCAGTGCACTCTCTGGACTCACTGCAGTGCATCCCCAGTGGTGCCAGTGCACTGTCTTGAGTCACTGCTGTGCATCCCCAGTGGTGCCAGTCCACTCTCTGGACTCACTGCAGTGCATCCCCAGGGGTGCCAGTGCACTCTCTGGACTCACTGCACTGCATCCCCAGTGGTGCCAGTGCACTCTCTGGACTCACTGCACTGCATCCCCAGTGGTGCCAGTGCACTCTCTGGACTCACTGCACTGCATCCCCAGTGGTGCCAGTGCACTCTCTGGACTAACCGGGGTGCATCCCCAGTGGTGCCAGTGCACTCTCTGGACTCACTGCACTTCATCCCCAGTGGTGCCAGTGAACTCTCTGGACTCACTGCACTGCATCCCCAGTGGTGCCAGGTCACTCTCTGGACTCACTGCACTGCATCCCCAGTGGTGCCAGTGCACTCTCTGGACTCACTGCACTGCATCCCCAGTGGTGCCAGTGCACTCTCTGGACTCACTGCACTCCATTTCCAGTGGTGCCAGTGCACTCTCTGGACTCACTGCAGTGCATCCCCAGTGGTGCCAGTGCACTCTCTGGACTCACGGCACTGCATCCCCAGTGGTGCCCGTGCACTCTCTGGACTCATTGCAGTGCATCCCCGGTGGTGCCAGTGCACACTCTGGACTCACTGCACTGCATCCCCAGTGGTGCCAGGGCACTCTCTGGACTCACTGCACTGCATCCCCAGTGGTGCCAGTGCACTCTCTGGACTAACCGGGGTGCATCCCCAGTGGTGCCAGTGCACTCTCTGGATCACTGCACTGCATCCCCAGTGGTGCCAGTGCACTCTATGGAGTCACTGCAGTGCATCCCCAGGGGTGCCAGTGCACTCTTTGGAGTCACTGCACTGCATCCCCAGTAGTGCCAGTGCACTCTCTGGGCTCACAGCACTGCATCCCCAGTGGTGCCAGTGCACTCTCTGGACTCACTGCACTGCATCCCCAGTGGTGCCAGTGCACTCTCTGGACTCACTGCACTGCATCCCCAGTGGTGCCAGTGCACTCTCTGGACTCACTGCAGTGCATCCCCAGTGGTGACAGTGCACTCTCTGGACTCACTGCAGTGCATCCCCAGTGGTGCCAGTGCACTCTCTGGACTCACTGTAGTTCATCCCCAGTGGCGCCAGTGCACTCTCTGGACTCACCGGGGTGCATCCCCAGTGGTGCCAGTGCACTCTCTGGACTCACTGCACTTCATCCCCAGTGGTGCCAGTGCACTCTCTGGACTCACTGCACTGCATCCCCAGTGGTGCCAGGTCACTCTCTGGACTCACTGCACTGCATCCCCAGTGGTGCCAGTGCACTCTCTGGACTCACTGCAGTGCATCCCCAGTGGTGCCAGTGCACTCTCTGGACTCACTGCACTCCATTTCCAGTGGTGCCAGTGCACTCTCTGGACTCACTGCAGTGCATCCCCAGTGGTGCCAGTGCACTCTCTGGACTCACCGCACTGCATCCCCAGTGGTGCCAGTGCACTCTCTGGACTCATTGCAGTGCATCCCCGGTGGTGCCAGTGCACACTCTGGACTCACTGCACTGCATCACCAGTGGTGCCAGTGCACTCTCGGGACTCACTGCACTGCATCCCCAAGGGTGCCAGTGCACTCTTTGGACTCACTGCACTGCATCCCCAGTGGTGCCACGGCACTCTCTGGACTCACTGCACTGCATCCCCAGTGGTGCCGGGGCACTCTCTGGACTCACTGCACTGCATCCCCAGTGGTGCCAGTGCCCTCTGTGGAGTCACTGCACTACATCCCCAGTGGGGCCAGTGCACTCTCTGGACTCACTGCACTGCATTGCCATTGGTGCCAGTGCACTCTCTGGACTCATTTCACTGCATCCCCAGTGGTGCCAGTGCACTCTCTTGAGTCACTGCACTGCATCCCCAGTGGTGCCAGTGCACTCTCTGGACTCACTGCACTGCATCCCCAGTGGTGCCAGTGAACTCTCTGGACTCACTGCAGTGCATCCCCAGTCGTACCAGTGCAATCTCTGGTCTCACTGCAGTGCATCCCCAGTGGTGCCAGTGCACTCTCTGGACTCACTGCACTTCATCCCCAGTGGTGCCAGTGCACTCTCTGGAAGCACGGCACTGCATCCCCGGTGGTGCCAGTGCGCTCTCTGGACTCATTTCACTGCATCCCCGGTGGTGCCAGTGCGCTCTCTGGACTCACGGCACTGCATCCCCAGTGGTGCCAGTGCACTCTCTGGACTCACTGTAGTGCATCCCCACTGGTGCCAGTGCACTCTCTGGACTCACTGCACTGCACCCCCAGTGGTGCCAGTGCACTCTCTGGACTCACAGCACTGCATCCCCACTGGTGCCAGTGCAATCTCTGGACTCACTGCACTGCATTCCCAGTGGTGCCAGTGCACACTCTGGACTCACGGCACTGCATCCCCAGTGGTGCCAGTGCACTCTCTGGACTCACTGCACTGCATCCCCGGTGGTGCCTGGGTACTCTCTGGACTCACTGCACTGCATCCCCAGTGGTGCCAAGGCACTCTCTGGACTCACTGCACTGCATTGCCATTGGTGCCAGTGCACTCTCTGGACTCATTGCAGTGCATCCCCAGTGGTGCCAGTGCACTCTCTGGACTCACGGCACTGCATCCCCAGTGGTGCCAGTGCACTCTCTGGACTCACTGCACTGCATCCCCAGTGGTGCCAGTGCACTCTCTGAACTCACTGAACTGCATCCCCAGTGGTGCCAGTGCACTCTCTGGACTCACTGCACTGCATCCCCAGTGGTGCCAGGGCACTCTCTGGACTCACTGCACTGCATCCCCAGTGGTGCCAGTGCACTCTCTGGACTCACTGCACTGCATCCCCAGTGGTGCCAGTGCACTCTCTGGACTAACCGGGGTGCATCCCCAGTGGTGCCAGTGCACTCTCTGGACTCACTGCACTTCATCCCCAGTGGTGCCAGTGAACTCTCTGGACTCACTGCACTGCATCCCCAGTGGTGCCAGGTCACTCTCTGGACTCACTGCACTGCATCCCCAGTGGTGCCAGTGCACTCTCTGGACTCACTGCACTGCATCCCCAGTGGTGCCAGTGCACTCTCTGGACTCACTGCACTCCATTTCCAGTGGTGCCAGTGCACTCTCTGGACTCACTGCAGTGCATCCCCAGTGGTGCCAGTGCACTCTCTGGACTCACGGCACTGCATCCCCAGTGGTGCCCGTGCACTCTCTGGACTCATTGCAGTGCATCCCCGGTGGTGCCAGTGCACACTCTGGACTCACTGCACTGCATCCCCAGTGGTGCCAGGGCACTCTCTGGACTCACTGCACTGCATCCCCAGTGGTGCCAGTGCACTCTCTGGACTAACCGGGGTGCATCCCCAGTGGTGCCAGTGCACTCTCTGGATCACTGCACTGCATCCCCAGTGGTGCCAGTGCACTCTATGGAGTCACTGCAGTGCATCCCCAGGGGTGCCAGTGCACTCTTTGGAGTCACTGCACTGCATCCCCAGTAGTGCCAGTGCACTCTCTGGGCTCACAGCACTGCATCCCCAGTGGTGCCAGTGCACTCTCTGGACTCACTGCACTGCATCCCCAGTGGTGCCAGTGCACTCTCTGGACTCACTGCACTGCATCCCCAGTGGTGCCAGTGCACTCTCTGGACTCACTGCAGTGCATCCCCAGTGGTGACAGTGCACTCTCTGGACTCACTGCAGTGCATCCCCAGTGGTGCCAGTGCACTCTCTGGACTCACTGTAGTTCATCCCCAGTGGCGCCAGTGCACTCTCTGGACTCACCGGGGTGCATCCCCAGTGGTGCCAGTGCACTCTCTGGACTCACTGCACTTCATCCCCAGTGGTGCCAGTGCACTCTCTGGACTCACTGCACTGCATCCCCAGTGGTGCCAGGTCACTCTCTGGACTCACTGCACTGCATCCCCAGTGGTGCCAGTGCACTCTCTGGACTCACTGCAGTGCATCCCCAGTGGTGCCAGTGCACTCTCTGGACTCACTGCACTCCATTTCCAGTGGTGCCAGTGCACTCTCTGGACTCACTGCAGTGCATCCCCAGTGGTGCCAGTGCACTCTCTGGACTCACCGCACTGCATCCCCAGTGGTGCCAGTGCACTCTCTGGACTCATTGCAGTGCATCCCCGGTGGTGCCAGTGCACACTCTGGACTCACTGCACTGCATCACCAGTGGTGCCAGTGCACTCTCGGGACTCACTGCACTGCATCCCCAAGGGTGCCAGTGCACTCTTTGGACTCACTGCACTGCATCCCCAGTGGTGCCACGGCACTCTCTGGACTCACTGCACTGCATCCCCAGTGGTGCCGGGGCACTCTCTGGACTCACTGCACTGCATCCCCAGTGGTGCCAGTGCCCTCTGTGGAGTCACTGCACTACATCCCCAGTGGGGCCAGTGCACTCTCTGGACTCACTGCACTGCATTGCCATTGGTGCCAGTGCACTCTCTGGACTCATTTCACTGCATCCCCAGTGGTGCCAGTGCACTCTCTTGAGTCACTGCACTGCATCCCCAGTGGTGCCAGTGCACTCTCTGGACTCACTGCACTGCATCCCCAGTGGTGCCAGTGAACTCTCTGGACTCACTGCAGTGCATCCCCAGTCGTACCAGTGCAATCTCTGGTCTCACTGCAGTGCATCCCCAGTGGTGCCAGTGCACTCTCTGGACTCACTGCACTTCATCCCCAGTGGTGCCAGTGCACTCTCTGGAAGCACGGCACTGCATCCCCGGTGGTGCCAGTGCGCTCTCTGGACTCATTTCACTGCATCCCCGGTGGTGCCAGTGCGCTCTCTGGACTCACGGCACTGCATCCCCAGTGGTGCCAGTGCACTCTCTGGACTCACTGTAGTGCATCCCCACTGGTGCCAGTGCACTCTCTGGACTCACTGCACTGCACCCCCAGTGGTGCCAGTGCACTCTCTGGACTCACAGCACTGCATCCCCACTGGTGCCAGTGCAATCTCTGGACTCACTGCACTGCATCCCCAGTGGTGCCAGTGCACACTCTGGACTCACGGCACTGCATCCCCAGTGGTGCCAGTGCACTCTCTGGACTCACTGCACTGCATCCCCGGTGGTGCCTGGGTACTCTCTGGACTCACTGCACTGCATCCCCAGTGGTGCCAAGGCACTCTCTGGACTCACTGCACTGCATTGCCATTGGTGCCAGTGCACTCTCTGGACTCATTGCAGTGCATCCCCAGTGGTGCCAGTGCACTCTCTGGACTCACGGCACTGCATCCCCAGTGGTGCCAGTGCACTCTCTGGACTCACTGCACTGCATCCCCAGTGGTGCCAGTGCACTCTCTGAACTCACTGAACTGCATCCCCAGTGGTGCCAGTGCACTCTCTGGACTCACTGCACTGCATCCCCAGTGGTGCCAGGGCACTCTCTGGACTCACTGCACTGCATCCCCAGTGGTGCCAGTGACCTCTCTGGACTCAGTGCAGTGCATTCCCAGTGGTTCCAGTGCACTCTCTGGACTCACCGGGGTGCAACCCCAATAGTGCCAGTGCCCTCTCTGGACTCACTGCAGTGCATCCCCAGTGGTGCCAGTGCATTCTCTGGACTCACTGCGCTGCATCCCCAGCTAGTGCCAGTGCACTCTGTGGACTCACTGCAGTGCATCCCCAGTGGTGCCAGTGCACTCTCTGGAAGCACGGCAGTGCATCCCCAGTGGTGCCAGTGCACTCTCTGGACTCACGGCAGTCTATCCCCAGTGGTGCCAGTGCACTCTCTGGACTCACTGCGCTGCATCCCCAGTGGTGCCAGTGCAGTCTCTGGACTCACTGCAGTGCATCCCCAGTGGTGCCAGTGCATTCTCTGGACTCACTGCAGTGCATCCCCAGTGGTGCCAGTGCACTCTCTGGACTCACTGCGCTGCATCGCCAGTGGTGCCAGTGCCCTCTCTGGACTCACTGCACTGCATCCCCAGTGGTGCCAGTGCACTCTCTGGACTCACTGCAGTGCATCCCCAGTGGTGCCAGTGCACTCTCTGGAGTCACTGCACTGCATTCCCAGTGGTGCCAGTGCACTCTCTGGACTCACTGCAGCGCATCCCCAGTGGTGCAAGTGCACTCTCTGGACTCACTGCAGCACATCCCCAGTGGTGCCAGTGCACTCTCTGAACTCACTGCAGCGCATCCCAAGTGGTGCCAGTGCATTCTCTGGACTCACTGCAGTGCATCCCCAGTGGTGCCCGTGCACTCTCTGGACTCACTGCACTGCATCCCCAAGGGTGCACGTGCACTCTCTGGACTCACTGCACTGCATCCCCAGTGGTGCCAGTGCACTCTCTGGACTCACGGCACTGCATCCCCAGTGGTGCCAGTGCACTCTCTGGACTCACGGCAGTCCATCCCCAGTGCTGCCAGTGCACTCTCTGGACTCACTGCGCTGCATCCCCAGTGGTGCCAGTGCACTCTCTGGACTCACTGCGCTGCATCCCCAGTGGTGCCAGTGCACTCTCTGGACTCACTCCACTGCATCACCAGTGGTGACAGTGCATTCTCTGGACTCACTGCAGTGCATCACAAGTGGTGCCAGTGCACTCTCTGGACTCACTGCGCTGCATCGCCAGTGGTGCCAGTGCACTCTCTGGACTCACTGCAGTGCATCCCCAGTGGTGCCAGTGCACTCTCTGGAGTCACTGCACTGCATTCCCAGTGGTGCCAGTGCACTCTCTGGACTCACTGCAGCACATTCCCAGTGGTGCAAGTGCACTCTCAGTACTCACTGCAGCACATCCCCAGTGGTGCCAGTGCACTCTCTGGACTCACTGCAGTGCATCCCCAGTGGTGCCAGTGCACTATCTGGACTCATTGCAGTGCATCCCCAGTGGTGCCAGTGCACTCTCTGGACTCACTGCGCTGCATCCCCAGTGGTGCCAGTGCACTCTCTGGACTCACTGCGCTGCATCCCCAGTAGGGCCAGTGCACTCTCTGCACTCACTGCACTGCATCCCCAGTGGTGCCAGTGAACTCTCTGGACTCACTGCACTGCATCCCTAGTGGTGCCAGTGCACTCTCTGGACTCACTGTAGTGCATCCCCAGTGGTGCCAGTGAACTCTCTGGACTCACTGCACTGCACCCCCAGTGGTGCCAGTGCACTCTCTGGACTCACAGCACTGCATCCCCACTGGTGCCAGTGCACTCTCTGGACTCACTGCACTACATCCCCAGTGGTGCCAGTGCACACTCTGGACTCACGGCACTGCATCCCCAGTGGTGCCAGTGCACTCTCTGGACTCACTGCACTGCATCCCCAGTGGTGCCAGGGTACTCTCTGGACTCACTGCACTGCATCCCCAGTGGTGCCAAGGCACTCTCTGGACTCACTGCACTGCATTGCCATTGGTGCCAGTGCACTCTCTGGACTCATTGCAGTGCATCCCCAGTGGTGCCAGTGCACTCTCTGGACTCACTGCACTGCATCCCCAGTGGTGCCAGTGCACTCTCTGAACTCACTGAACTGCATCCCCAGTGGTGCCAGTGCACTCTCTGGACTCACTGCACTGCATCCCCAGTGGTGCCAGGGCACTCTGTGGACTCACTGCACTGCATCCCCAGTGGTGCTAGTGACCTCTCTGGACTCAGTGCAGTGCATTCCCAGTGGTTCCAGGGCACTCTCTGGACTCACCGGGGTGCATCCCCAATAGTGCCAGTGCCCTCTCTGGACTCACTGCAGTGCATCCCCAGTGGTGCCAGTGCGCTCTCTGGACTCACCGCACTGCATCCCCAGTGGTGCCAGTGCACTCTCTGGACTCACTGCAGTGCATCCCCAGTGGTGCCAGTGCACTCTCTGGACTCATTTCACTGCATCCCCAGTGGTGCCAGTGCACTCTCTGGACTCACTGCACTGCATCCCCAGTGGTGCCAGTGCACTCTCTGGACTCACTGCACTGCATCCCCAGTGGTGCCAGTGCACTCTCTGAGCTCACTGCAGTGCATCCCCAGTGGTGCCAGTGCACTCTCTGGACTCACTGCACTGCATCCCCAGTGGTGCCAGTGCACTCTCTGGACTCACTGCACTGCATCCCCAATGGTGCCAGTGCACTCTCTGGACTCACTGCACTGCATCCCCAGTGGTGCCAGGGCACTCTCTGGACTCACTGCACTGCATCCCCAGTGGTGCCAGTGACCTCTCTGGACTCAGTGCAGTGCATTCCCAGTGGTTCCAGGGCACTCTCTGGACTCACCGGGGTGCATCCCCAATAGTGCCAGTGCCCTCTCTGGACTCACTGCAGTGCATCCCCAGTGGTGCCAGTGCGCTCTCTGGACTCACCGCACTGCATCCCCAGTGGTACCAGTGCACTCTCTGGACTCACTGCAGTGCATCCCCAGTGGTGCCAGTGCACTCTCTGGACTCATTTCACTGCATCCCCAGTGGTGCCAGTGCACTCTCTGGACTCACTGCACTGCATCCCCAGTGGTGCCAGTGCACTCTCTGGACTCACTGCACTGCATCCCCAGTGGTGCCAGTGCACTCTCTGAGCTCACTGCACTGCATCCCCAGTGGTGCCAGTGCACTCTCTGGACTCACTGCACTGCATCCCCAGTGGTGCCAGTGCACTCTCTGGACTCACTGCACTGCATCCCCAATGGTGCCAGTGCACTCTCTGGACTCACTGCACTGCATCCCCAGTGGTGCCAGTGCACTCTCTGGACTCACTGCACTGCATCCCCAGTGGTGCCGGGGCACTCTCTGGACTCACTGCAGTGCATCCCCAGTGGTGCCAGTGCCCTCTGTGGACTCACTGCACTACATCCCCAGTAGGGCCAGTGCACTCTCTGGACTCACTGCACTGCATCCCTAGTGGTGCCAGTGCACTCTCTTGAGTCACTGCACTGCATCCCCAGTGGTGCCAGTGCACTCTCTGGACTCACTGCACTGCATCCCCAGTGGTGCCAGTGCACTCTCTGGACTCACTGCACTGCATCCCCAATCGTACCAGTGCACTCTCTGGTCTCACTGCAGTGCATCCCCAGTCGTGCCAGTGCACTCTCTGGACTCACGGCACTGCATCCCCGGTGGTGCCAGTGCACTCTCTGGACTCACTGCACTGCATCCCCAGTGGTGCCAAGGCACTCTCTGGACTCACAGCACTGCATCCCCAGTGGTGCCAGTGCACTCTCTGGACTCACTGCACTGCATCCCCAGTGGTGCCAGTGCACACTCTGGACTCACGGCACTGCATCCCCAGTGGTGCTAGTGCACTCTCTGGACCAACGGCACTGCATCCCCAGTGGTGCCAGTGCACTCTCTGGACTCACTGCACTGCATCCCCAGTGGTGCCAGGGCACTCTCTGGACTCACTGCACTGCATCCCCAGTGGTGCCAAGGCACTCTCTGGACTCACTGCACTGCATTGCCATTGGTGCCAGTGCACTCTCTGGACTCATTGCAGTGCATCCCCAGTGGTGCCAGTGCACTCTCTGGACTCACGGCACTGCATCCCCAGTGGTGCCAGTGCACTCTCTGGACTCACTGCACTGCATCCCCAGTGGTGCCAGTGCACTCTCTGAACTCACTGAACTGCATCCCCAGTGGTGCCAGTGCACTCTCTGGACTCACTGCACTGCATCCCCAGTGGTGCCAGGGCACTCTCTGGACTCACTGCACTGCATCCCCAGTGGTGCCAGTGACCTCTCTGGACTCAGTGCAGTGCATTCCCAGTGGTTCCAGGGCACTCTCTGGACTCACCGGGGTGCATCCCCAATAGTGCCAGTGCCCTCTCTGGACTCACTGCAGTGCATCCCCAGTGGTGCCAGTGCGCTCTCTGGACTCACCGCACTGCATCCCCAGTGGTACCACTGCACTCTCTGGACTCACTGCAGTGCATCCCCAGTGGTGCCAGTGCACTCTCTGGACTCACGGCACTGCATCCCCAGTGGTGCCAGTGCACTCTCTGGACTCACTGCACTGCATCCCCAGTGGTGCCAGTGCACTCTCTGGACTCACTGCACTGCATCCCCAGTGGTGCCAGTGACCTCTCTGGACTCAGTGCACTGCATCCCCAGTGGTGCCAGTGCACTCTCTGGACTCACCGGGGTGCATCCCCAATAGTGCCAGTGCCCTCTCTGGACTCACTGCAGTGCATCCCCAGTGGTGCCAGTGCACACTCTGGACTCACGGCACTGCATCCCCAGTGGTGCTAATGCACTCTCTGGACCAACGGCACTGCATCCCCAGTGGTGCCCGTGCACTCTCTGGACTCACTGCACTGTCTCCCCAGTGGTGCAAGTGCACTCTCTGGTCTCACTGCAGTGCATCCCCAGTCGTGCCAGTGCACTCTCTGGACTCACGGCACTGCATCCCCGGTGGTGCCAGTGCACTCTCTGGACTCACTGCACTGCATCCCCAGTGGTGCCAAGGCACTCTCTGGACTCACAGCACTGCATCCCCAGTGGTGCCAGTGCACTCTCTGGACTCACGGCACTGCATCCCCAGTGGTGCTAGTGCACTCTCTGGACCAACGGCACTGCATCCCCAGTGGTGCCAGTGCACTCTCTGGACTCACTGCACTGCATCCCCAGTGGTGCCAGGGCACTCTCTGGACTCACTGCACTGCATCCCCAGTGGTGCCAAGGCACTCTCTGGACTCACTGCACTGCATTGCCATTGGTGCCAGTGCACTCTCTGGACTCATTGCAGTGCATCCCCAGTGGTGCCAGTGCACTCTCTGGACTCACGGCACTGCATCCCCAGTGGTGCCAGTGCACTCTCTGGACTCACTGCAGTGTATCCCCAGTGGTGCCAGTGCACTCTCTGGACTCACTGCACTGCATCCCTAGTTGTGCCAGTGCACTCTCTGGACTCACTGCACTGCATCCCCAGTGGTGCTAGTGCACTCTCTGGACTCACTGCACTGCATCCCCAGTGGTGCCAGTGCACTCTCTGGACTCACTGCACTGCATCCCCAGTGGTGCCAGTGACCTCTCTGGACTCAGTGCACTGCATCCCCAGTGGTGCCAGTGCACTCTCTGGACTCACCGGGGTGCATCCCCAATAGTGCCAGTGCCCTCTCTGGACTCACTGCAGTGCATCCCCAGTGGTGCCAGTGCACACTCTGGACTCACGGCACTGCATCCCCAGTGGTGCTAATGCACTCTCTGGACCAACGGCACTGCATCCCCAGTGGTGCCAGTGCACTCTCTGGACTCACTGCACTGTCTCCCCAGTGGTGCAAGTGCACTCTCTGGACTCACTGCAGTGCATCCCCAGTGGTGCCAGTGCACTCTCTGGACTCACTGCACTGCATCCCCAGAGGTGCCAGTGCACTCTCTGGACTCACGGCA
The DNA here is from genome assembly GCF_040182565.1 of Anser cygnoides. Lineage (NCBI taxonomy): Eukaryota > Metazoa > Chordata > Aves > Anseriformes > Anatidae > Anser > Anser cygnoides. Next base: position 39,208,517 of record NC_089879.1, read on the forward strand.
GTGCATCCCCAGTGGTGCCAGTGCACTCTCTGGACTCACGGCAGTGCATCCCCAGTGGTGCCAGTGCACTCTCTGGACTCACTGCACTGCATCCCCAGTGGTGCCAGTGCACTCTCTGGACTCACTGCGCGGCATCCCCAGTGGTGCCAGTGCACTCTCTGGACTCACTGCGCTGTATCCCCAGTGGTGCAACTGCACTCTCTGGACTCACTGCACTGCATCCCCAGTGGTGCCAGTGCACTCTCTGGACTCACTGCACTTCATCCCCAGAGGTGCCAGTGCACTCTCTGGACTCACTGCACTGCATCCCCAGAGGTGCCAGTGCACTCTCTGGACTCACTGCAGTGCATCCCAGGTGGTGCCAGTGCACTATCTGGACTCACTGCACTGCATCTCTAGCGGTGCCAGTGCACTCTCTGGACTCACTGCACTGCATCCCCAGTGGTGCCAGTGCACTCTCTGGACTCACTGCACTGCATCCCCAGTGGTGCCAGTGCACTATCTGTACTCACTGCACTGCATCCCAGGTGGTGCCAGTGCACTGTCTGGACTCACTGCACTGCATCTCCAGCGGTGCCAGTGCACTCTCTGGACTCACTGCACTGCACCCCCAGTGGTGCCAGTGCACTCTCTGGACTCACTGCACTGCACAACCAGTGGTGCCAGTGCACTCTCTGGACTCACTGCAGTGCATCCCCAGTGGTGCCTGTGCACTCTCTGGACTCACTGCAGTGCATCCCCACTGGTGCCAGTGCACTCTCTGGACTCACTGCACTGCACCCCCAGAGGTGCCAGTGCACTCTCTGGACTCACTGCACTGCATCCCCAGAGGTGCCAGTGCACTCTCTGGACTCACTGCAGTGCATCCCAGGTGGTGCCAGTGCACTATCTGGACTCACTGCACTGCATCTCCAGCGGTGCCAGTGCACTCTCTGGACTCACTGCACTGCATCCCCAGTGGTTCCAGTGCACTCTCTGGACTCACTGCACTGCATCCCCAGTGGTGCCAGTGCACTATCTGTACTCACTGCACTGCATCCCAGGTGGTGCCAGTGCACTCTCTGGACTCACTGCACTGCATCCCCACTGGTGCCAGGGTACTCTCTGGACTCACTGCAGTGCATCCCCAGTGGTGCCAGTGCACTCTCTGGACTCACTGCACTGCACAACCAGTGGTGCCAGTGCACTCTCTGGACTCACAGCACTGCATCCCCAGTGGTGCCAGTGCACTCTCTGCACTCACTGCACTGCATCCCCAGTGGTGCCAGTGCACTCTCTGGACTCACTGCACTGCATCCCCAATCGTACCAGTGCAATCTCTGGTCTCACTGCAGTGCATCCCCAGTCGTGCCAGTGCACTCTCTGGACTCACGGCACTGCATCCCCGGTGGTGCCAGTGCACTCTCTGGACTCACTGCACTTCATCCCCAGTGGTGCCAAGGCACTCTCTGGACTCACAGCACTGCATCCCCACTGGTGCCAGTGCACTCTCTGGACTCACTGCACTGCATCCCCAGTGGTGCCAGTGCACACTCTGGACTCACGGCACTGCATCCCCAGTGGTGCTAGTGCACTCTCTGGACCAACGGCACTGCATCCCCAGTGGTGCCAGTGCACTCTCTGGACTCACTGCACTGCATCCCCAGTGGTGCCAGGGCACTCTCTGGACTCACTGCACTGCATCCCCAGTGGTGCCAGTGCACTCTCTGGACTCACTGCACTGCATTGCCATTGGTGCCAGTGCACTCTCTGGACTCATTGCAGTGCATCCCCAGTGGTGCCAGTGCACTCTCTGGACTCACGGCACTGCATCCCCAGTGGTGCCAGTGCACTCTCTGGACTAGCTGCAGTGTATCCCCAGTGGTGCCAGTGCACTCTCTGGACTCACTGCACTGAATCCCTAGTTGTGCCAGTGCACTCTCTGGACTCACTGCACTGCATCCCCAGTGGTGCTAGTGCACTCTCTGGACTCACTGCACTGCATCCCCAGTGGTGCCAGTGCACTCTCTGGACTCACTGCACTGCATCCCCAGTGGTGCCAGGGCACTCTCTGGACTCACTGCACTGCATCCCCAGTGGTGCCAGTGACCTCTCTGGACTCAGTGCACTGCATCCCCAGTGGTGCCAGTGCACTCTCTGGACTCACCGGGTTGCATCCCCAATAGTGCCAGTGCCCTCTCTGGACTCACTGCAGTGCATCCCCAGTGGTGCCAGTGCACTCTCTGGACTCACTGCACTGCATCCCCAGTGGTGCCAGTGCACTCTCTGGAGTCACTGCACTGCATCACCAGTGGTGCCAGTGCACTCTCTGGACTCACTGCACTGTCTCCCCAGTGGTGCAAGTGCACTCTCTGGACTCACTGCACTGCATCCCCAGTGGTGCCAGTGCACTCTCTGGACTCACTGCACTGCATCCCCAGAGGTGCCAGTGCACTCTCTGGACTCATTGCAGTGCATCCCCAGTGGTGCCAGTGCACTCTCTGGACTCACGGCAGTGCATCCCCAGTGGTGCCAGTGCACTCTCTGGACTCACTGCACTGCATCCCCAGTGGTGCCAGTGCACTCTCTGGACTCACTGCGCTGCATCCCCAGTGGTGCCAGTGCACTCTCTGGACTCACTGCGCTGTATCCCCAGTGGTGCAACTGCACTCTCTGGACTCACTGCACTGCATCCCCAGTGGTGCCAGTGCACTCTCTGGACTCACTGCACTTCATCCCCAGAGGTGCCAGTGCACTCTCTGGACTCACTGCAGTGCATCCCAGGTGGTGCCAGAGCACTATCTGGACTCACTGCACTGCATCTCTAGCGGTGCCAGTGCACTCTCTGGACTCACTGCACTGCATCCCCAGTGGTGCCAGTGCACTCTCTGGACTCACTGCACTGCATCCCCAGTGGTGCCAGTGCACTATCTGTACTCACTGCACTGCATCCCAGGTGGTGCCAGTGCACTGTCTGGACTCACTGCACTGCATCTCCAGCGGTGCCAGTGCACTCTCTGGACTCACTGCACTGCACCCCCAGTGGTGCCAGTGCACTCTCTGGACTCACTGCACTGCACAACCAGTGGTGCCAGTGCACTCTCTGGACTCACTGCAGTGCATCCCCAGTCGTGCCTGTGCACTCTCTGGACTCACTGCAGTGCATCCCCAGTGGTGCCAGTGCACTCTCTGGACTCACTGCACTGCACCCCCAGTGGTGCCAGTGCACTCTCTGGACTCACTGCACTGCATCCCCAGAGGTGCCAGTGCACTCTCTGGACTCACTGCACTGCATCCCAGGTGGTGCCAGTGCACTATCTGGACTCACTGCACTGCATCTCCAGCGGTGCCAGTGCACTCTCTGGACTCACTGCACTGCATCCCTAGTGGTGCCAGTGCACTCTCTGGACTCACTGCACTTCATCCCCAGTGGTGCCAGTGCACTCTCTGTACTCACTGCACTGCATCCCAGGTGGTGCCAGTGCACTCTCTGGACTCACTGCACTGCATCCCCACTGGTGCCAGGGTACTCTCTGGACTCACTGCAGTGCATCCCCAGTGGTGCCAGTGCACTCTCTGGACTCACTGCACTGCACAACCAGTGGTGCCAGTGCACTCTCTGGACTCACAGCACTGCATCCCCAGTGGTGCCAGTGCACTCTCTGCACTCACTGCACTGCATCCCCAGTGGTGCCAGTGCACTCTCTGGACTCACCGGGGTGCATCCCCAATAGTGCCAGTGCCCTCTCTGGACTCACTGCAGTGCATCCCCAGTGGTGCCAGTGCACTCTCTGGACTCACTGCACTGCATCCCCAGTGGTGCCAGTGCACTCTCTGGAGTCACTGCACTGCATCCCCAGTGGTGCCAGTGCACTCTCTGGACTCACTGCACTGTCTCCCCAGTGGTGCAAGTGCACTCTCTGGACTCACTGCACTGCATCCCCAGTGCTGCCAGTGCACTCTCTGGACTCACTGCACTGCACCCCCAGAGGTGCCAGTGCACTCTCTGGACTCACGGCAGTGCATCCCCAGTGGTGCCAGTGCACTCTCTGGACTCACTGCACTGCATCCCCAGTGGTGCCAGTGCACTCTCTGGACTCACTGCACTGCATCCCCAGTGGTGCCAGTGCACTCTCTGGACTCACTGCGCTGCATCCCCAGTGGTGCCAGTGCACTCTCTGGACTCACTGCGCTGTATCCCCAGTGGTGCAACTACACTCTCTGGACTCACTGCACTGCATCCCCAGTGGTGCCAGTGCACTCTCTGGACTCACTGCACTTCATCCCCAGAGGTGCCAGTGCACTCTCTGGACTCACTGCACTGCATCCCCAGAGGTGCCAGTGCACTCTCTGGACTCACTGCAGTGCATCCCAGGTGGTGCCAGTGCACTCTCTGGACTCACTGCAGTGCATCTCCAGCGGTGCCAGTGCACTCTCTGGACTCACTGCACTGCATCCCCAGTGGTGCCAGTGCACTCTCTGGACTCACTGCACTGCATCCCCAGTGGTGCCAGTGCACTCTCTGGACTCACTGCACTGCATCCCAGGTGGTGCCAGTGCACTCTCTGGACTCACTGCACTGCATCTCCAGCGGTGCCAGTGCACTCTCTGGACTCACTGCAGTGCATCCCAGGTGGTGCCAGTGAACTCTCTGGACTCACTGCAGTGCATCTCCAGCGGTGCCAGTGCACTCTCTGGACTCACTGCACTGCATCCCCAGTGGTGCCAGTGCACTCTCTGGACTCACTGCACTGCATCCCCAGTGGTGCCAGTGCACTCTCTGGACTCACTGCACTGCATCCCAGGTGGTGCCAGTGCACTCTCTGGACTCACTGCACTGCATCTCCAGCGGTGCCAGTGCACTCTCTGGACTCACTGCACTGCACCCCCAGTGGTGCCAGTGCACTCTCTGGACTCACTGCACTGCACAACCAGTGGTGCCAGTGCACTCTCTGGACTCACTGCAGTGCATCCCCAGTGGTGCCTGTGCACTCTCTGGACTCACTGCAGTGCATCCCCAGTGGTGCCAGTGCACTCTCTGGACTCACTGCACTGCACCCCCAGTGGTGCCAGTGCACTCTCTGGACTGACTGCACTGCATCCCCAGAGGTGCCAGTGCACTCTCTGGACTCACTGCAGTGCATCCCAGGTGGTGCCAGTGCACTATCTGGACTCACTGCACTGCATCTCCAGCGGTGCCAGTGCAATCTCTGGACTCACTGCACTGCATCCCTAGTGGTGCCAGTGGACTCTCTGGACTCACTGCACTTCATCCCCAGTGGTGCCAGTGCACGCTCTGGACTCACTGCACTGCATCCCCAGTGGTGCCAGTGCACTATCTGTACTCACTGCACTGCATCCCAGGTGGTGCCAGTGCACTCTCTGGACTCACTGCACTGCATCCCCACTGGTGCCAGGGTGCTCTCTGGACTCACTGCACTGCACCCCCAGTGGTGCCAGTGCACTCTCTGGACTCACTGCACTGCACAACCAGTGGTGCCAGTGCACTCTCTGGACTCACTGCAGTGCATCCCCAGTGGTGCCTGTGCACTCTCTGGACTCACTGCAGTGCATCCCCAGTGGTGCCAGTGCACTCTCTGGACTCACTGCACTGCATCCCCAGTGGTGCCAGTGCACTCTCTGGACTCACTGCACTGCATCCCCAGAGGTGCCAGTGCACTCTCTGGACTCACTGCAGTGCATCCCAGGTGGTGCCAGTGCACTATCTGGACTCACTGCACTGCATCTCCAGCGGTGCCAGTGCACTCTCTGGACTCACTGCACTGCATCCCTAGTGGTGCCAGTGGACTCTCTGGACTCACTGCACTTCATCCCCAGTGGTGCCAGTGCACTCTCTGGACTCACTGCACTGCATCCCCAGTGGTGCCAGTGCACTATCTGTACTCACTGCACTGCATCCCAGGTGGTGCCAGTGCACTCTCTGGACTCACTGCACTGCATCCCCACTGGTGCCAGGGTACTCTCTGGACTCACTGCACTGCATCCCCAGTGGTGCCAGTGCACTCTCTGGACTCACTGCACTGCACAACCAGTGGTGCCAGTGCACTCTCTGGACTCACAGCACTGCATCCCCAGTGGTGCCAGTGCACTCTCTGGACTCACTGCACTGCATCCCCAGTGGTGCCAGTGCACACTCTGGACTCACGGCACTGCATCCCCAGTGGTGCCAGTGCACTCTCTGGACTCACTGCACTGCATCCCCAGTGGTGCCAGGGTACTCTCTGGACTCACTGCACTGCATCCCCAGTGGTGCCAAGGCACTCTCTGGACTCACTGCACTGCATTGCCATTGGTGCCAGTGCACTCTCTGGACTCATTGCAGTGCATCCCCAGTGGTGCCAGTGCACTCTCTGGACTCACGGCACTGCATCCCCAGTGGTGCCAGTGCACTCTCTGGACTCACTGCACTGCATCCCCATTGGTGCCAGTGGACTCTCTGAACTCACTGAACTGCATCCCCAGTGGTGCCAGTGCACTCTCTGCACTCACTGCACTGCATCCCCAGTGGTGCCAGGGCACTCTCTGGACTCACTGCACTGCATCCCCAGTGGTGCCAGTGACCTCTCTGGACTCAGTGCAGTGCATTCCCAGTGGTTCCAGTGCACTCTCTGGACTCACCGGGGTGCATCCCCAATAGTGTCAGTGCCCTCTTTGGACTCACTGCAGTGCATCCCCAGTGGTGCCAGTGCGCTCTCTGGACTCACCGCACTGCATCCCCAGTGGTGCCAGTGCACTCTCTGGACTCACTGCAGTGCATCCCCAGTGGTGCCAGTGCACTCTCTGGACTCATTTCACTGCATCCCCAGTGGTGCCAGTGCACTCTCTGGACTCACTGCACTGCATCCCCAGTGGTGCCAGTGCACGCTCTGGACTCACTGCACTGCATCCCCAGTGGTGCCAGTGCACTCTCTGAGCTCACTGCAGTGCATCCCCAGTGGTGCCAGTGCACTCTCTGGACTCACTGCACTGCATCCCCAGTGGTGCCAGTGCACTCTCTGGACTCACTGCACTGCATCCCCAATGGTGCCAGTGCACTCTCTGGACTCACTGCACTGCATCCCCAGTGGTGCCAAGGCACTCTCTGGACTCACCGCACTGCATCCCCAGTGGTGCCAGTGCACTCTCTGGACTCACTGCAGTGCATCCCCAGTGGTGCCAGTGCCCTCTGTGGACTCACTGCACTACATCCCCAGTAGGGCCAGTGCACTCTCTGGACTCACTGCACTGCATCCCCAGTGGTGCCAGTGAACTCTCTGGACTCACTGCACTGCATCCCTAGTGGTGCCAGTGCACTCTCTTGAGTCACTGCACTGCATCCCCAGTGGTGCCAGTGCACTCTCTGGACTCACAGCACTGCATCCCCAGTGGTGCCAGTGCACTCTCTGGACTCACTGCAGTGCATCCCCAATCGTACCAGTGCAATCTCTGGTCTCACTGCAGTGCATCCCCAGTGGTGCCAGTGCACTCTCTGGACTCACTGCAGTGCATCCCCAGTCGTGCCAGTGCACTCTCTGGACTCACTGCAGTGCATCCCCGGTGGTGCCAGTGCACTCTCTGGAATCACTGTACTGCATCCCCAGTGGTGCCAAGGCACTCTCTGGACTCACAGCACTGCATTCCCACTGGTGCCAGTGCACTCTCTGGACTCAATGCACTGCATCCCCAGTGGTGCCAGTGCACACTCTGGACTCACGGCACTGCATCCCCAGTGGTGCTAGTGCACTCTCTGGACCAACGGCACTGCATCCCCAGTGGTGCCAGTGCACTCTCTGGACTCACTGCACTGCATCCCCAGTGGTGCCAGGGCACTCTCTGGACTCACTGCACTGCATCCCCAGTGGTGCCAAGGCACTCTCTGGACTCACTGCACTGCATTGCCATTGGTGCCAGTGCACTCTCTGGACTCATTGCAGTGCATCCCCAGTGGTGCCAGTGCACTCTCTGGACTCACGGCACTGCATCCCCAGTGGTGCCAGTGCACTCTCTGGACTCACTGCAGTGCATCCCCAGTGGTGCCAGTGCACTCTCTGGACTCACTGCACTGCATCCCTAGTTGTGCCAGTGCACTCTCTGGACTCACTGCACTGCATCCCCAGTGGTGCTAGTGCACTCTCTGGACTCACTGCACTGCATCCCCAGTGGTGCCAGTGCACTCTCTGGACTCACTGCACTGCATCCCCAGTGGTGCCAGGGCACTCTCTGGACTCACAGCACTGCATCCCCAGTGGTGCCAGTGACCTCTCTGGACTCAGTGCACTGCATCACCAGTGGTGCCAGTGCACTCTCTTGACTCACCAGGGTGCATCTCCAATAGTGCCAGTGCCCTCTCTGGACTCACTGCAGTGCATCCCCAGTGGTGCCAGTGCACTCTCTGGACTCACTGCACTGCATCCCCAGTGGTGCCAGTGCACTCTCTGGAGTCACTGCACTGCATCCCCAGTGGTGCCAGTGCACTCTCTGGACTCACTGCACTGTCTCCCCAGTGGTGCAAGTGCACTCTCTGGACTCACTGCACTGCATCCCCAGTGCTGCCAGTGCACTCTCTGGACTCACTGCACTGCATCCCCAGAGGTGCCAGTGCACTCTCTGGACTCACGGCAGTGCATCCCCAGTGGTGCCAGTGCACTCTCTGGACTCACGGCAGTGCATCCCCAGTGGTGCCAGTGCACTCTCTGGACTCACTGCACTGCATCCCCAGTGGTGCCAGTGCACTCTCTGGACTCACTGCGCTGCATCCCAGGTGGTGCCAGTGCACTCTCTGGACTCACTGCACTGCATCCCAGGTGGTGCCAGTGCACTCTCTGGACTCACTGCACTGCATCTCCAGCGGTGCCAGTGCACTCTCTGGACTCACTGCACTGCACCCCCAGTGGTGCCAGTGCACTCTCTGGACTCACTGCACTGCACAACCAGTGGTGCCAGTGCACTCTCTGGACTCACTGCAGTGCATCCCCAGTGGTGCCTGTGCACTCTCTGGACTCACTGCAGTGCATCCCCAGTGGTGCCAGTGCACTCTCTGGACTCACTGCACTGCACCCCCAGTGGTGCCAGTGCACTCTCTGGACTCACTGCACTGCATCCCCAGAGGTGCCAGTGCACTCTCTGGACTCACTGCAGTGCATCCCAGGTGGTGCCAGTGCACTATCTGGACTCACTGCACTGCATCTCCAGCGGTGCCAGTGCACTCTCTGGACTCACTGCACTGCATCCCTAGTGATGCCAGTGGACTCTCTGAACTCACTGCACTTCATCCCCAGTGGTGCCAGTGCACTCTCTGGACTCACTGCACTGCATCCCCAGTGGTGCCAGGGTACTCTCTGGACTCACTGCACTGCATCCCCAGTGGTGCCAGTGCACTCTCTGGACTCACTGCACTGCACAACCAGTGGTGCCAGTGCACTCTCTGGACTCACTGCACTGCATCCCCAGTGGTGCCCGTGCACTCTCTGGACCCACTGCACTGCATCCCCAGGGGTGCCCGTGCACTCTCTGGACTCACTGCACTGCATCCCCAGTGGTGCCAGTGCACTCTCTGGACTCACTGCACTGCATCCCCAGTGGTGACAGTGCACTCTCTAGACTCACTAGCACCGCATCCCCAGTGGTGCCAGTGCACTCTCTGGACTCACTGTAGTGCATTGCCATTGGTGCCAGTGCACTCTCTGGACTCACCGGGGGCATCCCCAGTGGTGCCAGTGCACTCTCTGGACTCACTGCACTTCATCCCCAGTGGTGCCAGTGCACTCTCTGGACTCACTGCACTGCATCCCCAGTGGTGCCAGGTCACACTCTGGACTCACTGCACTGCATCCCCAGTGGTGCCAGTGCACTCTCTGGACTCACTGCACTGCATCCCCAGTGGTGCCAGTGCACTCTCTGGACTCACGGCACTGCATCCCCAGTGGTGCCAGTGGACTCTCTGGACTCACTGCACTGCATCCCCAGTGGTGCCAGTGCACTCTCTGGACTCACGGCACTGCATCCCCAGTGGTGCCAGTGGACTCTCTGGACTCAGTGCACTGCATCCCCAGTGGTGCCAGTGCACTCTCTGGACTCACTGCACTGCATCCCCAGTGGTGCCAGTGAACTCTCTGGACTCACTGTAGTGCATCACTCGTGGTGCCAGTGCACTCTCTGGACTCACTGCACTGCATCCCCAGTGGTGCCAGTGCACTCTCTGGACTCACTGCACTGCATCCCCTGTGGTGCCAGTGCACACTGTGGACTCACGGCACTGCATCCCCAGTGGTGCTAGTGCACTCTCTGGACTGACGGCACTGCATCCCCATTGGTGCCAGTGAACTCTCTGGACTCACTGCACTGCATCCCCACTGGTGCCAGGATACTCTCTGGACTCACTGCACTGCATCCCCAGTAATGCCACGGCACTCTCTGGACTCACTGCACTGCATCCCCGGTGGTGCCAGTGAACTCTCTGGACTCACTGCACTGCATCCCCACTGGTGCCAGGGTACTCTCTGGACTCACTGCACTGCATCCCCAGTGGTGCCAGTGCACTCTCTGGACTCACTGCACTGCATCCCCAGTGGTGCCAGTGCACTCTCTGGACTCACTGCAGTGCATCCCCAGTGGTGCCAGTGCACTCTCTGGACTCTCTGCAGTGTATCCCCAGTGGTGCCAGTGCACTCTCTGGACTCACTGCACTGCATCCCCGGTGGAGCCAGTGCACTCTCTGGACTCACGGCACTGCATCCCCAGTGGTGCCAGTGCACTCTCTGGACTCACTGCACTGCATCCCCAGTGGTGCCAGTGCACTCTGTGGACTCACTGCACTGCATCCCCAGTGGTGCCAGGGCACACTCTGGACTCACGGCACTGCATCCCCAGTGGTGCTAGTGCACTCTCTGGACTCACTGCACTGCATCCCCAGTGGTGCCAGTGCACTCTCTGGACTCACTGCACTGCATCCCCAGTGGTGCCAGGGTACTCTCTGGAATCACTGCACTGCATCCCCAGTGGTGCCAGTGCACTCTCTGGACTCACTGTAGTGCATCCCCAGTTTTGCCAGTGCACTCTCTGGACTCACCGGGGTGCATCCCCAGTGGTGCCAGTGCACTCTCTGGACTCACTGCACTTCATCCCCAGTGGTGCCACTGCACTCTCTGGACTCACTGCACTCCATTTCCAGTGGTGCCAGTGCACTCTCTGGACTCACTGCACTGCATCCCCAGTGGTGCCAGTGCACTCTCTGGACTCACTGCACTCCATTTCCAGTGGTGCCAGTGCACTCTCTGAACTCACTGCAGTGCATCCCCAGTGGTGCCAGTGCACTCTCTGGACTCACGGCACTGCATCCCCAGTGGTGCCAGTGCACTCTCTGGACTCATTGCAGTGCATCCCCGGTGGTGCCAGTGCACACTCTGGACTCACTGCAGTGCATCCCCAGTGGTGCCAGTGCACTCTCTGGACTCACTGCACTGCATCCCCAGTGGTGCCAGTGCCCTCTCTGGACTCACTGTACTGCATCCCCAGTGGTGCCACTGCACTCTCTGGAGTCACTGCACTGCATCTCCAGTGTTGCCAGAGCACTCTCTGGACTCACTGCACTGCATCCCCAGTGGTGCCTGTGCACTCTCTGGACTCACTGCAGTGCATCCCCAGTGGTGCCAGTGCACTCTCTGGACTCACTGGACTGCATCACCAGTGATGTCAGTGCACTCTCTGGACTCACTGCAGTGCATCCCCAGTGGTGCCAGTGCACTCTCTGGACTCACTGCGCTGCATCCCCAGTGGTGCTAAGGCACTCTCTGGACTCCCTGTAGTGCATCACTCGTGGTGCCACTGCACTCTCTGGACTCACTGCACTGCATCCCCAGTGGCGCCAGGGCACTCTCTGGACTCACTGCACTGCATCCCCAGTGGTGCCAGTGCACTCTCTGGACTCACTGCAGTGCATCCCCAGTGCTGCCAGTGCACTCTTTGGACTCACTGTACTGAATTCCCGGTGGTGCCAGTGCACTCTCTGGACTCACTGCGCTGCATCCCCAGTGGTGCCAGTGACCTCTCTGGACTCACTGCACTGTATCCCCAGTGGTGCAACTGCACTCTCTGGACTCACTGCACTGCATCCCCAGTGGTGCCAGTGCACTCTCTGGACTCACCGGAGTGCATCCCCAGTGGTGCCAGTGCACTCTCTGGACTCACTGCACTTCATCCCCGGTGGTGCCAGTGCACTCTCTGGACTCACTGCACTGCATCCCCAGTGGTGCCAGGTCACACTCTGGACTCACTGCACTGCATCCCCAGTGGTGCCAGTGCACTCTCTGGACTCACTGCACTGCATCCCCAGTGGTGCCAGTGCACTCTCTGGACTCACGGCACTTCATCACCGGTGGTGCCAGTGCACTCTCTGGACTCACTGCACTGCATCCCCAGTGGTGCCAGGTCACACTCTGGACTCACTGCACTGCATCCCCAGTGGTGCCAGTGCACTCTCTGGACTCACTGCACTGCATCCCCAGTGGTGCCAGTGCACTCTCTGGACTCACGGCACTGCATTCCCAGTGGTGCCAGTGCACTCTCTGAACTCACTGCACTGCATCCCCAGTGGTGCCAGTGCACTCTCTGGACTCACTGCACTGCATCCCCAGTGGTGCCAGTGCAATCTCTGGACTCACTGCACTGCATCCCCAGTGGTGCCAGTGCTCTCTCTGGACTCACTGCACTGCATCACTCGTGGTGCCAGTGCACTCTCTGGACTCACTGCACTGCATCCCCACTGGTGCCAGTGCACTCTCTGGACTCACTGCACTGCATCCCCAGTGGTGCCAGTGCCCTCTCTGGACTCACTGCACTGCATCCCCACTGGTGCCAGGATACTCTCTGGACTCACTGCACTGCATCCCCAGTGGTGCCAGGGCACTCTCTGGACTCACTGCACTGCATCCCCAGTGGTGCCAGTGAACTCTCTGGACTCACTGCACTGCATCCCCACTGGTGCCAGGGTACTCTCTGGACTCACTGCACTGCATCCCCAGTGGTGCCACTGCACTCTCTGGAGTCACTGCACTGTATCCCCAGTGGTGCCAGTGCCCTCTCTGGACTCACTGCACTGCATCCCCAGTGGTGCCACTGCACTCTCTGGAGTCACTGCACTGCATCTCCAGTATTGCAAATGCGCTCTCTGGACTCACTGCAGTGCATCCCCAGTGGTGCCAGTGCACTCTCTGGACTCACTGCACTGCATCCCCAGTGGTGCCAGTGCGCTCTCTGGACTCACTGCAGTGCATCCCCAGTGGTGCCAGTGCACTCTCTGGACTCACTCCATTGCATCCCCAGTGGTACCAGTGCACTCTCTGGACTCACTGCAGTGTATCCCCAGTGGTGCCAGTGCACTCTCTGGACTCACTGCACTGCATCCCCAGTGGTGCCAGTGCGCTCTCTTGAGTCACTGCAGTGCATCTCCAGTGGTGCCAGTGCACTCTCTGGACTCACTCCATTGCATTCCCAGTGGTGCCAGTGCACTCTCTGGACTCACTGCAGTGTATCCCCAGTGGTGCCAGTGCACTCTCTGGACTCACTGCACTGCATCCCCAGTGGTGCCAGTGCACTCTCTGGACTCACTGCACTGCATCCCCAGTGGTGACACTGCACTCTCTGGACTCACTAGCACTGCATCCCCAGTGGTGCCAGTGCACTCTCTGGACTCACTACACTGCATCCCCAGTGGTGCCAGGATACTCTCTGGACTCACTGCACTGCATCTCCAGTGGTGCCAGTGCACTCTCTGGACTCACTGCACTGCATCCCCAGTGGTGCCAGTGCACTCTCTGGACTCACGGCACTGCATCCCCAGTGGTGCCAGTGGACTCTCTGGACTCACTGCACTGCATCCCCAGTGGTGCCAGTGCACTCTCTGGACTCACGGCACTGCATCCCCAGTGGTGCCAGTGGACTCTCTGGACTCACTGCACTGCATCCCCAGTGGTGCCAGTGCACTCTCTGGACTCACTGCACTGCATCCCCAGTGGTGCCAGTGCACTCTCTGGACTCACTGTAGTGCATCACTCATGGTGTCAGTGTACTCTCTGGACTCACTGCACTGCATCCCCAGTGGTGCCAGTGCACTCTCTGGACTCACTGCACAGCATCCCCAGTGGTGCCAGTGCACTCTCTGGACTCACTGCACTGCATCCCCTGTGGTGCTAGTGCACACTGTGGACTCACGGCACTGCATCCCCAGTGGTGCCAGTGCCCTCTCTGGACTCACTGCACTGCATCCCCAGTGGTGCCAGTGCACTCTCTGGACTCACTGCACTGCATCCCCAGTGATGCCAGTGCACTCTCTGGACTCACTGCACTGCATCCCCAGTGGTGCCAGTGCACTCTGTGAACTCACTGCACTGTCTCCCCAGTGGTGCCAGTGCACTCTCTGGACTCATTGAAGTGCATCCCCAGTGGTGCCAGTGCACTCTCTGGACTCACTGCACTGCATCCCCAAAGGTGCCAGTGCACTCTCTGGACTCACGGCAGTGCATCCCCAGTGGTGCCAGTGCACTCTCTGGACTCACTGCGCTGCATCCCCAGTGGTGCCAGGGCACTCTCTGGACTCACTGCGCTGCATCCCCAGTGGTGCCAGTGCACTCTCTGGACTCACTGCGCTGTATCCCCAGTGGTGCAACTGCACTCTCTGGACTCACTGCACTGCATCCCCAGTGGTGCCAGTGCACTCTCTGGACTCACTGCAGTGCATCCCAGGTGGTGCCAGTGCACTATCTGGACTCACTGCACTGCATCTCCAGCGGTGCCAGGGTACTCTCTGGACTCACTGCACTGCATCCCCAGTGGTGCCAGTGGACTCTCTGGACTCACTGCACTTCATCCCCAGTGGTGCCAGTGCACTCTCTGGACTCACTGCACTGCATCCCCAGTGGTGCCAGTGCACTATCTGGACTCACTGCACTGCATCTCCAGCGGTGCCAGGGTACTCTCTGGACTCACTGCACTGCATCACAAGTGGTGCCAGTGGACTCTCTGGACTCACTGCACTTCATCCCCAGTGGTGCCAGTGCACTCTCTGGACTCACTGCACTGCATCCCCAGTGGTGCCAGTGCACTATCTGTACTCACTGCACTGCATCCCAGGTGGTGCCAGTGCACTCTCTGGACTCACTGCACTGCATCCCCACTGGTGCCAGGGTACTCTCTGGACTCACTGCACTGCATCCCCAGTGGTGCCAGTGCACTCTCTGGACTGACGGCACTGCACAACCAGTGGTGCCAGTGCACTCTCTGGACTCACTGCACTGCATCCCCAGTGGTGCCCGTGCACTCTCTGGACTCACTGCACTGCATGCCCAGGGGTGCCCGTGCACTCTCTGGACTCACTGCAGTGCATCCCCAGTGGTGCCAGTGCACTCTCTGGACTCACTGCACTGCATCCCCAGTGGTGCCAGTGCGCTCTCTGGACTCACTGCAGTGCATCCCCAGTGGTGCCAGTGCACTCTCTGGACTCACTCCATTGCATCCCCAGTGGTACCAGTGCACTCTCTGGACTCACTGCAGTGTATCCCCAGTGGTGCCAGTGCACTCTCTGGACTCACTGCACTGCATCCCCAGTGGTGCCAGTGCGCTCTCTTGAGTCACTGCAGTGCATCCCCAGTGGTGCCAGTGCACTCTCTGGACTCACTCCATTGCATCCCCAGTGGTGCCAGTGCACTCTCTGGACTCACTGCAGTGTATCCCCAGTGGTGCCAGTGCACTCTCTGGACTCACTGCACTGCATCCCCAGTGGTGCCAGTGCACTCTCTGGACTCACTGCACTGCATCCCCAGTGGTGACACTGCACTCTCTGGACTCACTAGCACTGCATCCCCAGTGGTGCCAGTGCACTCTCTGGACTCACTACACTGCATCCCCAGTGGTGCCAGGATACTCTCTGGACTCACTGCACTGCATCTCCAGTGGTGCCAGTGCACTCTCTGGACTCACTGCACTGCATCCCCAGTGGTGCCAGTGCACTCTCTGGACTCACGGCACTGCATCCCCAGTGGTGCCAGTGGACTTTCTGGACTCACTGCACTGCATCCCCAGTGGTGCCAGTGCACTCTCTGGACTCACGGCACTGCATCCCCAGTGGTGCCAGTGGACTCTCTGGACTCACTGCACTGCATCCCCACTGGTGCCAGTGCACTCTCTGGACTCACTGCACTGCATCCCCAGTGGTGCCAGTGCACACTCTGGACTCATGCACTGCATCCCCAGTGGTGCCAGTGCACTCTCTGGACTCACTGCACTGCATCCCCAGTGGTGCCAGTGTACTCTCTGGACTCACTGCACTGCATCCCCAGTGGTGCCAAGGCACTCTCTGGACTCACTGCACTGCATTGCCATTGGTGCCAGGGCACTCTCTGGACTCACTGCAGTGCATCACCAGTGGTGCCAGTGCACTCTCTGGACTCACTGCACTTCATCCCCAGTGGTGCCAGTGCACTCTCTGGACTCACTGCACTGCATCCCCAGTGGTGCCAGTGCACTCTCTGGACTCACTGCACTGCATCCCCAGTGGTGCCAGTGCACTCTCTGAGCTCACTGCAGTGCATTCCCAGTGGTGCCAGTGCAGTCTCTGGACTCACTGCACTGCATCCCCAGTTGTGCCAGTGCACTCTCTGGACTCACTGCACTGCATCCCCAGTGGTGCCAGTGCACTCTCTGCACTCACTGCACTGCATCGCCACTGGTGCCAGGATACTCTCTGGACTCACTGCACTGCATCCCCAGTGGTGCCAGGGCACTCTCTGGACTCACTGCACTGCATCCCCAGTGGTGCCAGTGAACTCTCTGGACTCACTGCACTGCATCCCCAGTGGTGCCAGCGTACTCTCTGGACTCACTGCACTGCATCCCCAGTGGTGCCAGGGCACTCTCTGGACTCTCTGCACTGCATCCCTAGTGGTGCCAGGGCACTCTCTGGAGTCACTGCACTGCATCCCCAGTGGTGCCAGTGCACTCTCTGGACTCACTGCAGTGCATCTCCAGTGGTGCCAGTGCACTCTCTGGACTCTCTGCAGTGTATCCCCAGTGGTGCCAGTGCACTCTCTGGACTCACTGCACTGCATCCCCACTGGTGCCAGTGCACTCTCTGGACTCACGGCACTGCATCCCCAGTGGTGCCAGTGTATTCTCTGAACTCACTGCACTGCATCCCCAGCGGTGCCAGGGCACTCTCTGGACTCACTGCACTGCATCCCCAGTGGTTCCAGTGCACTCTCTGGACTCACTGCAGTGCATCCCCAGTGTTGCCAGTGCACTCTCTGGACTCACTGCACTGCATCCCCAGTGCTGCCAGTGCACTCTTTGGACTCACTGCACTGAATTCCCGGTAGTGCCAGTGCACTCTCTGGACTCACAGCACTGCATCCCCAGTGGTGCCAGTGAACTCTCTGGACTCACTGCACTGCATCCCCACTGGTGCCAGTGCACTCTCTGGACTCACTGCACTGCATCCCCAGTGGTGCCAGTGCACTCTCTGGACTCACTGCACTGCATCCCCAGTGGTGGCAGTGCACACTCTGGACTCACGGCACTGCATCCCCAGTGGTGCTAGTGCACTCTCTGGACTCACGGCAGTGCATCCCCAGTGGTGCAAGTGCACTCTCTGGACTCACTGCACTGCATCCCCACTGGTGCCAGGGTACTCTCTGGAATCACTGCACTGCATCCCCAGTGGTGCCAGTGCACTCTCTGGACTCACTGCACTGCACAACCAGTGGTGCCAGTGCACTCTCTGGACTCACTGCACTGCATCCCCAGTGGTGCCCGTGCACTCTCTGGACTCACTGCACTGCATCCCCAGGGGTGCCCGTGCACTCTCTGGACTCACTGCACTGAATCCCCAGTGGTGCCAGTGCACTCTCTGGACTCACTGCACTGCATCCCCAGTCGTGCCAGTGCGCTCTCTTGAGTCACTGCAGTGCATCCCCAGTGGTGCCAGTGCACTCTCTGGAGTCACTCCATTGCATCCCCAGTGGTACCAGTGCACTCTCTGGACTCACTGCAGTGTATCCCCAGTGGTGCGAGTGCACTCTCTGGACTCACTGCAGTGCATCCCCAGTGGTGCCAGTGCACTCTCTGGACTCACTCCATTGCATCCCCAGTGGTGCCAGTGCACTCTCTGGACTCACTGCAGTGTATCCCCAGTGGTGCCAGTGCACTCTCTGGACTCACTGCACTGCATCCCCAGTGGTGCCAGTGCACTCTCTGGACTCACTGCACTGCATCCCCAGTGGTGACACTGCACTCTCTGGACTCACTAGCACTGCATCCCCAGTGGTGCCAGTGCGCTCTCTGGACTCACTGCACTGCATCCCCAGTGGTGCCAGTGCACTCTCTGGACTCACTCCATTGCATCCCCAGTGGTACCAGTGCACTCTCTGGACTCACTGCAGTGTATCCCCAGTGGTGCCAGTGCACTCTCTGGACTCACTGCACTGCATCCCCAGTGGTGCCAGTGCGCTCTCTTGAGTCACTGAAGTGCATCCCCAGTGGTGCCAGTGCACTCTCTGGACTCACTCCATTGCATCCCCAGTGGTGCCAGTGCACTCTCTGGACTCACTGCAGTGTATCCCCAGTGGTGCCAGTGCACTCTCTGGACTCACTGCACTGCATCCCCAGTGGTGCCAGTGCACTCTCTGGACTCACTGCACTACATCCCCAGTGGTTACACTGCAGTCTCTGGACTCACTAGCACTGCATCCCCAGTGGTGCCAGTGCACTCTCTGGACTCACTACACTGCATCCCCAGTGGTGCCAGGTCACACTCTGGACTCACTGCACTGCATCTCCAGTGGTGCCAGTGCACTCTCTGGACTCACTGCACTGCATCCCCAGTGTTGCCAGTGCACTCTCTGGACTCACGGCACTGCATCCCCAGTGGTGCCAGTGGACTCTCTGGACTCACTGCACTGCATCCCCAGTGGTGCCAGTGCACTCTCTGGACTCACGGCACTGCATCGCCATTGGTGCCAGGGCACTCTCTGGACTCACTGCAGTGCATCACCAGTGGTGCCAGTGCACTCTCTGGACTCACTGCACTGCATCCCCAGTGGTGCCAGTGCACTCTCTGGACTCACTGCACTGCATCCCCAGTGGTGCCAGGGCACTCTCTGGACTCACTGCACTGCATCCCCGGTGGTGCCAGTGAACTCTCTGGACTCACTGCACTGCATCCCCACTGGTGCCAGGGTACTCTCTGGACTCACTGCACTGCATCCCCAGTGGTGCCAGGGCACTCTCTGGACTCACTGCACTGCATCCCCAGTGGTGCCAGTGCACTCTCTGGACTCACTGCTGTGCATCCCCAGTGGTGCCAGTGCACTCAATGGACTCTCTGCAGTGTATCCCCAGTGGTGCCAGTGCCCTCTCTGGACTCACTGCACTGCATCCCCGGTGGAGCCAGTGCACTCTCTGGACTCACTGCACTGCATCCCCAGTGGTGGCAGTGCACACTCTGGACTCACGGCACTGCATCCCCAGTGGTGCTAGTGCACTCTCTGGACTCACGGCACTGCATCCCCAGTGGTGCCAGTGCACTCTCTGGACTCACTGCACTGCATCCCCAGTGGTGCCAGGGTACTCTCTGGAATCAGTGCACTGCATCCCCAGTGGTGCCAGTGCACTCTCTGGACTCACTGTAGTGCATCCCCAGTTTTGCCAGTGCACTCTCTGGACTCACCGGGGTGCATCCCCAGTGGTGCCAGTGCACTCTCTGGACTCACTGCACTTCATCCCAAGTGGTGCCACTGCACTCTCTGGACTCACTGCACTGCATCCCCAGTGGTGCCAGGTCACTCTCTGGACTCACCGCACTGCATCCCCAGTGGTGCCAGTGCACTCTCTGGACTCACTGCACTGCATCCCCAGTGGTGCCAGTGCACTCTCTGGACTCACTGCACTCCATTTCCAGTGGTGCCAGTGCACTCTCTGGACTCACGGCACTGCATCCCCAGTGGTGCCAGTGCACTCTCTGGACTCATTGCAGTGCATCCCCGGTGGTGCCAGTGCACACTCTGGACTCACTGCAGTGCATCCCCAGTGGTGCCAGTGCACTCTCTGGACTCACTGCACTGCATCCCCAGTGGTGCCAGTGCCCTCTCTGGACTCACTGCACTGCATCCCCAGTGGTGCCACTGCACTCTCTGGAGTCACTGCACTGCATCTCCAGTGTTGCCAGAGCACTCTCTGGACTCACTGCACTGCATCTCCAGTGTTGCAAGTGCACTCTCTGGACTCACTGCAGTGCATCCCCAGTGGTGCCAGTGCACTCTCTGGACTCACTGGACTGCATCACCAGTGGTGCCAGTGCACTCTCTGGACTCACTGCAGTGCATCCCCAGTGGTGCCAGTGCACTCTCTGGACTCACCGCACTGCATCCCCAGTGGTGCCAGTGCACTCTCTGGACTCACTGCACTGCATCCCCAGTGGTGCCAGTGCACTCTCTGGACTCACTGCTCTGCATCCCCAGTGGTGCCAAGGCACTCTCTGGACTCCCTGTAGTGCATCACTCGTGGTGCCAGTGCACTCTCTGGACTCACTGCACTGCATCCCCAGTGGCGCCAGGGCACTCTCTGGACTCACTGCACTGCATCCCCAGTGGTGCCAGTGCACTCTCTGGACTCACTGCACTGCACCCCCAGTGGTGCCAGTGCACTCTCTGGACTCACAGCACTGCATCCCCACTGGTGCCAGTGCACTCTCTGGACTCACTGCACTGCATCCCCAGTGGTGCCAGTGCACACTCTGGACTCATGCACTGCATCCCCAGTGGTGCCAGTGCACTCTCTGGACTCACTGCACTGCATCCCCAGTGGTGCCAGTGTACTCTCTGGACTCACTGCACTGCATCCCCAGTGGTGCCAAGGCACTCTCTGGACTCACTGCACTGCATTGCCATTGGTGCCAGGGCACTCTCTGGACTCACTGCAGTGCATCACCAGTGGTGCCAGTGCACTCTCTGGACTCACTGCACTTCATCCCCAGTGGTGCCAGTGCACTCTCTGGACTCACTGCACTGCATCCCCAGTGGTGCCAGTGCACTCTCTGGACTCACTGCACTGCATCCCCAGTGGTGCCAGTGCACTCTCTGAGCTCACTGCAGTGCATTCCCAGTGGTGCCAGTGCACTCTCTGGACTCACTGCACTGCATCCCCAGTTGTGCCAGTGCACTCTCTGGACTCACTGCACTGCATCCCCAGTGGTGCCAGTGCACTCTCTGCACTCAGTGCACTGCATGCCCACTGGTGCCAGGATACTCTCTGGACTCACTGCACTGCATCCCCAGTGGTGCCAGGGCACTCTCTGGACTCACTGCACTGCATCCCCAGTGGTGCCAGTGAACTCTCTGGACTCACTGCACTGCATCCCCAGTGGTGCCAGCGTACTCTCTGGACTCACTGCACTGCATCCCCAGTGGTGCCAGGGCACTCTCTGGACTCACTGCACTGCATCCCTAGTGGTGCCAGGGCACTCTCTGGAGTCACTGCACTGCATCCCCAGTGGTGCCAGTGCACTCTCTGGACTCACTGCAGTGCATCCCTAGTGGTGCCAGTGCACTCTCTGGACTCACTGCACTGCATCCCCACTGGTGCCAGTGCACTCTCTGTACTCACTGCACTGCATCCCCAGTGGTGCCAGTGCACTCTCTGGACTCACGGCAGTGCATCCCCAGTGGTGCCAGTGCACTCTCTGAACTCACTGCACTGCATCCCCAGTGGTGCCAGGGCACTCTCTGGACTCACTGCACTGCATCCCCAGTGCTGCCAGTGCACTCTTTGGACTCACTGCACTGAATTCCCGGTAGTGCCAGTGCACTCTCTGGACTCACAGCACTGCATCCCCAGTGGTGCCAGTGAACTCTCTGGACTCACTGCACTGCATCCCCACTGGTGCCAGTGCACTCTCTGGACTCACTGCACTGCATCCCCAGTGGTGCCAGTGCACTCTCTGGACTCACTGCACTGCATCCCCAGTGGTGGCAGTGCACACTCTGGACTCACGGCACTGCATTCCCAGTGGTGCTAGTGCACTCTCTGGACTCACGGCAGTGCATCCCCAGTGGTGCAAGTGCACTCTCTGGACTCACTGCACTGCATCCCCAGTGGTGCCAGGGTACTCTCTGGAATCACTGCACTGCATCCCCAGTGGTGCCAGTGCACTCTCTGGACTCACTGCACTGCACAACCAGTGGTGCCAGTGAACTCTCTGGACTCACTGCACTGCATCCCCAGTGGTGCCCGTGCACTCTCTGGACTCACTGCACTGCATCCCCAGGGGTGCCCGTGCACTCTCTGGACTCACTGCACTGCATCCCCAGTGGTGCCAGTGCACTCTCTGGACTCACTGCACTGCATCCCCAGTCGTGCCAGTGCGCTCTCTTGAGTCACTGCAGTGCATCCCCAGTGGTGCCAGTGCACTCTCTGGAGTCACTCAATTGCATCCCCAGTGGTACCAGTGCACTCTCTGGACTCACTGCAGTGTATCCCCAGTGGTGCCAGTGCACTCTCTGGACTCACTGCACTGCATCCCCAGTGGTGCCAGTGCGCTCTCTTGAGTCACTGCAGTGCATCCCCAGTGGTGCCAGTGCACTCTCTGGACTCACTCCATTGCATCCCCAGTGGTGCCAGTGCACTCTCTGGACTCACTGCAGTGTATCCCCAGTGGTGCCAGTGCACTCTCTGGACTCACTGCACTGCATCCCCAGTGGTGCCAGTGCACTCTCTGGACTCACTGCACTGCATCCCCAGTGGTGACACTGCACTCTCTGGACTCACTAGCACTGCATCCCCAGTGGTGCCAGTGCACTCTCTGGACTCACTACACTGCATCCCCAGTGGTGCCAGGTCACTCTCTGGACTCACTGCACTGCATCTCCAGTGGTGCCAGTGCACTCTCTGGACTCACTGCACTGCATCCCCAGTGGTGCCAGTGCACTCTCTGGACTCACGGCACTGCATCCCCAGTGGTGCCAGTGGACTCTCTGGACTCACTCCATTGCATCCCCAGTGGTACCAGTGCACTCTCTGGACTCACTGCAGTGTATCCCCAGTGGTGCCAGTGCACTCTCTGGACTCACTGCACTGCATCCCCAGTGGTGCCAGTGCGCTCTCTTGAGTCACTGCAGTGCATCCCCAGTGGTGCCAGTGCACTCTCTGGACTCACTGCACTGCATCCCCAGTGGTGCCAGTGCACTCTCTGGACTCACTGCACTGCATCCCCAGTGGTGACACTGCACTCTCTGGACTCACTAGCACTGCATCCCCAGTGGTGCCAGTGCACTCTCTGGACTCACTACACTGCATCCCCAGTGCTGCCAGGTCACACTCTGGACTCACTGCACTGCATCTCCAGTGGTGCCAGTGCACTCCCTGGACTCACTGCACTGCATCCCCAGTGGTGCCAGTGCACTCTCTGGACTCACGGCACTGCATCCCCAGTGGTGCCAGTGGACTCTCTGGACTCACTGCACTGCATCCCCAGTGGTGCCAGTGCACTCTCTGGACTCACGGCACTGCATCGCCATTGGTGCCAGGGCACTCTCTGGACTCACTGCAGTGCATCACCAGTGGTGCCAGTGCACTCTCTGGACTCACTGCACTGCATCCCCAGTGGTGCCAGTGCACTCTCTGGACTCACTGCAGTGCATCCCCAGTGGTGCCAGTGCACTCTCTGGAGTCACTCCATTGCATCCCCAGTGGTACCAGTGCACTCTCTGGACTCACTGCAGTGTATCCCCAGTGGTGCCAGTGCACTCTCTGGACTCACTGCACTGCATTCCCAGTGGTGCCAGTGCGCTCTCTTGAGTCACTGCAGTGCATCCCCAGTGGTGCCAGTGCACTCTCTGGACTCACTCCATTGCATCCCCAGTGGTGCCAGTGCACTCTCTGGACTCACTGCAGTGTATCCCCAGTGGTGCCAGTGCACTCTCTGGACTCACTGCACTGCATCCCCAGTGGTGCCAGTGCACTCTCTGGACTCACTGCACTGCATCCCCAGTGGTGACACTGCACTCTCTGGACTCACTAGCACTGCATCCCCAGTGGTGCCAGTGCACTCTCTGGACTCACTACACTGCATCCCCAGTGGTGCCAGGTCACACTCTGGACTCACTGCACTGCATCTCCAGTGGTGCCAGTGCACTCTCTGGACTCACTGCACTGCATCACCAGTGGTGCCAGTGCGCTCTCTGGACTCACGGCACTGCATCCCCAGTGGTGCCAGTGGACTCTCTGGACTCACTCCATTGCATCCCCAGTGGTACCAGTGCACTCTCTGGACTCACTGCAGTGTATCCCCAGTGGTGCCAGTGCACTCTCTGGACTCACTGCACTGCATCCCCAGTGGTGCCAGTGCACTCTCTGGACTCACTGCAGTGCATCCCCAGTGGTGCCAGTGCACTCTCTGGACTCACTCCATTGCATCCCCAGTGGTGCCAGTGCACTCTCTGGACTCACTGCAGTGTATCCCCAGTGGTGCCAGTGCACTCTCTGGACCCACTGCACTGCATCCCCAGTGGTGCCAGTGCACTCTCTGGACTCACTGCACTGCATCCCCAGTGGTGACACTGCACTCTGTGGACTCACTAGCACTGCATCCCCAGTGGTGCCAGTGCACTCTCTGGACTCACTACACTGCATCCCCAGTGGTGCCAGGTCACACTCTGGACTCACTGCACTGCATCTCCAGTGGTGCCAGTGCACTCTCTGGACTCACTGCACTGCATCCCCAGTGGTGCCAGTGCACTCTCTGGACTCACGGCACTGCATCCCCAGTGGTGCCAGTGGACTCTCTGGACTCACTGCACTGCATCCCCAGTGGTGCCAGTGCACTCTCTGGACTCACGGCACTGCATCGCCATTGGTGCCAGGGCACTCTCTGGACTCACTGCAGTGCATCACCAGTGGTGCCAGTGCACTCTCTGGACTCACTGCACTGCATCCCCAGTGGTGCCAGTGCACTCTCTGGACTCACTGCACTGCATCCCCGGTGGTGCCAGTGCCCTCTCTGGACTCACTGCACTGCATCCCCACTGGTGCCAGGGTACTCTCTGGACTCACTAATGACCATCCCCAGTGGTGCCAGTGCACTCTCTGGACTCACTGCACTGCATCCCCAGTGGTGCCAGTGCACTCTCTGGACTCACCGGGCTGCATCCCCAGAGGTGCCAGTGCACTCTCTGGATCACTGCACTGCATCCCCATTGGTGCCAGTGCACTCGATGGAGTCACTGCACTGCATCCCCAGGGGTGCCAGTGCACTCTCTGGACTCACTGCACTGCATCCCCATTGGTGCCAGTGCACTCTCTGGACTCACTAATGACCATCCCCAGTAGTGCCAGTGCACTCTCTGGACTCACTGCACTGCATCCCCAGTGGTGCCAGTGCACTCTCTGCACTAACCGGGTTGCATCCCCAGTGGTGCCAGTGCACTCTCTGGATCACTGCACTGCATCCCCAGTGGTGCCAGTGCACTCTATGGAGTCACTGCACTGCATCCCCAGGGGTGCCAGTGCACTCTTTGGAGTCACTGCAGTGCATCCCCAGTAGTGCCAGTGCAGTCTCTGGACTCACTGCACTGCATCCCTAGTGGTGCCAGTGCACTCTCTGGACTCACTGCAGTGCATCCCCAGTGGTGCCAGTGCACTCTCTGGACTCACTGCAATGCATCCCCAGTGGTGCCAGTGCACTCTCTGGACTCACTGCACTGCATCCCCAGTGGTGACAGTGCACTCTCTGGACTCACTAGCACTGCATCCCCAGTGGTGCCAGTGCACTCTCTGGACTCACTGTAGTGCATCCCCAGTGGTGCCAGTGCACTCTCTGGACTCACCGGGGTGCATCCCCAGTGGCGCCAGTGCGCTCTCTTGAGTCACTGCAGTGCATCCCCAGTGGTGCCAGTGCACTCTCTGGACTCACTCCATTGCATCCCCAGTGGTGCCAGTGCACTCTCTGGACTCACTGCAGTGTATCCCCAGTGGTGCCAGTGCACTCTCTGGACCCACTGCACTGCATCCCCAGTGGTGCCAGTGCACTCTCTGGACTCACTGCACTGCATCCCCAGTGGTGACACTGCACTCTGTGGACTCACTAGCACTGCATCCCCAGTGGTGCCAGTGCACTCTCTGGACTCACTACACTGCATCCCCAGTGGTGCCAGGTCACACTCTGGACTCACTGCACTGCATCTCCAGTGGTGCCAGTGCACTCTCTGGACTCACTGCACTGCATCCCCAGTGGTGCCAGTGCACTCTCTGGACTCACGGCACTGCATCCCCAGTGGTGCCAGTGGACTCTCTGGACTCACTGCACTGCATCCCCAGTGGTGCCAGTGCACTCTCTGGACTCACGGCACTGCATCGCCATTGGTGCCAGGGCACTCTCTGGACTCACTGCAGTGCATCACCAGTGGTGCCAGTGCACTCTCTGGACTCACTGCACTGCATCCCCAGTGGTGCCAGTGCACTCTCTGGACTCACTGCACTGCATCCCCAGTGGTGCCAGTGCACTCTCTGGACTCACTGCACTGCATCCCCGGTGGTGCCAGTGCCCTCTCTGGACTCACTGCACTGCATCCCCACTGGTGCCAGGGTACTCTCTGGACTCACTAATGACCATCCCCAGTGGTGCCAGTGCACTCTCTGGACTCACTGCACTGCATCCCCAGTGGTGCCAGTGCACTCTCTGGACTCACCGGGCTGCATCCCCAGAGGTGCCAGTGCACTCTCTGGATCACTGCACTGCATCCCCATTGGTGCCAGTGCACTCGATGGAGTCACTGCACTGCATCCCCAGGGGTGCCAGTGCACTCTCTGGACTCACTGCACTGCATCCCCATTGGTGCCAGTGCACTCTCTGGACTCACTAATGACCATCCCCAGTAGTGCCAGTGCACTCTCTGGACTCACTGCACTGCATCCCCAGTAGTGCCAGTGCACTCTCTGCACTAACCGGGTTGCATCCCCAGTGGTGCCAGTGCACTCTCTGGATCACTGCACTGCATCCCCAGTGGTGCCAGTGCACTCTATGGAGTCACTGCACTGCATCCCCAGGGGTGCCAGTGCACTCTTTGGAGTCACTGCAGTGCATCCCCAGTAGTGCCAGTGCAGTCTCTGGACTCACTGCACTGCATCCCTAGTGGTGCCAGTGCACTCTCTGGACTCACTGCAGTGCATCCCCAGTGGTGCCAGTGCACTCTCTGGACTCACTGCAATGCATCCCCAGTGGTGCCAGTGCACTCTCTGGACTCACTGCACTGCATCCCCAGTGGTGACAGTGCACTCTCTGGACTCACTAGCACTGCATCCCCAGTGGTGCCAGTGCACTCTCTGGACTCACTGTAGTGCATCCCCAGTGGTGCCAGTGCACTCTCTGGACTCACCGGGGTGCATCCCCAGTGGCGCCAGTGCACTCTCTGGACTCACTGCACTTCATCCCCAGTGGTGCCAGTGCACTCTCTGGACTCACTGCACTGCATCCCCAGTGGTGCCAGGTCACACTCTGGACTCACTGCACTGCATCCCCAGTGGTGCCAGTGCACTCTCTGGACTCACTGCAGTGCATCCCCAGTGGTGCCAGTGCACTCTCTGGACTCACGGCACTGCATCCCCAGTGGTGCCAGTGGACTCTCTGGACTCACTGCACTGCATCCCCAGTGGTGCCAGTGCACTCTCTGGACTCACCGCACTGCATCCCCAGTGGTGCCAGTGGACTCTCTGGACTCACTGCACTGCATCCCCAGTGGTGCCAGTGCGCTCTCTGGACTCACTGCACTGCATCCCCAGTGGTGCCAGTGCACTCTCTGGACTCACTGTAGTGCATCACTCGTGGTGCCAGTGCACTCTCTGGACTCACTGCACTGCATCCCCAGTGGTGCCAGTGCACTCTCTGGACTCACTGCACTGCACAACCAGTGGTGCCAGTGAACTCTCTGGACTCACTGCACTGCATCCCCTGTGGTGCCAGTGCACACTGTGGACTCACGGCACTGCATCCCCAGTGGTGCTAGTGCACTCTCTGGACTGACGGCACTGCATCCCCATTGGTGCCAGTGAACTCTCTGGACTCACTGCACTGCATCCCCACTGGTGCCAGGATACTCTCTGGACTCACTGCACTGCATCCCCAGTGGTGCCAGGGCACTCTCTAGACTCACTGCACTGCATCCCCAGTGGTGCCAGTGCACTCTCTGGACTCACTGCACTGCATCCCCAGTGGTGCCAGTGCACTCTCTGGACTCTCTGCAGTGTATCCCCAGTGGTGCCAGTGCACTCTCTGGACTCACGGCACTGCATCCCCAGTGGTGCCAGTGGACTCTCTGGACTCACTGCACTGCATCCCCAGTGGTGCCAGTGCACTCTCTGGACTTACCGCACTGCATCCCCAGTGGTGCCAGTGGACTCTCTGGACTCACTGCACTGCATCCCCAGTGGTGCCAGTGCACTCTCTGGACTCACTGCACTGCATCCCCAGTGGTGACAGTGCACTCTCTGGACTCACTGTAGTGCATCACTCGTGGTGCCAGTGCACTCTCTGGACTCACTGCAGTGCATCCCCAGTGGTGCCAGTGCACTCTCTGGACTCACTGCACTGCATCCCCAGTGGTGCCAGTGACCTCTCTGGACTCACTGCACTGCATCCCCTGTGGTGCCAGTGCACACTGTGGACTCACGGCACTGCATCCCCAGTGGTGCTAGTGCACTCTCTGGACTGACGGCACTGCATCCCCATTGGTGCTAGTGAACTCTCTGGACTCACTGCACTGCATCCCCACTGGTGCCAGGATACTCTCTGGACTCACTGCACTGCATCCCCAGTGGTGCCAGGGCACTCTCTAGACTCACTGCACTGCATCCCCTGTGGTGCCAGTGAACTCTCTGGACTCACTGCACTGCATCCCCACTGGTGCCAGGGTACTCTCTGGACTCACTGCACTGCATCCCCAGTGATGCCAGGGCACTCTCTGGACTCACTGCACTGCATCCCCAGTGGTGCCAGTGCACTCTCTGGACTCACTGCACTGCATCCCCAGTGGTGCCAGTGCACTCTCTGGACTCTCTGCAGTGTATCCCCAGTGGTGCCAGTGCACTCTCTGGACTCACTGCACTGCATCTCCAGTGTTGCAAGTGCACTCTCTGGACTCACTGCAGTGCATCCCCAGTGGTGCCAGTGCACTCTCTGGACTCACTGCACTGCATCTCCAGTGTTGCAAGTGCACTCTCTGGACTCACTGCAGTGCATCCCCAGTGGTGCCAGTGCACTCTCTGGACTCACTGGACTGCATCACCAGTGGTGCCAGTGCACTCTCTGGACTAACTGCAGTGCATCCCCATTGGTGCCAGTGCACTCTCTGGACTCACTGCAGTGCATCCCCAGTGGCGCCAGGGCACTCTCTGGACTCACTGCACTGCATCCCCAGTGGTGCCAGTGCACTCTCTGGACTCACTGCACTGCATCCCCAGTGCTGCCAGTGCACTCTTTGGACTCACTGTACTGAATTCCCCGTGGTGCCAGTGCACTCTCTGGACTCACCGGGGTGCATCCCCTGTGGTGCCAGTGCACTCTCTGGACTCACTGCACTGCATCCCCAGTGGTGCCAGTGAACTCTCTGGACTCACTGCACTGCATCCCCAGTGGTGCCAGTGCACTCTCTGGACTCACTGCACTGCATCCCCAGTGCTGCCAGTGCACTCTTTGGACTCACTGTACTGAATTCCCGGTGGTGCCAGTGCACTCTCTGGACTCACCGGGGTGCATCCCCAGTGGCGCCAGGGCACTCTCTGGACTCACTGCACTGCATCCCCAGTGGTGCCAGTGAACTCTCTGGACTCACTGCACTGCATCCCCAGTGGTGCCAATGCACTCTCTGGACTCACTGCACTGCATCCCCAGTGGTGCCAGTGCACTCTCTGGACTCACCGGGGTGCATCCCCTGTGGTGCCAGTGCACTCTCTGGACTCACTGCACTTCATCCCCAGTGGTGCCAGTGCACTCTCTGGACTCACTGCACTGCATCCCCAGTGGTGCCAGGTCACACTCTGGACTCACTGCACTGCATCCCCAGTGGTGCCAGTGCACTCTCTGGACTCACTGCACTGCATCCCCAGTGGTGCCAGGTCACTCTCTGGACTCACTGCACTGCATCCCCAGTGGTGCCAGTGCACTCTCTGGACTCACTGTAGTGCATCACTCGTGGTGCCAGTGCACTCTCTGGACTCACTGCACTGCATCCCCAGTGGTGCCAGTGCACTCTCTGGACTCACTGCACTGCATCCCCAGTGGTGCCAGTGCAGTCTCTAGACTCACTGCACTGCATCCCCTGTGGTGCCAGGATACTCTCTGGACTCACTGCACTGCATCCCCAGTGGTGCCAGGGCACTCTCTGGACTCAAGGCACTGCATCCCCAGTGGTGCTAGTGCACTCTCTGGACTGACGGCACTGCATCCCCATTGGTGCCAGTGAACTCTCTGGACTCACTGCACTGCATCCCCACTGGTGCCAGGATACTCTCTGGACTCACTGCACTGCATCCCCAGTGGTGCCAGGGCACTCTCTGGACTCACTGCAGTGCATCCCCAGTGCTGCCAGTGCACTCTTTGGACTCACTGTAGTGAATTCCCGGTGTTGCCAGTGCACTCTCTGGACTCACAGCACTGCATCCCCAGTGGTGCCAGTGAACTCTCTGGACTCACTGCACTGCATCCCCAGTGGTGCCAATGCACTCTCTGGACTCACTACACTGCATCCCCAGTGGTGCCAGTGCACTCTCTGGACTCACTGCACTGCATCCCCAGTGGTGCCAGTGCAGTCTCTGGACTCACTGCACTGCATCCCCTGTGGTGCCAGTGCACACTGTGGACTCAAGGCACTGCATCCCCAGTGGTGCCAGTGCACTCTCTGGACTGACGGCACTGCATCCTCATTGGTGCCAGTGAACTCTCTGGACTCACTGCACTGCATCCCCACTGGTGCCAGTATACTCTCTGGACTCACTGCACTGCATCCCCAGTGGTGCCAGTGCACTCTCTGGACTCACTGCAGTGCATCCCCAGTGCTGCCAGTGCACTCTTTGGACTCACTGTAGTGAATTCCCGGTGTTGCCAGTGCACTCTCTGGACTGACGGCACTGCATCCCCAGTGGTGCCAGTGAACTCTCTGGACTCACTGCACTGCATCCCCAGTCGTGCCAGTGCACTCTCTGGAGTCACTGCACTGCATCCCCAGTGGTGCCAGTGCACTCTCTGGACTCACTGCAGTGCATCCCCAGTGGTGCCAGTGCACTCTCTGGACTCACTAATGACCA
Source organism: Anser cygnoides (assembly GCF_040182565.1). Taxonomy (NCBI): domain Eukaryota; kingdom Metazoa; phylum Chordata; class Aves; order Anseriformes; family Anatidae; genus Anser; species Anser cygnoides. Next base: position 39,239,831 of record NC_089879.1, read on the forward strand.
TCCCCAGTGGTGCCAGTGCACTCTCTGGACTCACTGCACTGCATCCCCAGTGGTGCCAGTGCACTCTCTGGACTCACCGGGCTGCATCCCCAGAGGTGCCAGTGCACTCTCTGGATCACTGCACTGCATTCTCATTGGTGCCAGTGCACTCGATGGAGTCACTGCACTGCATCCCCAGGGGTGCCAGTGCACTCTCTGGACTCACTGCACTGCATCCCCATTGGTGCCAGTGCACTCTATGGACTCACTAATGACCATCCCCAGTGGTGCCAGTGCACTCTCTGGACTCACTGCACTGCATCCCCAGTGGTGCCAGTGCACTCTCTGCACTAAAAGGGGTGCATCCCCAGTGGTGCCAGTGCACTCTCTGGATCACTGCACTGCATCCCCAGTGGTGCCAGTGCACTCTATGGAGTCACTGCACTGCATCCCCAGGGGTGCCAGTGCACTCTTTGGAGTCACTGCAGTGCATCCCCAGTAGTGCCAGTGCACTCTCTGGACTCACTGCACTGCATCCCTAGTGGTGCCAGTGCACTCTCTGGACTCACTGCAGTGCATCCCCAGTGGTGCCAGTGCACTCTCTGGACTCACTGCAATGCATCCCCAGTGATGCCAGTGCACTCTCTGGACTCACTGCACTGCATCCCCAGTGGTGACAGTGCACACTCTGGACTCACTAGCACTGCATCCTCAGTGGTGCCAGTGCACTCTCTGGACTCACTGTAGTGCATCCCCAGTGGTGCCAGTGCACTCTCTGGACTCACCGGGGTGCATCCCCAGTGGCGCCAGTGCACTCTCTGGACTCACTGCACTGCATCCCCAGTGGTGCCAGTGCACTCTCTGGACTCACTGCACTGCATCCCCAGTGGTGCCAGTGCACTCTCTGGACTCACGGCACTGCATCCCCAGTGGTGCCAGTGGACTCTCTGGACTCACTGCACTGCATCCCCAGTGGTGCCAGTGCACTCTCTGGACTCACCGCACTGCATCCCCAGTGGTGCCAGTGGACTCTCTGGACTCACTGCACTGCATCCCCAGTGGTGCCAGTGCACTCTCTGGACTCACTGCACTGCATCCCCAGTGGTGCCAGTGCACTCTCTGGACTCACTGTAGTGCATCACTCGTGGTGCCAGTGCACTCTCTGGACTCACTGCACTGCATCCCCAGTGGTGCCAGTGCACTCTCTGGACTCACTGCACTGCATCCCCAGGGGTGCCAGTGAACTCTCTGGACTCACTGCACTGCATCCCCAGTGGTGCCAATGCACTCTCTGGACTCACTGCACTGCATCCCCAGTGGTGCCAGTGCACTCTCTGGACTCACTGCACTGCATCCCCAGTGTTGCAAGTGCACTCTCCGGACTCTCTGCAGTGCATCCCCAGTGGTGCCAGTGCACTCTCTGGACTCACTGCAGTGCATCCCCAGTGGTGCCAGTGCACTCTCTGGACTCTCTGCACTGCATCCCCAGTTGTGCCAGTGCACTCTCTGGACTCACTGTACTGAATTCCCGGTGGTGCCAGTGCAGTCTCTGGACTCACTGCACTGCATCCCCAGTGGTGACAGTGCACTCTCTGGACTCACTGCGCTGCATCCCCAGTGGTGCCAAGGCACTCTCTGGACTCACTGCAGTGCATCCCCAGTGGTGCCAGTGCACTCTCTGGACTCACTGCAGTGCATCCCCAGTGGTGCCAGTGCACTCTCTGGACTCTCTGCACTGCATCCCCAGTGGTGCCAGTGCACTCTCTGGACTCACTGTACTGAATTCCCGGTGGTGCCAGTGCAGTCTCTGGACTCACTGCACTGCATCCCCAGTGGTGACAGTGCACTCTCTGGACTCACTGCGCTGCATCCCCAGTGGTGCCAAGGCACTCTCTGGACTCACTGTAGTGCATCACTCGTGGTGCCAGTGCACTCTCTGGACTCACTGCACTGCATCCCCAGTGGCGCCAGTGCACTCTCTGGACTCACTGCACTGCATCCCCAGTGCTGCCAGTGCACTCTCTGGACTCACTGCACTGCATCCCCAGTGGTGCCAGTGCACTCTCTGGACTCACTGCACTGCATCCCCAGTGGTGCCAGTGCAGTCTCTGGACTCACCGCACTGCATCCCCAGTGGTGCCAGTGCACTCTCTGGACTCACTGTAGTGCATCCCCAGTGGTGCCAGTGCACTCTCTGGACTCACCGGGGTGCATCCCCAGTGGCGCCAGTGCACTCTCTGGACTCACTGCACTGCATCCCCAGTGTTGCAAGTGCACTCTCCGGACTCTCTGCAGTGCATCCCCAGTGGTGCCAGTGCACTCTCTGGACTCACTGCAGTGCATCCCCAGTGGTGCCAGTGCACTCTCTGGACTCTCTGCACTGCATCCCCATTGGTGCCAGTGCACTCTCTGGACTCACTGTACTGAATTCCCGGTGGTGCCAGTGGAGTCTCTGGACTCACTGCACTGCATCCCCAGTGGTGCCAGTGCACTCTCTGGACTCACTGCGCTGCATCCCCAGTGGTGCCAAGGCACTCTCTGGACTCACTGCAGTGCATGAACAGTGGTGCCAGTGCACTCTCTGGACTCACTGCAGTGCATCCCCAGTGGTGCCAGTGCACTCTCTGGACTCACAGCACTGCATCCCCAGTGGTGCCAGTGCACTCTCTGGACTCACTGTACTGAATTCCCGGTGGTGCCAGTGCAGTCTCTGGACTCACTGCACTGCATCCCCAGTGGTGACAGTGCACTCTCTGGACTCACTGCGCTGCATCCCCAGTGGTGCCAAGGCACTCTCTGGACTCACTGTAGTGCATCACTCGTGGTGCCAGTGCACTCTCTGGACTCACTGCACTGCATCCCCAGTGGCGCCAGTGCACTCTCTGGACTCACTGCACTGCATCCCCAGTGCTGCCAGTGCACTCTCTGGACTCACTGCACTGCATCCCCAGTGGTGCCAGTGCACTCTCTGGACTCACTGCACTGCATCCCCAGTGGTGCCAGTGCAGTCTCTGGACTCACCGCACTGCATCCCCAGTAGTGCCAGTGCACTCTCTGTACTCTCTGCAGTGTATCCCCAGTGGTGCCAGTGCACTCTCTGGACTCACTGCACTGCATCTCCAGTGTTGCAAGTGCACTCTCTGGACTCACTGCAGTGCATCCCCAGTGGTGCCAGTGCACTCTCTGGACTCACTGCACTGCATCTCCAGTGTTGCAAGTGCACTCTCTGGACTCACTGCACTGCATCCCCAGTGGTGCCAGTGCACTCTCTGGACTCACTGGACTGCATCCCCAGTGGTGCCAGTGCACTCTCTGGACTCACTGCAGTGCATCCCCAGTGGTGCCAGTGCACTCTCTGGACTCACTGCAGTGCATCCCCAGTGGTGCCAATGCACTCTCTGGACTCTCTGCAGTGCATCAGCAGTGGTGCCAGTGCACTCTCTGGACTCACTGAACTGCATCCCCAGTGGTGAATGTGCACTCTATGGACTCACTGCGCTGCATCCCCAGTGGTGCCAAGGCACTCTCTGGACTCACTGTAGTGCATCACTCGTGGTGCCAGTGCACTCTCTGGACTCACTGCACTGCATCCCCAGTGGCGCCAGTGCACTCTCTGGACTCACTGCACTGCATCCCCAGTGCTGCCAGTGCACTCTTTGGACTCACTGTACTGAATTCCCGGTGGTGCCAGTGCACTCTCTGGACTCACTGCACTGCATCCCCAGTGGTGCCAGTGAACTCTCTGGACTCACTGCACTGCATCCCCAGTGGTGCCAATGCACTCTCTGGACTCACTGCACTGCATCCCCAGTGGTGCCAGTGCACTCTCTGGACTCACTGCACTGCATCCCCACTGGTGCCAGTGCACTCTCTGGACTCACTGCACTGCATCCCCAGTGGTGCCAATGCACTCTCTGGACTCACTAATGACCATCCCCAGTGGTGCCAGTGCACTCTCTGGACTCACTGCACTGCATCCCCAGTGGTGCCAGTGCACTCTCTGGACTCACCGGGCTGCATCCCCAGAGGTGCCAGTGCACTCTCTGGATCACTGCACTGCATCCCCATTGGTGCCAGTGCACTCGATGGAGTCACTGCACTGCATCCCCAGTGGTGCCAGTGCACTCTCTGGACTCACTGCACTGCATCCCCATTGGTGCCAGTGCACTCTCTGGACTCACTAATGACCATCCCCAGTGGTGCCAGTGCACTCTCTGGACTCACTGCACTGCATCCCCAGTGGTGCCAGTGCACTCTCTGCACTAACCGGGGTGCATCCCCAGTGGTGCCAGTGCACTCTCTGGATAACTGCACTGCATCCCCAGTGGTGCCAGTGCACTCTATGGAGTCACTGCACTGCATCCCCAGGGGTGCCAGTGCACTCTTTGGAGTCACTGCAGTGCATCCCCAGTAGTGCCAGTGCACTCTCTGGACTCACTGCACTGCATCCCTAGTGGTGCCAGTGCACTCTCTGGACTCACTGCAGTGCATCCCCAGTGGTGCCAGTGCACTCTCTGGACTCACTGCAATGCATCCCCAGTGGTGCCTGTGCACTCTCTGGACTCACTGCACTGCATCCCCAGTGGTGACAGTGCAATCTCTGGACTCACTAGCACTGCATCCCCAGTGGTGCCAGTGCACTCTCTGGACTCACTGTAGTGCATCCCCAGTGGTGCCAGTGCACTCTCTGGACTCACCGGGGTGCATCCCCAGTGGCGCCAGTGCACTCTCTGGACTCACTGCACTTCATCCCCAGTGGTGCCAGTGCACTCTCTGGACTCACTGCACTGCATCCCCAGTGGTGCCAGTGCACTCTCTGGACTCACTGTAGTGCATCACTCGTGGTGCCAGTGCACTCTCTGGACTCACTGCACTGCATCCCCAGTGGTGCCAGTGCACTCTCTGGACTCACTGCACTGCATCCCCAGTGGTGCCAGTGCACTCTCTGGACTCACTGCACTGCATCCCCTGTGGTGCCAGTGCACACTGTGGACTCACGGCACTGCATCCCCAGTGGTGCTAGTGCACTCTCTGGACTGACGGCACTGCATCCCCATTGGTGCCAGTGAACTCTCTGGACTCACTGCACTGCATCCCCACTGGTGCCAGGATACTCTCTGGACTCACTGCACTGCATCCCCAGTGGTGCCAGGGCACTCTCTAGACTCACTGCACTGCATCCCCTGTGGTGCCAGTGAACTCTCTGGACTCACTGCACTGCATCCCCTGTGGTGCCAGTGCACTCTCTGGACTCCCTGCACTGCATCCCCAGTGGTGCCAGTGCACTCTCTGGACTCACTGCACTGCATCCCCAGTGGTGCCAGTGCACTCTCTGGACTCTCTGCAGTGTATCCCCAGTGGTGCCAGTGCACTCTCTGGACTCACTGCACTGCATCTCCAGTGTTGCAAGTGCACTCTCTGGACTCACTGCAGTGCATCCCCAGTGGTGCCAGTGCACTCTCTGGACTCACTGCACTGCATCTCCAGTGTTGCAAGTGCACTCTCTGGACTCACTGCAGTGCATCCCCAGTGGTGCCAGTGCACTCTCTGGACTCACTGGACTGCATCACCAGTGGTGCCAGTGCACTCTCTGGACTCACTGCAGTGCATCCCCATTGGTGCCAGTGCACTCTCTGGACTCACTGCACTGCATCCCCAGTGGCGCCAGGGCACTCTCTGGACTCACTGCACTGCATCCCCAGTGGTGCCAGTGCACTCTCTGGACTCACTGCACTGCATCTCCAGTGCTGCCAGTGCACTCTTTGGACTCACTGTACTGAATTCCCGGTGGTGCCAGTGCACTCTCTGGACTCACTGCACTGCATCCCCAGTGGTGCCAGTGAACTCTCTGGACTCACTGCACTGCATCCCCAGTGGTGCCAATGCACTCTCTGGACTCACTGCACTGCATCCCCAGTGGTGCCAGTGCACTCTCTGGACTCACCGGGGTGCATCCCCAGTGGTGCCAGTGCACTCTCTGGACTCACTGCACTTCATCCCCAGTGGTGCCAGTGCACTCTCTGGACTCACTGCACTGCATCCCCAGTGGTGCCAGGTCACACTCTGGACTCACTGCACTGCATCCCCAGTGGTGCCAGTGCACTCTCTGGACTCACTGCACTGCATCCCCAGTGGTGCCAGTGCACTCTCTGGACTCACGGCACTGCATTCATAGTGGTGCCAGTGCACTCTCTGGACTCACTGCACTGCATCCCCAGTGGTGCCAGTGCACTCTCTGGACTCACTGCACTGCATCCCCAGTGGTGCCAGTGCACTCTCTGGACTCACTGTAGTGCATCACTCGTGGTGCCAGTGCACTCTCTGGACTCACTGCACTGCATCCTCAGTGGTGCCAGTGCAGTCTCTGGACTCACTGCACTGCATCCCCTGTGGTGCCAGTGCACACTGTGGACTCAAGGCACTGCATCCCCAGTGGTGCTAGTGCACTCTCTGGACTGACGGCACTGCATCCCCATTGGTGCCAGTGAACTCTCTGGACTCACTGCACTGCATCCCCAGTGGTGCCAGTGCACTCTCTGGACTCACTGCACTGCATCCCCAGTGGTGCCAGTGCACTCTCTGGACTCACTGCACTGCATCCCCTGTGGTGCCAGTGCACACTGTGGACTCACGGCACTGCATCCCCAGTGGTGCTAGTGCACTCTCTGGACTGACGGCACTGCATCCCCATTGGTGCCAGTGAACTCTCTGGACTCACTGCACTGCATCCCCACTGGTGCCAGGATACTCTCTGGACTCACTGCACTGCATCCCCAGTGGTGCCAGGGCACTCTCTAGACTCACTGCACTGCATCCCCTGTGGTGCCAGTGAACTCTCTGGACTCACTGCACTGCATCCCCTGTGGTGCCAGGGCACTCTCTGGACTCCCTGCACTGCATCCCCAGTGGTGCCAGTGCACTCTCTGGACTCACTGCACTGCATCCCCAGTGGTGCCAGTGCACTCTCTGGACTCTCTGCAGTGTATCCCCAGTGGTGCCAGTGCACTCTCTGGACTCACTGCACTGCATCTCCAGTGTTGCAAGTGCACTCTCTGGACTCACTGCAGTGCATCCCCAGTGGTGCCAGTGCACTCTCTGGACTCACTGCACTGCATCTCCAGTGTTGCAAGTGCACTCTCTGGACTCACTGCAGTGCATCCCCAGTGGTGCCAGTGCACTCTCTGGACTCACTGGACTGCATCACCAGTGGTGCCAGTGCACTCTCTGGACTCACTGCAGTGCATCCCCATTGGTGCCAGTGCACTCTCTGGACTCACTGCACTGCATCCCCAGTGGCGCCAGGGCACTCTCTGGAATCACTGCACTGCATCCCCAGTGGTGCCAGTGCACTCTCTGGACTCACTGCACTGCATCCCCAGTGCTGCCAGTGCACTCTTTGGACTCACTGTACTGAATTCCCGGTGGTGCCAGTGCACTCTCTGGACTCACTGCACTGCATCCCCAGTGGTGCCAGTGAACTCTCTGGACTCACTGCACTGCATCCCCAGTGGTGCCAATGCACTCTCTGGACTCACTGCACTGCATCCCCAGTGGTGCCAGTGCACTCTCTGGACTCACTGGGGTGCATCCCCAGTGGTGCCAGTGCACTCTCTGGACTCACTGCACTTCATCCCCAGTGGTGCCAGTGCACTCTCTGGACTCACTGCACTGCATCCCCAGTGGTGCCAGGTCACACTCTGGACTCACTGCACTGCATCCCCAGTGGTGCCAGTGCACTCTCTGGACTCACTGCACTGCATCCCCAGTGGTGCCAGTGCACTCTCTGGACTCACGGCACTGCATTCATAGTGGTGCCAGTGCACTCTCTGGACTCACTGCACTGCATCCCCAGTGGTGCCAGTGCACTCTCTGGACTCACTGCAGTGCATCCCCAGTGGTGCCAGTGCACTCTCTGGACTCACTGTACTGCATCACTCGTGGTGCCAGTGCACTCTCTGGACTCACTGCACTGCATCCCCAGTGGTGCCAGTGCACTCTCTGGACTCACTGCACTGCATCCTCAGTGGTGCCAGTGCAGTCTCTGGACTCACTGCACTGCATCCCCTGTGGTGCCAGTGCACACTGTGGACTCAAGGCACTGCATCCCCAGTGGTGCTAGTGCACTCTCTGGACTGACGGCACTGCATCCCCATTGGTGCCAGTGAACTCTCTGGACTCACTGCACTGCATCCCCACTGGTGCCAGGATACTCTCTGGACTCACTGCACTGCATCCCCAGTGGTGCCAGTGCACTCTCTGGACTCACGGCACTGCATCGCCATTGGTGCCAGGGCACTCTCTGGACTCACTGCAGTGCATCACCAGTGGTGCCAGTGCACTCTCTGGACTCACTGCACTGCATCCCCAGTGGTGCCAGTGCACTCTCTGGACTCACTGCAGTGCATCCCCAGTGGTGCCAGTGCACTCTCTGGAGTCACTCCATTGCATCCCCAGTGGTACCAGTGCACTCTCTGGACTCACTGCAGTGTATCCCCAGTGGTGCCAGTGCACTCTCTGGACTCACTGCACTGCATTCCCAGTGGTGCCAGTGCGCTCTCTTGAGTCACTGCAGTGCATCCCCAGTGGTGCCAGTGCACTCTCTGGACTCACTCCATTGCATCCCCAGTGGTGCCAGTGCACTCTCTGGACTCACTGCAGTGTATCCCCAGTGGTGCCAGTGCACTCTCTGGACTCACTGCACTGCATCCCCAGTGGTGCCAGTGCACTCTCTGGACTCACTGCACTGCATCCCCAGTGGTGACACTGCACTCTCTGGACTCACTAGCACTGCATCCCCAGTGGTGCCAGTGCACTCTCTGGACTCACTACACTGCATCCCCAGTGGTGCCAGGTCACACTCTGGACTCACTGCACTGCATCTCCAGTGGTGCCAGTGCACTCTCTGGACTCACTGCACTGCATCACCAGTGGTGCCAGTGCGCTCTCTGGACTCACGGCACTGCATCCCCAGTGGTGCCAGTGGACTCTCTGGACTCACTCCATTGCATCCCCAGTGGTACCAGTGCACTCTCTGGACTCACTGCAGTGTATCCCCAGTGGTGCCAGTGCACTCTCTGGACTCACTGCACTGCATCCCCAGTGGTGCCAGTGCGCTCTCTTGAGTCACTGCAGTGCATCCCCAGTGGTGCCAGTGCACTCTCTGGACTCACTCCATTGCATCCCCAGTGGTGCCAGTGCACTCTCTGGACTCACTGCAGTGTATCCCCAGTGGTGCCAGTGCACTCTCTGGACCCACTGCACTGCATCCCCAGTGGTGCCAGTGCACTCTCTGGACTCACTGCACTGCATCCCCAGTGGTGACACTGCACTCTGTGGACTCACTAGCACTGCATCCCCAGTGGTGCCAGTGCACTCTCTGGACTCACTACACTGCATCCCCAGTGGTGCCAGGTCACACTCTGGACTCACTGCACTGCATCTCCAGTGGTGCCAGTGCACTCTCTGGACTCACTGCACTGCATCCCCAGTGGTGCCAGTGCACTCTCTGGACTCACGGCACTGCATCCCCAGTGGTGCCAGTGGACTCTCTGGACTCACTGCACTGCATCCCCAGTGGTGCCAGTGCACTCTCTGGACTCACGGCACTGCATCGCCATTGGTGCCAGGGCACTCTCTGGACTCACTGCAGTGCATCACCAGTGGTGCCAGTGCACTCTCTGGACTCACTGCACTGCATCCCCAGTGGTGCCAGTGCACTCTCTGGACTCACTGCACTGCATCCCCGGTGGTGCCAGTGCCCTCTCTGGACTCACTGCACTGCATCCCCACTGGTGCCAGGGTACTCTCTGGACTCACTAATGACCATCCCCAGTGGTGCCAGTGCACTCTCTGGACTCACTGCACTGCATCCCCAGTGGTGCCAGTGCACTCTCTGGACTCACCGGGCTGCATCCCCAGAGGTGCCAGTGCACTCTCTGGATCACTGCACTGCATCCCCATTGGTGCCAGTGCACTCGATGGAGTCACTGCACTGCATCCCCAGGGGTGCCAGTGCACTCTCTGGACTCACTGCACTGCATCCCCATTGGTGCCAGTGCACTCTCTGGACTCACTAATGACCATCCCCAGTAGTGCCAGTGCACTCTCTGGACTCACTGCACTGCATCCCCAGTGGTGCCAGTGCACTCTCTGCACTAACCGGGTTGCATCCCCAGTGGTGCCAGTGCACTCTCTGGATCACTGCACTGCATCCCCAGTGGTGCCAGTGCACTCTATGGAGTCACTGCACTGCATCCCCAGGGGTGCCAGTGCACTCTTTGGAGTCACTGCAGTGCATCCCCAGTAGTGCCAGTGCAGTCTCTGGACTCACTGCACTGCATCCCTAGTGGTGCCAGTGCACTCTCTGGACTCACTGCAGTGCATCCCCAGTGGTGCCAGTGCACTCTCTGGACTCACTGCAATGCATCCCCAGTGGTGCCAGTGCACTCTCTGGACTCACTGCACTGCATCCCCAGTGGTGACAGTGCACTCTCTGGACTCACTAGCACTGCATCCCCAGTGGTGCCAGTGCACTCTCTGGACTCACTGTAGTGCATCCCCAGTGGTGCCAGTGCACTCTCTGGACTCACCGGGGTGCATCCCCAGTGGCGCCAGTGCGCTCTCTTGAGTCACTGCAGTGCATCCCCAGTGGTGCCAGTGCACTCTCTGGACTCACTCCATTGCATCCCCAGTGGTGCCAGTGCACTCTCTGGACTCACTGCAGTGTATCCCCAGTGGTGCCAGTGCACTCTCTGGACCCACTGCACTGCATCCCCAGTGGTGCCAGTGCACTCTCTGGACTCACTGCACTGCATCCCCAGTGGTGACACTGCACTCTGTGGACTCACTAGCACTGCATCCCCAGTGGTGCCAGTGCACTCTCTGGACTCACTACACTGCATCCCCAGTGGTGCCAGGTCACACTCTGGACTCACTGCACTGCATCTCCAGTGGTGCCAGTGCACTCTCTGGACTCACTGCACTGCATCCCCAGTGGTGCCAGTGCACTCTCTGGACTCACGGCACTGCATCCCCAGTGGTGCCAGTGGACTCTCTGGACTCACTGCACTGCATCCCCAGTGGTGCCAGTGCACTCTCTGGACTCACGGCACTGCATCGCCATTGGTGCCAGGGCACTCTCTGGACTCACTGCAGTGCATCACCAGTGGTGCCAGTGCACTCTCTGGACTCACTGCACTGCATCCCCAGTGGTGCCAGTGCACTCTCTGGACTCACTGCACTGCATCCCCAGTGGTGCCAGTGCACTCTCTGGACTCACTGCACTGCATCCCCGGTGGTGCCAGTGCCCTCTCTGGACTCACTGCACTGCATCCCCACTGGTGCCAGGGTACTCTCTGGACTCACTAATGACCATCCCCAGTGGTGCCAGTGCACTCTCTGGACTCACTGCACTGCATCCCCAGTGGTGCCAGTGCACTCTCTGGACTCACCGGGCTGCATCCCCAGAGGTGCCAGTGCACTCTCTGGATCACTGCACTGCATCCCCATTGGTGCCAGTGCACTCGATGGAGTCACTGCACTGCATCCCCAGGGGTGCCAGTGCACTCTCTGGACTCACTGCACTGCATCCCCATTGGTGCCAGTGCACTCTCTGGACTCACTAATGACCATCCCCAGTAGTGCCAGTGCACTCTCTGGACTCACTGCACTGCATCCCCAGTAGTGCCAGTGCACTCTCTGCACTAACCGGGTTGCATCCCCAGTGGTGCCAGTGCACTCTCTGGATCACTGCACTGCATCCCCAGTGGTGCCAGTGCACTCTATGGAGTCACTGCACTGCATCCCCAGGGGTGCCAGTGCACTCTTTGGAGTCACTGCAGTGCATCCCCAGTAGTGCCAGTGCAGTCTCTGGACTCACTGCACTGCATCCCTAGTGGTGCCAGTGCACTCTCTGGACTCACTGCAGTGCATCCCCAGTGGTGCCAGTGCACTCTCTGGACTCACTGCAATGCATCCCCAGTGGTGCCAGTGCACTCTCTGGACTCACTGCACTGCATCCCCAGTGGTGACAGTGCACTCTCTGGACTCACTAGCACTGCATCCCCAGTGGTGCCAGTGCACTCTCTGGACTCACTGTAGTGCATCCCCAGTGGTGCCAGTGCACTCTCTGGACTCACCGGGGTGCATCCCCAGTGGCGCCAGTGCACTCTCTGGACTCACTGCACTTCATCCCCAGTGGTGCCAGTGCACTCTCTGGACTCACTGCACTGCATCCCCAGTGGTGCCAGGTCACACTCTGGACTCACTGCACTGCATCCCCAGTGGTGCCAGTGCACTCTCTGGACTCACTGCAGTGCATCCCCAGTGGTGCCAGTGCACTCTCTGGACTCACGGCACTGCATCCCCAGTGGTGCCAGTGGACTCTCTGGACTCACTGCACTGCATCCCCAGTGGTGCCAGTGCACTCTCTGGACTCACCGCACTGCATCCCCAGTGGTGCCAGTGGACTCTCTGGACTCACTGCACTGCATCCCCAGTGGTGCCAGTGCGCTCTCTGGACTCACTGCACTGCATCCCCAGTGGTGCCAGTGCACTCTCTGGACTCACTGTAGTGCATCACTCGTGGTGCCAGTGCACTCTCTGGACTCACTGCACTGCATCCCCAGTGGTGCCAGTGCACTCTCTGGACTCACTGCACTGCACAACCAGTGGTGCCAGTGAACTCTCTGGACTCACTGCACTGCATCCCCTGTGGTGCCAGTGCACACTGTGGACTCACGGCACTGCATCCCCAGTGGTGCTAGTGCACTCTCTGGACTGACGGCACTGCATCCCCATTGGTGCCAGTGAACTCTCTGGACTCACTGCACTGCATCCCCACTGGTGCCAGGATACTCTCTGGACTCACTGCACTGCATCCCCAGTGGTGCCAGGGCACTCTCTAGACTCACTGCACTGCATCCCCAGTGGTGCCAGTGCACTCTCTGGACTCACTGCACTGCATCCCCAGTGGTGCCAGTGCACTCTCTGGACTCTCTGCAGTGTATCCCCAGTGGTGCCAGTGCACTCTCTGGACTCACGGCACTGCATCCCCAGTGGTGCCAGTGGACTCTCTGGACTCACTGCACTGCATCCCCAGTGGTGCCAGTGCACTCTCTGGACTCACCGCACTGCATCCCCAGTGGTGCCAGTGGACTCTCTGGACTCACTGCACTGCATCCCCAGTGGTGCCAGTGCACTCTCTGGACTCACTGCACTGCATCCCCAGTGGTGACAGTGCACTCTCTGGACTCACTGTAGTGCATCACTCGTGGTGCCAGTGCACTCTCTGGACTCACTGCAGTGCATCCCCAGTGGTGCCAGTGCACTCTCTGGACTCACTGCACTGCATCCCCAGTGGTGCCAGTGACCTCTCTGGACTCACTGCACTGCATCCCCTGTGGTGCCAGTGCACACTGTGGACTCACGGCACTGCATCCCCAGTGGTGCTAGTGCACTCTCTGGACTGACGGCACTGCATCCCCATTGGTGCTAGTGAACTCTCTGGACTCACTGCACTGCATCCCCACTGGTGCCAGGATACTCTCTGGACTCACTGCACTGCATCCCCAGTGGTGCCAGGGCACTCTCTAGACTCACTGCACTGCATCCCCTGTGGTGCCAGTGAACTCTCTGGACTCACTGCACTGCATCCCCACTGGTGCCAGGGTACTCTCTGGACTCACTGCACTGCATCCCCAGTGATGCCAGGGCACTCTCTGGACTCACTGCACTGCATCCCCAGTGGTGCCAGTGCACTCTCTGGACTCACTGCACTGCATCCCCAGTGGTGCCAGTGCACTCTCTGGACTCTCTGCAGTGTATCCCCAGTGGTGCCAGTGCACTCTCTGGACTCACTGCACTGCATCTCCAGTGTTGCAAGTGCACTCTCTGGACTCACTGCAGTGCATCCCCAGTGGTGCCAGTGCACTCTCTGGACTCACTGCACTGCATCTCCAGTGTTGCAAGTGCACTCTCTGGACTCACTGCAGTGCATCCCCAGTGGTGCCAGTGCACTCTCTGGACTCACTGGACTGCATCACCAGTGGTGCCAGTGCACTCTCTGGACTAACTGCAGTGCATCCCCATTGGTGCCAGTGCACTCTCTGGACTCACTGCAGTGCATCCCCAGTGGCGCCAGGGCACTCTCTGGACTCACTGCACTGCATCCCCAGTGGTGCCAGTGCACTCTCTGGACTCACTGCACTGCATCCCCAGTGCTGCCAGTGCACTCTTTGGACTCACTGTACTGAATTCCCGGTGGTGCCAGTGCACTCTCTGGACTCACCGGGGTGCATCCCCTGTGGTGCCAGTGCACTCTCTGGACTCACTGCACTGCATCCCCAGTGGTGCCAGTGAACTCTCTGGACTCACTGCACTGCATCCCCAGTGGTGCCAGTGCACTCTCTGGACTCACTGCACTGCATCCCCAGTGCTGCCAGTGCACTCTTTGGACTCACTGTACTGAATTCCCGGTGGTGCCAGTGCACTCTCTGGACTCACCGGGGTGCATCCCCAGTGGCGCCAGGGCACTCTCTGGACTCACTGCACTGCATCCCCAGTGGTGCCAGTGAACTCTCTGGACTCACTGCACTGCATCCCCAGTGGTGCCAATGCACTCTCTGGACTCACTGCACTGCATCCCCAGTGGTGCCAGTGCACTCTCTGGACTCACCGGGGTGCATCCCCTGTGGTGCCAGTGCACTCTCTGGACTCACTGCACTTCATCCCCAGTGGTGCCAGTGCACTCTCTGGACTCACTGCACTGCATCCCCAGTGGTGCCAGGTCACACTCTGGACTCACTGCACTGCATCCCCAGTGGTGCCAGTGCACTCTCTGGACTCACTGCACTGCATCCCCAGTGGTGCCAGGTCACTCTCTGGACTCACTGCACTGCATCCCCAGTGGTGCCAGTGCACTCTCTGGACTCACTGTAGTGCATCACTCGTGGTGCCAGTGCACTCTCTGGACTCACTGCACTGCATCCCCAGTGGTGCCAGTGCACTCTCTGGACTCACTGCACTGCATCCCCAGTGGTGCCAGTGCAGTCTCTAGACTCACTGCACTGCATCCCCTGTGGTGCCAGGATACTCTCTGGACTCACTGCACTGCATCCCCAGTGGTGCCAGGGCACTCTCTGGACTCAAGGCACTGCATCCCCAGTGGTGCTAGTGCACTCTCTGGACTGACGGCACTGCATCCCCATTGGTGCCAGTGAACTCTCTGGACTCACTGCACTGCATCCCCACTGGTGCCAGGATACTCTCTGGACTCACTGCACTGCATCCCCAGTGGTGCCAGGGCACTCTCTGGACTCACTGCAGTGCATCCCCAGTGCTGCCAGTGCACTCTTTGGACTCACTGTAGTGAATTCCCGGTGTTGCCAGTGCACTCTCTGGACTCACAGCACTGCATCCCCAGTGGTGCCAGTGAACTCTCTGGACTCACTGCACTGCATCCCCAGTGGTGCCAATGCACTCTCTGGACTCACTACACTGCATCCCCAGTGGTGCCAGTGCACTCTCTGGACTCACTGCACTGCATCCCCAGTGGTGCCAGTGCAGTCTCTGGACTCACTGCACTGCATCCCCTGTGGTGCCAGTGCACACTGTGGACTCAAGGCACTGCATCCCCAGTGGTGCCAGTGCACTCTCTGGACTGACGGCACTGCATCCTCATTGGTGCCAGTGAACTCTCTGGACTCACTGCACTGCATCCCCACTGGTGCCAGTATACTCTCTGGACTCACTGCACTGCATCCCCAGTGGTGCCAGTGCACTCTCTGGACTCACTGCAGTGCATCCCCAGTGCTGCCAGTGCACTCTTTGGACTCACTGTAGTGAATTCCCGGTGTTGCCAGTGCACTCTCTGGACTGACGGCACTGCATCCCCAGTGGTGCCAGTGAACTCTCTGGACTCACTGCACTGCATCCCCAGTCGTGCCAGTGCACTCTCTGGAGTCACTGCACTGCATCCCCAGTGGTGCCAGTGCACTCTCTGGACTCACTGCAGTGCATCCCCAGTGGTGCCAGTGCACTCTCTGGACTCACTAATGACCATCCCCAGTGGTGCCAGTGCACTCTCTGGACTCACTGCACTGCATCCCCAGTGGTGACACTGCACTCTGTGGACTCACTAGCACTGCATCCCCAGTGGTGCCAGTGCACTCTCTGGACTCACTACACTGCATCCCCAGTGGTGCCAGGTCACACTCTGGACTCACTGCACTGCATCTCCAGTGGTGCCAGTGCACTCTCTGGACTCACTGCACTGCATCCCCAGTGGTGCCAGTGCACTCTCTGGACTCACGGCACTGCATCCCCAGTGGTGCCAGTGGACTCTCTGGACTCACTGCACTGCATCCCCAGTGGTGCCAGTGCACTCTCTGGACTCACGGCACTGCATCGCCATTGGTGCCAGGGCACTCTCTGGACTCACTGCAGTGCATCACCAGTGGTGCCAGTGCACTCTCTGGACTCACTGCACTGCATCCCCAGTGGTGCCAGTGCACTCTCTGGACTCACTGCACTGCATCCCCAGTGGTGCCAGTGCACTCTCTGGACTCACTGCACTGCATCCCCGGTGGTGCCAGTGCCCTCTCTGGACTCACTGCACTGCATCCCCACTGGTGCCAGGGTACTCTCTGGACTCACTAATGACCATCCCCAGTGGTGCCAGTGCACTCTCTGGACTCACTGCACTGCATCCCCAGTGGTGCCAGTGCACTCTCTGGACTCACCGGGCTGCATCCCCAGAGGTGCCAGTGCACTCTCTGGATCACTGCACTGCATCCCCATTGGTGCCAGTGCACTCGATGGAGTCACTGCACTGCATCCCCAGGGGTGCCAGTGCACTCTCTGGACTCACTGCACTGCATCCCCATTGGTGCCAGTGCACTCTCTGGACTCACTAATGACCATCCCCAGTAGTGCCAGTGCACTCTCTGGACTCACTGCACTGCATCCCCAGTAGTGCCAGTGCACTCTCTGCACTAACCGGGTTGCATCCCCAGTGGTGCCAGTGCACTCTCTGGATCACTGCACTGCATCCCCAGTGGTGCCAGTGCACTCTATGGAGTCACTGCACTGCATCCCCAGGGGTGCCAGTGCACTCTTTGGAGTCACTGCAGTGCATCCCCAGTAGTGCCAGTGCAGTCTCTGGACTCACTGCACTGCATCCCTAGTGGTGCCAGTGCACTCTCTGGACTCACTGCAGTGCATCCCCAGTGGTGCCAGTGCACTCTCTGGACTCACTGCAATGCATCCCCAGTGGTGCCAGTGCACTCTCTGGACTCACTGCACTGCATCCCCAGTGGTGACAGTGCACTCTCTGGACTCACTAGCACTGCATCCCCAGTGGTGCCAGTGCACTCTCTGGACTCACTGTAGTGCATCCCCAGTGGTGCCAGTGCACTCTCTGGACTCACCGGGGTGCATCCCCAGTGGCGCCAGTGCACTCTCTGGACTCACTGCACTTCATCCCCAGTGGTGCCAGTGCACTCTCTGGACTCACTGCACTGCATCCCCAGTGGTGCCAGGTCACACTCTGGACTCACTGCACTGCATCCCCAGTGGTGCCAGTGCACTCTCTGGACTCACTGCAGTGCATCCCCAGTGGTGCCAGTGCACTCTCTGGACTCACGGCACTGCATCCCCAGTGGTGCCAGTGGACTCTCTGGACTCACTGCACTGCATCCCCAGTGGTGCCAGTGCACTCTCTGGACTCACCGCACTGCATCCCCAGTGGTGCCAGTGGACTCTCTGGACTCACTGCACTGCATCCCCAGTGGTGCCAGTGCGCTCTCTGGACTCACTGCACTGCATCCCCAGTGGTGCCAGTGCACTCTCTGGACTCACTGTAGTGCATCACTCGTGGTGCCAGTGCACTCTCTGGACTCACTGCACTGCATCCCCAGTGGTGCCAGTGCACTCTCTGGACTCACTGCACTGCACAACCAGTGGTGCCAGTGAACTCTCTGGACTCACTGCACTGCATCCCCTGTGGTGCCAGTGCACACTGTGGACTCACGGCACTGCATCCCCAGTGGTGCTAGTGCACTCTCTGGACTGACGGCACTGCATCCCCATTGGTGCCAGTGAACTCTCTGGACTCACTGCACTGCATCCCCACTGGTGCCAGGATACTCTCTGGACTCACTGCACTGCATCCCCAGTGGTGCCAGGGCACTCTCTAGACTCACTGCACTGCATCCCCAGTGGTGCCAGTGCACTCTCTGGACTCACTGCACTGCATCCCCAGTGGTGCCAGTGCACTCTCTGGACTCTCTGCAGTGTATCCCCAGTGGTGCCAGTGCACTCTCTGGACTCACGGCACTGCATCCCCAGTGGTGCCAGTGGACTCTCTGGACTCACTGCACTGCATCCCCAGTGGTGCCAGTGCACTCTCTGGACTCACCGCACTGCATCCCCAGTGGTGCCAGTGGACTCTCTGGACTCACTGCACTGCATCCCCAGTGGTGCCAGTGCACTCTCTGGACTCACTGCACTGCATCCCCAGTGGTGACAGTGCACTCTCTGGACTCACTGTAGTGCATCACTCGTGGTGCCAGTGCACTCTCTGGACTCACTGCAGTGCATCCCCAGTGGTGCCAGTGCACTCTCTGGACTCACTGCACTGCATCCCCAGTGGTGCCAGTGACCTCTCTGGACTCACTGCACTGCATCCCCTGTGGTGCCAGTGCACACTGTGGACTCACGGCACTGCATCCCCAGTGGTGCTAGTGCACTCTCTGGACTGACGGCACTGCATCCCCATTGGTGCTAGTGAACTCTCTGGACTCACTGCACTGCATCCCCACTGGTGCCAGGATACTCTCTGGACTCACTGCACTGCATCCCCAGTGGTGCCAGGGCACTCTCTAGACTCACTGCACTGCATCCCCTGTGGTGCCAGTGAACTCTCTGGACTCACTGCACTGCATCCCCACTGGTGCCAGGGTACTCTCTGGACTCACTGCACTGCATCCCCAGTGATGCCAGGGCACTCTCTGGACTCACTGCACTGCATCCCCAGTGGTGCCAGTGCACTCTCTGGACTCACTGCACTGCATCCCCAGTGGTGCCAGTGCACTCTC
Source organism: Anser cygnoides (assembly GCF_040182565.1). Classification (NCBI taxonomy): domain Eukaryota; kingdom Metazoa; phylum Chordata; class Aves; order Anseriformes; family Anatidae; genus Anser; species Anser cygnoides. The sequence continues at coordinate 39,258,904 of NC_089879.1, forward strand.
TGGACTCTCTGCAGTGTATCCCCAGTGGTGCCAGTGCACTCTCTGGACTCACTGCACTGCATCTCCAGTGTTGCAAGTGCACTCTCTGGACTCACTGCAGTGCATCCCCAGTGGTGCCAGTGCACTCTCTGGACTCACTGCACTGCATCTCCAGTGTTGCAAGTGCACTCTCTGGACTCACTGCAGTGCATCCCCAGTGGTGCCAGTGCACTCTCTGGACTCACTGGACTGCATCACCAGTGGTGCCAGTGCACTCTCTGGACTAACTGCAGTGCATCCCCATTGGTGCCAGTGCACTCTCTGGACTCACTGCAGTGCATCCCCAGTGGCGCCAGGGCACTCTCTGGACTCACTGCACTGCATCCCCAGTGGTGCCAGTGCACTCTCTGGACTCACTGCACTGCATCCCCAGTGCTGCCAGTGCACTCTTTGGACTCACTGTACTGAATTCCCGGTGGTGCCAGTGCACTCTCTGGACTCACCGGGGTGCATCCCCTGTGGTGCCAGTGCACTCTCTGGACTCACTGCACTGCATCCCCAGTGGTGCCAGTGAACTCTCTGGACTCACTGCACTGCATCCCCAGTGGTGCCAGTGCACTCTCTGGACTCACTGCACTGCATCCCCAGTGCTGCCAGTGCACTCTTTGGACTCACTGTACTGAATTCCCGGTGGTGCCAGTGCACTCTCTGGACTCACCGGGGTGCATCCCCAGTGGCGCCAGGGCACTCTCTGGACTCACTGCACTGCATCCCCAGTGGTGCCAGTGAACTCTCTGGACTCACTGCACTGCATCCCCAGTGGTGCCAATGCACTCTCTGGACTCACTGCACTGCATCCCCAGTGGTGCCAGTGCACTCTCTGGACTCACCGGGGTGCATCCCCTGTGGTGCCAGTGCACTCTCTGGACTCACTGCACTTCATCCCCAGTGGTGCCAGTGCACTCTCTGGACTCACTGCACTGCATCCCCAGTGGTGCCAGGTCACACTCTGGACTCACTGCACTGCATCCCCAGTGGTGCCAGTGCACTCTCTGGACTCACTGCACTGCATCCCCAGTGGTGCCAGGTCACTCTCTGGACTCACTGCACTGCATCCCCAGTGGTGCCAGTGCACTCTCTGGACTCACTGTAGTGCATCACTCGTGGTGCCAGTGCACTCTCTGGACTCACTGCACTGCATCCCCAGTGGTGCCAGTGCACTCTCTGGACTCACTGCACTGCATCCCCAGTGGTGCCAGTGCAGTCTCTAGACTCACTGCACTGCATCCCCTGTGGTGCCAGGATACTCTCTGGACTCACTGCACTGCATCCCCAGTGGTGCCAGGGCACTCTCTGGACTCAAGGCACTGCATCCCCAGTGGTGCTAGTGCACTCTCTGGACTGACGGCACTGCATCCCCATTGGTGCCAGTGAACTCTCTGGACTCACTGCACTGCATCCCCACTGGTGCCAGGATACTCTCTGGACTCACTGCACTGCATCCCCAGTGGTGCCAGGGCACTCTCTGGACTCACTGCAGTGCATCCCCAGTGCTGCCAGTGCACTCTTTGGACTCACTGTAGTGAATTCCCGGTGTTGCCAGTGCACTCTCTGGACTCACAGCACTGCATCCCCAGTGGTGCCAGTGAACTCTCTGGACTCACTGCACTGCATCCCCAGTGGTGCCAATGCACTCTCTGGACTCACTACACTGCATCCCCAGTGGTGCCAGTGCACTCTCTGGACTCACTGCACTGCATCCCCAGTGGTGCCAGTGCAGTCTCTGGACTCACTGCACTGCATCCCCTGTGGTGCCAGTGCACACTGTGGACTCAAGGCACTGCATCCCCAGTGGTGCCAGTGCACTCTCTGGACTGACGGCACTGCATCCTCATTGGTGCCAGTGAACTCTCTGGACTCACTGCACTGCATCCCCACTGGTGCCAGTATACTCTCTGGACTCACTGCACTGCATCCCCAGTGGTGCCAGTGCACTCTCTGGACTCACTGCAGTGCATCCCCAGTGCTGCCAGTGCACTCTTTGGACTCACTGTAGTGAATTCCCGGTGTTGCCAGTGCACTCTCTGGACTGACGGCACTGCATCCCCAGTGGTGCCAGTGAACTCTCTGGACTCACTGCACTGCATCCCCAGTCGTGCCAGTGCACTCTCTGGAGTCACTGCACTGCATCCCCAGTGGTGCCAGTGCACTCTCTGGACTCACTGCAGTGCATCCCCAGTGGTGCCAGTGCACTCTCTGGACTCACTAATGACCATCCCCAGTGGTGCCAGTGCACTCTCTGGACTCACTGCACTGCATCCCCAGTGGTGCCAGTGCACTCTCTGGACTCACCGGGCTGCATCCCCAGAGGTGCCAGTGCACTCTCTGGATCACTGCACTGCATTCTCATTGGTGCCAGTGCACTCGATGGAGTCACTGCACTGCATCCCCAGGGGTGCCAGTGCACTCTCTGGACTCACTGCACTGCATCCCCATTGGTGCCAGTGCACTCTATGGACTCACTAATGACCATCCCCAGTGGTGCCAGTGCACTCTCTGGACTCACTGCACTGCATCCCCAGTGGTGCCAGTGCACTCTCTGCACTAAAAGGGGTGCATCCCCAGTGGTGCCAGTGCACTCTCTGGATCACTGCACTGCATCCCCAGTGGTGCCAGTGCACTCTATGGAGTCACTGCACTGCATCCCCAGGGGTGCCAGTGCACTCTTTGGAGTCACTGCAGTGCATCCCCAGTAGTGCCAGTGCACTCTCTGGACTCACTGCACTGCATCCCTAGTGGTGCCAGTGCACTCTCTGGACTCACTGCAGTGCATCCCCAGTGGTGCCAGTGCACTCTCTGGACTCACTGCAATGCATCCCCAGTGATGCCAGTGCACTCTCTGGACTCACTGCACTGCATCCCCAGTGGTGACAGTGCACACTCTGGACTCACTAGCACTGCATCCTCAGTGGTGCCAGTGCACTCTCTGGACTCACTGTAGTGCATCCCCAGTGGTGCCAGTGCACTCTCTGGACTCACCGGGGTGCATCCCCAGTGGCGCCAGTGCACTCTCTGGACTCACTGCACTGCATCCCCAGTGGTGCCAGTGCACTCTCTGGACTCACTGCACTGCATCCCCAGTGGTGCCAGTGCACTCTCTGGACTCACGGCACTGCATCCCCAGTGGTGCCAGTGGACTCTCTGGACTCACTGCACTGCATCCCCAGTGGTGCCAGTGCACTCTCTGGACTCACCGCACTGCATCCCCAGTGGTGCCAGTGGACTCTCTGGACTCACTGCACTGCATCCCCAGTGGTGCCAGTGCACTCTCTGGACTCACTGCACTGCATCCCCAGTGGTGCCAGTGCACTCTCTGGACTCACTGTAGTGCATCACTCGTGGTGCCAGTGCACTCTCTGGACTCACTGCACTGCATCCCCAGTGGTGCCAGTGCACTCTCTGGACTCACTGCACTGCATCCCCAGGGGTGCCAGTGAACTCTCTGGACTCACTGCACTGCATCCCCAGTGGTGCCAATGCACTCTCTGGACTCACTGCACTGCATCCCCAGTGGTGCCAGTGCACTCTCTGGACTCACTGCACTGCATCCCCAGTGTTGCAAGTGCACTCTCCGGACTCTCTGCAGTGCATCCCCAGTGGTGCCAGTGCACTCTCTGGACTCACTGCAGTGCATCCCCAGTGGTGCCAGTGCACTCTCTGGACTCTCTGCACTGCATCCCCAGTTGTGCCAGTGCACTCTCTGGACTCACTGTACTGAATTCCCGGTGGTGCCAGTGCAGTCTCTGGACTCACTGCACTGCATCCCCAGTGGTGACAGTGCACTCTCTGGACTCACTGCGCTGCATCCCCAGTGGTGCCAAGGCACTCTCTGGACTCACTGCAGTGCATCCCCAGTGGTGCCAGTGCACTCTCTGGACTCACTGCAGTGCATCCCCAGTGGTGCCAGTGCACTCTCTGGACTCTCTGCACTGCATCCCCAGTGGTGCCAGTGCACTCTCTGGACTCACTGTACTGAATTCCCGGTGGTGCCAGTGCAGTCTCTGGACTCACTGCACTGCATCCCCAGTGGTGACAGTGCACTCTCTGGACTCACTGCGCTGCATCCCCAGTGGTGCCAAGGCACTCTCTGGACTCACTGTAGTGCATCACTCGTGGTGCCAGTGCACTCTCTGGACTCACTGCACTGCATCCCCAGTGGCGCCAGTGCACTCTCTGGACTCACTGCACTGCATCCCCAGTGCTGCCAGTGCACTCTCTGGACTCACTGCACTGCATCCCCAGTGGTGCCAGTGCACTCTCTGGACTCACTGCACTGCATCCCCAGTGGTGCCAGTGCAGTCTCTGGACTCACCGCACTGCATCCCCAGTGGTGCCAGTGCACTCTCTGGACTCACTGTAGTGCATCCCCAGTGGTGCCAGTGCACTCTCTGGACTCACCGGGGTGCATCCCCAGTGGCGCCAGTGCACTCTCTGGACTCACTGCACTGCATCCCCAGTGTTGCAAGTGCACTCTCCGGACTCTCTGCAGTGCATCCCCAGTGGTGCCAGTGCACTCTCTGGACTCACTGCAGTGCATCCCCAGTGGTGCCAGTGCACTCTCTGGACTCTCTGCACTGCATCCCCATTGGTGCCAGTGCACTCTCTGGACTCACTGTACTGAATTCCCGGTGGTGCCAGTGGAGTCTCTGGACTCACTGCACTGCATCCCCAGTGGTGCCAGTGCACTCTCTGGACTCACTGCGCTGCATCCCCAGTGGTGCCAAGGCACTCTCTGGACTCACTGCAGTGCATGAACAGTGGTGCCAGTGCACTCTCTGGACTCACTGCAGTGCATCCCCAGTGGTGCCAGTGCACTCTCTGGACTCACAGCACTGCATCCCCAGTGGTGCCAGTGCACTCTCTGGACTCACTGTACTGAATTCCCGGTGGTGCCAGTGCAGTCTCTGGACTCACTGCACTGCATCCCCAGTGGTGACAGTGCACTCTCTGGACTCACTGCGCTGCATCCCCAGTGGTGCCAAGGCACTCTCTGGACTCACTGTAGTGCATCACTCGTGGTGCCAGTGCACTCTCTGGACTCACTGCACTGCATCCCCAGTGGCGCCAGTGCACTCTCTGGACTCACTGCACTGCATCCCCAGTGCTGCCAGTGCACTCTCTGGACTCACTGCACTGCATCCCCAGTGGTGCCAGTGCACTCTCTGGACTCACTGCACTGCATCCCCAGTGGTGCCAGTGCAGTCTCTGGACTCACCGCACTGCATCCCCAGTAGTGCCAGTGCACTCTCTGTACTCTCTGCAGTGTATCCCCAGTGGTGCCAGTGCACTCTCTGGACTCACTGCACTGCATCTCCAGTGTTGCAAGTGCACTCTCTGGACTCACTGCAGTGCATCCCCAGTGGTGCCAGTGCACTCTCTGGACTCACTGCACTGCATCTCCAGTGTTGCAAGTGCACTCTCTGGACTCACTGCACTGCATCCCCAGTGGTGCCAGTGCACTCTCTGGACTCACTGGACTGCATCCCCAGTGGTGCCAGTGCACTCTCTGGACTCACTGCAGTGCATCCCCAGTGGTGCCAGTGCACTCTCTGGACTCACTGCAGTGCATCCCCAGTGGTGCCAATGCACTCTCTGGACTCTCTGCAGTGCATCACCAGTGGTGCCAGTGCACTCTCTGGACTCACTGAACTGCATCCCCAGTGGTGAATGTGCACTCTATGGACTCACTGCGCTGCATCCCCAGTGGTGCCAAGGCACTCTCTGGACTCACTGTAGTGCATCACTCGTGGTGCCAGTGCACTCTCTGGACTCACTGCACTGCATCCCCAGTGGCGCCAGTGCACTCTCTGGACTCACTGCACTGCATCCCCAGTGCTGCCAGTGCACTCTTTGGACTCACTGTACTGAATTCCCGGTGGTGCCAGTGCACTCTCTGGACTCACTGCACTGCATCCCCAGTGGTGCCAGTGAACTCTCTGGACTCACTGCACTGCATCCCCAGTGGTGCCAATGCACTCTCTGGACTCACTGCACTGCATCCCCAGTGGTGCCAGTGCACTCTCTGGACTCACTGCACTGCATCCCCACTGGTGCCAGTGCACTCTCTGGACTCACTGCACTGCATCCCCAGTGGTGCCAATGCACTCTCTGGACTCACTAATGACCATCCCCAGTGGTGCCAGTGCACTCTCTGGACTCACTGCACTGCATCCCCAGTGGTGCCAGTGCACTCTCTGGACTCACCGGGCTGCATCCCCAGAGGTGCCAGTGCACTCTCTGGATCACTGCACTGCATCCCCATTGGTGCCAGTGCACTCGATGGAGTCACTGCACTGCATCCCCAGTGGTGCCAGTGCACTCTCTGGACTCACTGCACTGCATCCCCATTGGTGCCAGTGCACTCTCTGGACTCACTAATGACCATCCCCAGTGGTGCCAGTGCACTCTCTGGACTCACTGCACTGCATCCCCAGTGGTGCCAGTGCACTCTCTGCACTAACCGGGGTGCATCCCCAGTGGTGCCAGTGCACTCTCTGGATAACTGCACTGCATCCCCAGTGGTGCCAGTGCACTCTATGGAGTCACTGCACTGCATCCCCAGGGGTGCCAGTGCACTCTTTGGAGTCACTGCAGTGCATCCCCAGTAGTGCCAGTGCACTCTCTGGACTCACTGCACTGCATCCCTAGTGGTGCCAGTGCACTCTCTGGACTCACTGCAGTGCATCCCCAGTGGTGCCAGTGCACTCTCTGGACTCACTGCAATGCATCCCCAGTGGTGCCTGTGCACTCTCTGGACTCACTGCACTGCATCCCCAGTGGTGACAGTGCAATCTCTGGACTCACTAGCACTGCATCCCCAGTGGTGCCAGTGCACTCTCTGGACTCACTGTAGTGCATCCCCAGTGGTGCCAGTGCACTCTCTGGACTCACCGGGGTGCATCCCCAGTGGCGCCAGTGCACTCTCTGGACTCACTGCACTTCATCCCCAGTGGTGCCAGTGCACTCTCTGGACTCACTGCACTGCATCCCCAGTGGTGCCAGTGCACTCTCTGGACTCACTGTAGTGCATCACTCGTGGTGCCAGTGCACTCTCTGGACTCACTGCACTGCATCCCCAGTGGTGCCAGTGCACTCTCTGGACTCACTGCACTGCATCCCCAGTGGTGCCAGTGCACTCTCTGGACTCACTGCACTGCATCCCCTGTGGTGCCAGTGCACACTGTGGACTCACGGCACTGCATCCCCAGTGGTGCTAGTGCACTCTCTGGACTGACGGCACTGCATCCCCATTGGTGCCAGTGAACTCTCTGGACTCACTGCACTGCATCCCCACTGGTGCCAGGATACTCTCTGGACTCACTGCACTGCATCCCCAGTGGTGCCAGGGCACTCTCTAGACTCACTGCACTGCATCCCCTGTGGTGCCAGTGAACTCTCTGGACTCACTGCACTGCATCCCCTGTGGTGCCAGTGCACTCTCTGGACTCCCTGCACTGCATCCCCAGTGGTGCCAGTGCACTCTCTGGACTCACTGCACTGCATCCCCAGTGGTGCCAGTGCACTCTCTGGACTCTCTGCAGTGTATCCCCAGTGGTGCCAGTGCACTCTCTGGACTCACTGCACTGCATCTCCAGTGTTGCAAGTGCACTCTCTGGACTCACTGCAGTGCATCCCCAGTGGTGCCAGTGCACTCTCTGGACTCACTGCACTGCATCTCCAGTGTTGCAAGTGCACTCTCTGGACTCACTGCAGTGCATCCCCAGTGGTGCCAGTGCACTCTCTGGACTCACTGGACTGCATCACCAGTGGTGCCAGTGCACTCTCTGGACTCACTGCAGTGCATCCCCATTGGTGCCAGTGCACTCTCTGGACTCACTGCACTGCATCCCCAGTGGCGCCAGGGCACTCTCTGGACTCACTGCACTGCATCCCCAGTGGTGCCAGTGCACTCTCTGGACTCACTGCACTGCATCTCCAGTGCTGCCAGTGCACTCTTTGGACTCACTGTACTGAATTCCCGGTGGTGCCAGTGCACTCTCTGGACTCACTGCACTGCATCCCCAGTGGTGCCAGTGAACTCTCTGGACTCACTGCACTGCATCCCCAGTGGTGCCAATGCACTCTCTGGACTCACTGCACTGCATCCCCAGTGGTGCCAGTGCACTCTCTGGACTCACCGGGGTGCATCCCCAGTGGTGCCAGTGCACTCTCTGGACTCACTGCACTTCATCCCCAGTGGTGCCAGTGCACTCTCTGGACTCACTGCACTGCATCCCCAGTGGTGCCAGGTCACACTCTGGACTCACTGCACTGCATCCCCAGTGGTGCCAGTGCACTCTCTGGACTCACTGCACTGCATCCCCAGTGGTGCCAGTGCACTCTCTGGACTCACGGCACTGCATTCATAGTGGTGCCAGTGCACTCTCTGGACTCACTGCACTGCATCCCCAGTGGTGCCAGTGCACTCTCTGGACTCACTGCACTGCATCCCCAGTGGTGCCAGTGCACTCTCTGGACTCACTGTAGTGCATCACTCGTGGTGCCAGTGCACTCTCTGGACTCACTGCACTGCATCCTCAGTGGTGCCAGTGCAGTCTCTGGACTCACTGCACTGCATCCCCTGTGGTGCCAGTGCACACTGTGGACTCAAGGCACTGCATCCCCAGTGGTGCTAGTGCACTCTCTGGACTGACGGCACTGCATCCCCATTGGTGCCAGTGAACTCTCTGGACTCACTGCACTGCATCCCCAGTGGTGCCAGTGCACTCTCTGGACTCACTGCACTGCATCCCCAGTGGTGCCAGTGCACTCTCTGGACTCACTGCACTGCATCCCCAGTGGTGCCAGTGCACACTGTGGACTCACGGCACTGCATCCCCAGTGGTGCTAGTGCACTCTCTGGACTGACGGCACTGCATCCCCATTGGTGCCAGTGAACTCTCTGGACTCACTGCACTGCATCCCCACTGGTGCCAGGATACTCTCTGGACTCACTGCACTGCATCCCCAGTGGTGCCAGGGCACTCTCTAGACTCACTGCACTGCATCCCCTGTGGTGCCAGTGAACTCTCTGGACTCACTGCACTGCATCCCCTGTGGTGCCAGGGCACTCTCTGGACTCCCTGCACTGCATCCCCAGTGGTGCCAGTGCACTCTCTGGACTCACTGCACTGCATCCCCAGTGGTGCCAGTGCACTCTCTGGACTCTCTGCAGTGTATCCCCAGTGGTGCCAGTGCACTCTCTGGACTCACTGCACTGCATCTCCAGTGTTGCAAGTGCACTCTCTGGACTCACTGCAGTGCATCCCCAGTGGTGCCAGTGCACTCTCTGGACTCACTGCACTGCATCTCCAGTGTTGCAAGTGCACTCTCTGGACTCACTGCAGTGCATCCCCAGTGGTGCCAGTGCACTCTCTGGACTCACTGGACTGCATCACCAGTGGTGCCAGTGCACTCTCTGGACTCACTGCAGTGCATCCCCATTGGTGCCAGTGCACTCTCTGGACTCACTGCACTGCATCCCCAGTGGCGCCAGGGCACTCTCTGGAATCACTGCACTGCATCCCCAGTGGTGCCAGTGCACTCTCTGGACTCACTGCACTGCATCCCCAGTGCTGCCAGTGCACTCTTTGGACTCACTGTACTGAATTCCCGGTGGTGCCAGTGCACTCTCTGGACTCACTGCACTGCATCCCCAGTGGTGCCAGTGAACTCTCTGGACTCACTGCACTGCATCCCCAGTGGTGCCAATGCACTCTCTGGACTCACTGCACTGCATCCCCAGTGGTGCCAGTGCACTCTCTGGACTCACTGGGGTGCATCCCCAGTGGTGCCAGTGCACTCTCTGGACTCACTGCACTTCATCCCCAGTGGTGCCAGTGCACTCTCTGGACTCACTGCACTGCATCCCCAGTGGTGCCAGGTCACACTCTGGACTCACTGCACTGCATCCCCAGTGGTGCCAGTGCACTCTCTGGACTCACTGCACTGCATCCCCAGTGGTGCCAGTGCACTCTCTGGACTCACGGCACTGCATTCATAGTGGTGCCAGTGCACTCTCTGGACTCACTGCACTGCATCCCCAGTGGTGCCAGTGCACTCTCTGGACTCACTGCAGTGCATCCCCAGTGGTGCCAGTGCACTCTCTGGACTCACTGTACTGCATCACTCGTGGTGCCAGTGCACTCTCTGGACTCACTGCACTGCATCCCCAGTGGTGCCAGTGCACTCTCTGGACTCACTGCACTGCATCCTCAGTGGTGCCAGTGCAGTCTCTGGACTCACTGCACTGCATCCCCTGTGGTGCCAGTGCACACTGTGGACTCAAGGCACTGCATCCCCAGTGGTGCTAGTGCACTCTCTGGACTGACGGCACTGCATCCCCATTGGTGCCAGTGAACTCTCTGGACTCACTGCACTGCATCCCCACTGGTGCCAGGATACTCTCTGGACTCACTGCACTGCATCCCCAGTGGTGCCAGTGCACTCTCTGGACTCACTGCAGTGCATCCCCAGTGCTGCCAGTGCACTCTTTGGACTCACTGTAGTGAATTCCCGGTGTTGCCAGTGCACTCTCTGGACTCACAGCACTGCATCCCCAGTGGTGCCAGTGAACTCTCTGGACTCACTGCACTGCATCCCCAGTGGTGCCAATGCACTCTCTGGACTCACTGCACTGCATCCCCAATAGTGCCAGTGCACTCTCTGGACTCACCGGGGTGCATCCCCTGTATTGCCAGTGCACTCTCTGGACTCACTACACTTCATCCCCAGTGGTGCCAGTGCACTCTCTGGACTCACTGCACTGCATCCCCAGTGGTGCCAGGTCACACTCTGGACTCACTGCACTGCATCCCCAGTGGTGCCAGTGCACTCTCTGGACTCACTGCACTGCATCCCCAGTGGTGCCAGTGCACTCTCTGGACTCACGGCACTGCATTCCCAGTGGTGCCAGTGCACTCTCTGGACTCACTGCACTGCATCCCCAGTGGTGCCAGTGCACTCTCTGGACTCACTGCACTGCATCCCCAGTGGTGCCAGTGCACTCTCTGGACTCACTGTAGTGCATTACTCGTGGTGCCAGTGCACTCTCTGGACTCACTGCACTGCATCCCCAGTGGTGCCAGTGCACTCTCTGGACTCACTGCACTGCATCCCCTGTGGTGCCAGTGCACACTGTGGACTCACGGCAATGCATCCCCAGTGGTGCTATTGCACTCTCTGGACTGACGGCACTGCATCCCCAGTGGTGCCAGTGAACTCTCTGGACTCACTGCACTGCATCCCCACTGGTGCCAGGATACTCTCTGGACTCACTGCACTGCATCCCCAGTGGTGCCAGGGCACTCTCTGGACTCACTGCACTGCATCCCCAGTGGTGCCAGTGAACTCTCTGGACTCACTGCACTGCATCCCCAGTGGTGCCAGGGCACTCTCTGGACTCACTGCACTGCATCCCCAGTGGTGCCAGTGCACTCTCTGGACTCACTGCACTGCATCCCCAGTGGTGCCAGTGCACTCTCTGGACTCACTGCACTGCATCTCCAGTGGTGCCAGTGCACTCTCTGGACTCTCTGCAGTGTATCCCCAGTGGTGCCAGTGCACTCTCTGGACTCACTGCACTGCATCTCCAGTGGTGCCAGTGCACTCTCTGGACTCACGGCACTGCATCCCCAGTGGTGCCAGTGAACTCTCTGGACTCACTGCACTGCATCCCCGGTGGTGCCAGTGCACTCTCTGGACTCACGGCACTGCATCCCCACTGGTGCCAGTGTATTCTCTGAACTCACTGCACTGCATCCCCAGTGGTGCCAGGGTACTCTCTGGAATCACTGCACTGCATCCCCAGTGTTGCCAGTGCACTCTCTGGACTCACTGCACTGCATCCCCAGTGGTGCCAGTGCACTCTCTGGACTCACTGCACTTCATCCCCAGTGGATCCAGTGCACTCTCTGGACTCATTGCACTGCATCCCCAGTGGTGCCAGGTCACTCTCTGGACTCACTGCAGTGCATCCCCAGTGGTGCCAGTGCACTCTCTGGACTCACTGCACTGCATACACAGTGGTGCCAGTGCACTCTCTGGACTCACTGCACTGCATCCCCAGTGGTGCCAATGCACTCTCTGGACTCACTGCACTGCATCCCCAGTGGTGCCAGTGCACTCTCTGGACTCATGGCAGTGCATCCCTGGTGGTGACAGTGCACTCTCTGGACTCACTGCGCTGCATCCCCAGTGGTGCCAAGGCACTCTCTGGACTCACTGCAGTGCATCCCCAGTGGTGGCAGTGCACTCTCTGGACTCACTGCAGTGCATCCCCAGTGGTGCCAGTGCACTCTCTGGACTCACTGCACTGCATACACAGTGGTGCCAGTGCACTCTCTGGACTCACTGCACTGCATCCCCAGTGGTAGCAAAGCACTCTCTGGACTCACGGCACTGCATCCCCAGTGGTGCCAGTGCACTCTCTGGACTCATTGCAGTGCATCCCCGGTGGTGCCAGTGCACACTCTGGACTCACTGCACTGCATCCCCAGTGGCGCCAGGGCACTCTCTGGACTCACTGCACTGCATCCCCAGTGGTGCCAGTGCACTCTCTGGACTCACTGCACTGCATCCCCAGTGCTGCCAGTGCACTCTTTGGACTCACTGTAGTGAATTCCCGGTGTTGCCAGTGCACTCTCTGGACTCACAGCACTGCATCCCCAGTGGTGCCAGTGAACTCTCTGGACTCACTGCACTGCATCCCCAGTGGTGCCAATGCACTCTCTGGACTCACTGCACTGCATCCCCAGTGGTGCCAGTGCACTCTCTGGACTCACCGGGGTGCATCCCCTGTGGTGGCAGTGCACTCTCTGGACTCACTGCACTTCATCCCCAGTGGTGCCAGTGCACTCTCTGGACTCACTGCACTGCATCCCCAGTGGTGCCAGGTCACACTCTGGACTCACTGCACTGCATCCCCAGTGGTGCCAGTGCACTCTCTGGACTCACTGCACTGCATCCCCAGTGGTGCCAGTGCACTCTCTGGACTCACGGCACTGCATTCCCAGTGGTGCCAGTGCACTCTCTGGACTCACTGCACTGCATCCCCAGTGGTGCCAGTGCACTCTCTGGACTCACTGCACTGCATCCCCAGTGGTGCCAGTGCACTCTCTGGACTCACTGTAGTGCATCACTCGTGGTGCCAGTGCACTCTCTGGACTCACTGCACTGCATCCCCAGTGGTGCCAGTGCACTCTCTGGACTCACTGCACTGCATCCTCAGTGGTGCCAGTGCAGTCTCTGGACTCACTGCACTGCATCCCCTGTGGTGCCAGTGCACACTGTGGACTCAAGGCACTGCATCCCCAGTGGTGCTAGTGCACTCTCTGGACTGACGGCACTGCATCCCCATTGGTGCCAGTGAACTCTCTGGACTCACTGCACTGCATCCCCACTGGTGCCAGGATACTCTCTGGACTCACTGCACTGCATCCCCAGTGGTGCCAGTGCACTCTCTGGACTCACTGCAGTGCATCCCCAGTGATGCCAGTGCACTCTTTGGACTCACTGTAGTGAATTCCCGGTGTTGCCAGTGCACTCTCTGGACTCACAGCACTGCATCCCCAGTGGTGCCAGTGAACTCTCTGGACTCACTGCACTGCATCCCCAGTGGTGCCAATGCACTCTCTGGACTCACTGCACTGCATCCCCAGTGGTGCCAGTGCACTCTCTGGACTCACCGGGGTGCATCCCCTGTGGTGCCAGTGCACTCTCTGGACTCACTACACTTCATCCCCAGTGGTGCCAGTGCACTCTCTGGACTCACTGCACTGCATCCCCAGTGGTGCCAGGTCACACTCTGGACTCACTGCACTGCATCCCCAGTGGTGCCAGTGCACTCTCTGGACTCACTGCACTGCATCCCCAGTGGTGCCAGTGCACTCTCTGGACTCACGGCACTGCATTCCCAGTGGTGCCAGTGCACTCTCTGGACTCACTGCACTGCATCCCCAGTGGTGCCAGTGCACTCTCTGGACTCACTACACTGCATCCCCAGTGGTGCCAGTGCACTCTCTGGACTCACTGTAGTGCATCACTCGTGGTGCCAGTGCACTCTCTGGACTCACTGCACTGCATCCCCAGTGGTGCCAGTGCACTCTCTGGACTCACTGCACTGCATCCCCTCTGGTGCCAGTGCACACTGTGGACTCACGGCAATGCATCCCCAGTGGTGCTATTGCACTCTCTGGACTGACGGCACTGCATCCCCAGTGGTGCCAGTGAACTCTCTGGACTCACTGCACTGCATCCCCACTGGTGCCAGGATACTCTCTGGACTCACTGCACTGCATCCCCAGTGGTGCCAGGGCACTCTCTGGACTCACTGCACTGCATCCGCAGTGGTGCCAATGAACTCTCTGGACTCACTGCACTGCATCCCCAGTGGTGCCAGGGTACTCTCTGGACTCACTGCACTGCATCCCCAGTGGTGCCAGGGCACTCTCTGGACTCACTGCACTGCATCCCCAGTGGTGCCAGTGCACTCTCTGGACTCACTGCACTGCATCCCCTGTGGTGCCAGTGCACACTGTGGACTCACGGCACTGCATCCCCAGTGGTGCTAGTGCACTCTCTGGACTGACGGCACTGCATCCCCATTGGTGCCAGTGAACTCTCTGGACTCACTGCACTGCATCCCCACTGGTGCCAGGATACTCTCTGGACTCACTGCACTGCATCCCCAGTGGTGCCAGGGCACTCTCTAGACTCACTGCACTGCATCCCCTGTGGTGCCAGTGAACTCTCTGGACTCACTGCACTGCATCCCCTGTGGTGCCAGGGCATTCTCTGGACTCCCTGCACTGCATCCCCAGTGGTGCCAGTGCACTCTCTGGACTCACTGCACTGCATCCCCAGTGGTGCCAGTGCACTCTCTGGACTCTCTGCAGTGCATCCCCAGTGGTGCCAGTGCACTCTCTGGACTCACTGCACTGCATCTCCAGTGTTGCAAGTGCACTCTCTGGACTCACTGCAGTGCATCCCCAGTGGTGCCAGTGCACTCTCTGGACTCACTGCACTGCATCTCCAGTGTTGCAAGTGCACTCTCTGGACTCACTGCAGTGCATCCCCAGTGGTGCCAGTGCACTCTCTGGACTCACTGGACTGCATCACCAGTGGTGCCAGTGCACTCTCTGGACTCACTGCAGTGCATCCCCATTGGTGCCAGTGCACTCTCTGGACTCACTGCACTGCATCCCCAGTGGCGCCAGGGCACTCTCTGGACTCACTGCACTGCATCCCCAGTGGTGCCAGTGCACTCTCTGGACTCACTGCACTGCATCCCCAGTGCTGCCAGTGCACTCTTTGGACTCACTGTACTGAATTCCCGGTGGTGCCAGTGCACTCTCTGGACTCACTGCACTGCATCCCCAGTGGTGCCAGTGAACTCTCTGGACTCACTGCACTGCATCCCCAGTGGTGCCAATGCACTCTCTGGACTCACTGCACTGCATCCCCAGTGGTGCCAGTGCACTCTCTGGACTCACCGGGGTGCATCCCCAGTGGTGCCAGTGCACTCTCTGGACTCACTGCACTTCATCCCCAGTGGTGCCAGTGCACTCTCTGGACTCACTGCACTGCATCCCCAGTGGTGCCAGGTCACACTCTGGACTCACTGCACTGCATCCCCAGTGGTGCCAGTGCACTCTCTGGACTCACTGCACTGCATCCCCAGTGGTGCCAGTGCACTCTCTGGACTCACGGCACTGCATTCATAGTGGTGCCAGTGCACTCTCTGGACTCACTGCACTGCATCCCCAGTGGTGCCAGTGCACTCTCTGGACTCACTGCACTGCATCCCCAGTGGTGCCAGTGCACTCTCTGGACTCACTACACTTCATCCCCAGTGGTGCCAGTGCACTCTCTGGACTCACTGCACTGCATCCCCAGTGGTGCCAGTGCACTCTCTGGACTCACTGCACTGCATCCTCAGTGGTGCCAGTGCAGTCTCTGGACTCACTGCACTGCATCCCCTGTGGTGCCAGTGCACACTGTGGACTCAAGGCACTGCATTCCCAAGTGGTGCTAGTGCACTCTCTGGACTGACGGCACTGCATCCCCAGTGGTGCCAGTGCACTCTCTGGACTCACTACACTTCATCCCCAGTGGTGCCAGTGCACTCTCTGGACTCATTGCAGTGCATCCCCAGTGGTGCCAGTGCACTCTCTGGACTCACTGCACTGCATCCCCAGTGGTGCCAGTGCACTCTCTGGACTCACTGTAGTGCATCACTCGTGATGCCAGTGCACTCTCTGGACTCACTGCACTGCATCCCCAGTGGTGCCAGTGCACTCTCTGGACTCACTGCACTGCATCCCCAGTGGTGCCAGGGCACTCTCTGGACTCACTGCACTGCATCCCCACTGGTGCCAGTGAACTCTCTGGACTCACTGCACTGCATCCCCACTGGTGCCAGGGTACTCTCTGGACTCACTGCACTGCATCCCCAGTGGTGCCAGTGCACTCTCTGGACTCACGGCACTGCATCCCCAGTGGTGCCAGTGTATTCTCTGAACTCACTGCACTGCATCCCCAGTGGTGCCAGGGCACTCTCTGGACTCACTGCACTGCATCCCCAGTGGTTCCAGTGCACTCTCTGGACTAACTGCAGTGCATCTCCAGTGTTGCCAGTGCACTCTCTGGACTCACTGCACTGCATCTCCAGTGCTGCCAGTGCACTCTTTGGACTCACTGCACTGAATTCCCGGTAGTGCCAGTGCACTCTCTGGACTCACTGCACTGCATCCCCAGTGGTGGCAGTGCACTCTCTGGACTCACGGCACTGCATCCCCAGTGGTGCTAGTACCCTCTGGACTCATGGCACTGCATCCCCAGTGGTGCCAGTGCACTCTCTGGACTCACTGCACTGCATCCCCAGTGGTGCCAGTGCACTCTCTGGACTCACTGCACTGCATCCCCAGTGGTGGCAGTGCACACTCTGGACTCACGGCACTGCATCCCCAGTGGTGCTAGTGCACTCTCTGGACTCATGGCACTGCATCCCAAGTGGTGCCAGTGCACTCTCTGGACTCACTGCACTGCATCCCCAGTGGTGCCAGTGCACTCTCTGGACTCACTGTAGTGCATCACTCGTGGTGCCAGTGCACTCTCTGGACTCACTGCACTGCACAACCAGTGGTGCCAGTGAACTCTCTGGACTCACTGCACTGCATCCCCTGTGGTGCCAGTGCACACTGTGGACTCACGGCACTGCATCCCCAGTGGTGCTAGTGCACTCTCTGGACTGACGGCACTGCATCCCCATTGGTGCCAGTGAACTCTCTGGACTCACTGCACTGCATCCCCACTGGTGCCAGGATACTCTCTGGACTCACTGCACTGCATCCCCAGTGGTGCCAGGGCACTCTCTAGACTCACTGCACTGCATCCCCAGTGGTGCCAGTGCACTCTCTGGACTCACTGCACTGCATCCCCAGTGGTGCCAGTGCACTCTCTGGACTCTCTGCAGTGTATCCCCAGTGGTGCCAGTGCACTCTCTGGACTCACGGCACTGCATCCCCAGTGGTGCCAGTGGACTCTCTGGACTCACTGCACTGCATCCCCAGTGGTGCCAGTGCACTCTCTGGACTCACCGCACTGCATCCCCAGTGGTGCCAGTGGACTCTCTGGACTCACTGCACTGCATCCCCAGTGGTGCCAGTGCACTCTCTGGACTCACTGCACTGCATCCCCAGTGGTGACAGTGCACTCTCTGGACTCACTGTAGTGCATCACTCGTGGTGCCAGTGCACTCTCTGGACTCACTGCAGTGCATCCCCAGTGGTGCCAGTGCACTCTCTGGACTCACTGCACTGCATCCCCAGTGGTGCCAGTGACCTCTCTGGACTCACTGCACTGCATCCCCTGTGGTGCCAGTGCACACTGTGGACTCACGGCACTGCATCCCCAGTGGTGCTAGTGCACTCTCTGGACTGACGGCACTGCATCCCCATTGGTGCTAGTGAACTCTCTGGACTCACTGCACTGCATCCCCACTGGTGCCAGGATACTCTCTGGACTCACTGCACTGCATCCCCAGTGGTGCCAGGGCACTCTCTAGACTCACTGCACTGCATCCCCTGTGGTGCCAGTGAACTCTCTGGACTCACTGCACTGCATCCCCACTGGTGCCAGGGTACTCTCTGGACTCACTGCACTGCATCCCCAGTGATGCCAGGGCACTCTCTGGACTCACTGCACTGCATCCCCAGTGGTGCCAGTGCACTCTCTGGACTCACTGCACTGCATCCCCAGTGGTGCCAGTGCACTCTCTGGACTCTCTGCAGTGTATCCCCAGTGGTGCCAGTGCACTCTCTGGACTCACTGCACTGCATCTCCAGTGTTGCAAGTGCACTCTCTGGACTCACTGCAGTGCATCCCCAGTGGTGCCAGTGCACTCTCTGGACTCACTGCACTGCATCTCCAGTGTTGCAAGTGCACTCTCTGGACTCACTGCAGTGCATCCCCAGTGGTGCCAGTGCACTCTCTGGACTCACTGGACTGCATCACCAGTGGTGCCAGTGCACTCTCTGGACTAACTGCAGTGCATCCCCATTGGTGCCAGTGCACTCTCTGGACTCACTGCAGTGCATCCCCAGTGGCGCCAGGGCACTCTCTGGACTCACTGCACTGCATCCCCAGTGGTGCCAGTGCACTCTCTGGACTCACTGCACTGCATCCCCAGTGCTGCCAGTGCACTCTTTGGACTCACTGTACTGAATTCCCGGTGGTGCCAGTGCACTCTCTGGACTCACCGGGGTGCATCCCCTGTGGTGCCAGTGCACTCTCTGGACTCACTGCACTGCATCCCCAGTGGTGCCAGTGAACTCTCTGGACTCACTGCACTGCATCCCCAGTGGTGCCAGTGCACTCTCTGGACTCACTGCACTGCATCCCCAGTGCTGCCAGTGCACTCTTTGGACTCACTGTACTGAATTCCCGGTGGTGCCAGTGCACTCTCTGGACTCACCGGGGTGCATCCCCAGTGGCGCCAGGGCACTCTCTGGACTCACTGCACTGCATCCCCAGTGGTGCCAGTGAACTCTCTGGACTCACTGCACTGCATCCCCAGTGGTGCCAATGCACTCTCTGGACTCACTGCACTGCATCCCCAGTGGTGCCAGTGCACTCTCTGGACTCACCGGGGTGCATCCCCTGTGGTGCCAGTGCACTCTCTGGACTCACTGCACTTCATCCCCAGTGGTGCCAGTGCACTCTCTGGACTCACTGCACTGCATCCCCAGTGGTGCCAGGTCACACTCTGGACTCACTGCACTGCATCCCCAGTGGTGCCAGTGCACTCTCTGGACTCACTGCACTGCATCCCCAGTGGTGCCAGGTCACTCTCTGGACTCACTGCACTGCATCCCCAGTGGTGCCAGTGCACTCTCTGGACTCACTGTAGTGCATCACTCGTGGTGCCAGTGCACTCTCTGGACTCACTGCACTGCATCCCCAGTGGTGCCAGTGCACTCTCTGGACTCACTGCACTGCATCCCCAGTGGTGCCAGTGCAGTCTCTAGACTCACTGCACTGCATCCCCTGTGGTGCCAGGATACTCTCTGGACTCACTGCACTGCATCCCCAGTGGTGCCAGGGCACTCTCTGGACTCAAGGCACTGCATCCCCAGTGGTGCTAGTGCACTCTCTGGACTGACGGCACTGCATCCCCATTGGTGCCAGTGAACTCTCTGGACTCACTGCACTGCATCCCCACTGGTGCCAGGATACTCTCTGGACTCACTGCACTGCATCCCCAGTGGTGCCAGGGCACTCTCTGGACTCACTGCAGTGCATCCCCAGTGCTGCCAGTGCACTCTTTGGACTCACTGTAGTGAATTCCCGGTGTTGCCAGTGCACTCTCTGGACTCACAGCACTGCATCCCCAGTGGTGCCAGTGAACTCTCTGGACTCACTGCACTGCATCCCCAGTGGTGCCAATGCACTCTCTGGACTCACTACACTGCATCCCCAGTGGTGCCAGTGCACTCTCTGGACTCACTGCACTGCATCCCCAGTGGTGCCAGTGCAGTCTCTGGACTCACTGCACTGCATCCCCTGTGGTGCCAGTGCACACTGTGGACTCAAGGCACTGCATCCCCAGTGGTGCCAGTGCACTCTCTGGACTGACGGCACTGCATCCTCATTGGTGCCAGTGAACTCTCTGGACTCACTGCACTGCATCCCCACTGGTGCCAGTATACTCTCTGGACTCACTGCACTGCATCCCCAGTGGTGCCAGTGCACTCTCTGGACTCACTGCAGTGCATCCCCAGTGCTGCCAGTGCACTCTTTGGACTCACTGTAGTGAATTCCCGGTGTTGCCAGTGCACTCTCTGGACTGACGGCACTGCATCCCCAGTGGTGCCAGTGAACTCTCTGGACTCACTGCACTGCATCCCCAGTCGTGCCAGTGCACTCTCTGGAGTCACTGCACTGCATCCCCAGTGGTGCCAGTGCACTCTCTGGACTCACTGCAGTGCATCCCCAGTGGTGCCAGTGCACTCTCTGGACTCACTAATGACCATCCCCAGTGGTGCCAGTGCACTCTCTGGACTCACTGCACTGCATCCCCAGTGGTGCCAGTGCACTCTCTGGACTCACCGGGCTGCATCCCCAGAGGTGCCAGTGCACTCTCTGGATCACTGCACTGCATTCTCATTGGTGCCAGTGCACTCGATGGAGTCACTGCACTGCATCCCCAGGGGTGCCAGTGCACTCTCTGGACTCACTGCACTGCATCCCCATTGGTGCCAGTGCACTCTATGGACTCACTAATGACCATCCCCAGTGGTGCCAGTGCACTCTCTGGACTCACTGCACTGCATCCCCAGTGGTGCCAGTGCACTCTCTGCACTAAAAGGGGTGCATCCCCAGTGGTGCCAGTGCACTCTCTGGATCACTGCACTGCATCCCCAGTGGTGCCAGTGCACTCTATGGAGTCACTGCACTGCATCCCCAGGGGTGCCAGTGCACTCTTTGGAGTCACTGCAGTGCATCCCCAGTAGTGCCAGTGCACTCTCTGGACTCACTGCACTGCATCCCTAGTGGTGCCAGTGCACTCTCTGGACTCACTGCAGTGCATCCCCAGTGGTGCCAGTGCACTCTCTGGACTCACTGCAATGCATCCCCAGTGATGCCAGTGCACTCTCTGGACTCACTGCACTGCATCCCCAGTGGTGACAGTGCACACTCTGGACTCACTAGCACTGCATCCTCAGTGGTGCCAGTGCACTCTCTGGACTCACTGTAGTGCATCCCCAGTGGTGCCAGTGCACTCTCTGGACTCACCGGGGTGCATCCCCAGTGGCGCCAGTGCACTCTCTGGACTCACTGCACTGCATCCCCAGTGGTGCCAGTGCACTCTCTGGACTCACTGCACTGCATCCCCAGTGGTGCCAGTGCACTCTCTGGACTCACGGCACTGCATCCCCAGTGGTGCCAGTGGACTCTCTGGACTCACTGCACTGCATCCCCAGTGGTGCCAGTGCACTCTCTGGACTCACCGCACTGCATCCCCAGTGGTGCCAGTGGACTCTCTGGACTCACTGCACTGCATCCCCAGTGGTGCCAGTGCACTCTCTGGACTCACTGCACTGCATCCCCAGTGGTGCCAGTGCACTCTCTGGACTCACTGTAGTGCATCACTCGTGGTGCCAGTGCACTCTCTGGACTCACTGCACTGCATCCCCAGTGGTGCCAGTGCACTCTCTGGACTCACTGCACTGCATCCCCAGGGGTGCCAGTGAACTCTCTGGACTCACTGCACTGCATCCCCAGTGGTGCCAATGCACTCTCTGGACTCACTGCACTGCATCCCCAGTGGTGCCAGTGCACTCTCTGGACTCACTGCACTGCATCCCCAGTGTTGCAAGTGCACTCTCCGGACTCTCTGCAGTGCATCCCCAGTGGTGCCAGTGCACTCTCTGGACTCACTGCAGTGCATCCCCAGTGGTGCCAGTGCACTCTCTGGACTCTCTGCACTGCATCCCCAGTTGTGCCAGTGCACTCTCTGGACTCACTGTACTGAATTCCCGGTGGTGCCAGTGCAGTCTCTGGACTCACTGCACTGCATCCCCAGTGGTGACAGTGCACTCTCTGGACTCACTGCGCTGCATCCCCAGTGGTGCCAAGGCACTCTCTGGACTCACTGCAGTGCATCCCCAGTGGTGCCAGTGCACTCTCTGGACTCACTGCAGTGCATCCCCAGTGGTGCCAGTGCACTCTCTGGACTCTCTGCACTGCATCCCCAGTGGTGCCAGTGCACTCTCTGGACTCACTGTACTGAATTCCCGGTGGTGCCAGTGCAGTCTCTGGACTCACTGCACTGCATCCCCAGTGGTGACAGTGCACTCTCTGGACTCACTGCGCTGCATCCCCAGTGGTGCCAAGGCACTCTCTGGACTCACTGTAGTGCATCACTCGTGGTGCCAGTGCACTCTCTGGACTCACTGCACTGCATCCCCAGTGGCGCCAGTGCACTCTCTGGACTCACTGCACTGCATCCCCAGTGCTGCCAGTGCACTCTCTGGACTCACTGCACTGCATCCCCAGTGGTGCCAGTGCACTCTCTGGACTCACTGCACTGCATCCCCAGTGGTGCCAGTGCAGTCTCTGGACTCACCGCACTGCATCCCCAGTGGTGCCAGTGCACTCTCTGGACTCACTGTAGTGCATCCCCAGTGGTGCCAGTGCACTCTCTGGACTCACCGGGGTGCATCCCCAGTGGCGCCAGTGCACTCTCTGGACTCACTGCACTGCATCCCCAGTGTTGCAAGTGCACTCTCCGGACTCTCTGCAGTGCATCCCCAGTGGTGCCAGTGCACTCTCTGGACTCACTGCAGTGCATCCCCAGTGGTGCCAGTGCACTCTCTGGACTCTCTGCACTGCATCCCCATTGGTGCCAGTGCACTCTCTGGACTCACTGTACTGAATTCCCGGTGGTGCCAGTGGAGTCTCTGGACTCACTGCACTGCATCCCCAGTGGTGCCAGTGCACTCTCTGGACTCACTGCGCTGCATCCCCAGTGGTGCCAAGGCACTCTCTGGACTCACTGCAGTGCATGAACAGTGGTGCCAGTGCACTCTCTGGACTCACTGCAGTGCATCCCCAGTGGTGCCAGTGCACTCTCTGGACTCACAGCACTGCATCCCCAGTGGTGCCAGTGCACTCTCTGGACTCACTGTACTGAATTCCCGGTGGTGCCAGTGCAGTCTCTGGACTCACTGCACTGCATCCCCAGTGGTGACAGTGCACTCTCTGGACTCACTGCGCTGCATCCCCAGTGGTGCCAAGGCACTCTCTGGACTCACTGTAGTGCATCACTCGTGGTGCCAGTGCACTCTCTGGACTCACTGCACTGCATCCCCAGTGGCGCCAGTGCACTCTCTGGACTCACTGCACTGCATCCCCAGTGCTGCCAGTGCACTCTCTGGACTCACTGCACTGCATCCCCAGTGGTGCCAGTGCACTCTCTGGACTCACTGCACTGCATCCCCAGTGGTGCCAGTGCAGTCTCTGGACTCACCGCACTGCATCCCCAGTAGTGCCAGTGCACTCTCTGTACTCTCTGCAGTGTATCCCCAGTGGTGCCAGTGCACTCTCTGGACTCACTGCACTGCATCTCCAGTGTTGCAAGTGCACTCTCTGGACTCACTGCAGTGCATCCCCAGTGGTGCCAGTGCACTCTCTGGACTCACTGCACTGCATCTCCAGTGTTGCAAGTGCACTCTCTGGACTCACTGCACTGCATCCCCAGTGGTGCCAGTGCACTCTCTGGACTCACTGGACTGCATCCCCAGTGGTGCCAGTGCACTCTCTGGACTCACTGCAGTGCATCCCCAGTGGTGCCAGTGCACTCTCTGGACTCACTGCAGTGCATCCCCAGTGGTGCCAATGCACTCTCTGGACTCTCTGCAGTGCATCACCAGTGGTGCCAGTGCACTCTCTGGACTCACTGAACTGCATCCCCAGTGGTGAATGTGCACTCTATGGACTCACTGCGCTGCATCCCCAGTGGTGCCAAGGCACTCTCTGGACTCACTGTAGTGCATCACTCGTGGTGCCAGTGCACTCTCTGGACTCACTGCACTGCATCCCCAGTGGCGCCAGTGCACTCTCTGGACTCACTGCACTGCATCCCCAGTGCTGCCAGTGCACTCTTTGGACTCACTGTACTGAATTCCCGGTGGTGCCAGTGCACTCTCTGGACTCACTGCACTGCATCCCCAGTGGTGCCAGTGAACTCTCTGGACTCACTGCACTGCATCCCCAGTGGTGCCAATGCACTCTCTGGACTCACTGCACTGCATCCCCAGTGGTGCCAGTGCACTCTCTGGACTCACTGCACTGCATCCCCACTGGTGCCAGTGCACTCTCTGGACTCACTGCACTGCATCCCCAGTGGTGCCAATGCACTCTCTGGACTCACTAATGACCATCCCCAGTGGTGCCAGTGCACTCTCTGGACTCACTGCACTGCATCCCCAGTGGTGCCAGTGCACTCTCTGGACTCACCGGGCTGCATCCCCAGAGGTGCCAGTGCACTCTCTGGATCACTGCACTGCATCCCCATTGGTGCCAGTGCACTCGATGGAGTCACTGCACTGCATCCCCAGTGGTGCCAGTGCACTCTCTGGACTCACTGCACTGCATCCCCATTGGTGCCAGTGCACTCTCTGGACTCACTAATGACCATCCCCAGTGGTGCCAGTGCACTCTCTGGACTCACTGCACTGCATCCCCAGTGGTGCCAGTGCACTCTCTGCACTAACCGGGGTGCATCCCCAGTGGTGCCAGTGCACTCTCTGGATAACTGCACTGCATCCCCAGTGGTGCCAGTGCACTCTATGGAGTCACTGCACTGCATCCCCAGGGGTGCCAGTGCACTCTTTGGAGTCACTGCAGTGCATCCCCAGTAGTGCCAGTGCACTCTCTGGACTCACTGCACTGCATCCCTAGTGGTGCCAGTGCACTCTCTGGACTCACTGCAGTGCATCCCCAGTGGTGCCAGTGCACTCTCTGGACTCACTGCAATGCATCCCCAGTGGTGCCTGTGCACTCTCTGGACTCACTGCACTGCATCCCCAGTGGTGACAGTGCAATCTCTGGACTCACTAGCACTGCATCCCCAGTGGTGCCAGTGCACTCTCTGGACTCACTGTAGTGCATCCCCAGTGGTGCCAGTGCACTCTCTGGACTCACCGGGGTGCATCCCCAGTGGCGCCAGTGCACTCTCTGGACTCACTGCACTTCATCCCCAGTGGTGCCAGTGCACTCTCTGGACTCACTGCACTGCATCCCCAGTGGTGCCAGTGCACTCTCTGGACTCACTGTAGTGCATCACTCGTGGTGCCAGTGCACTCTCTGGACTCACTGCACTGCATCCCCAGTGGTGCCAGTGCACTCTCTGGACTCACTGCACTGCATCCCCAGTGGTGCCAGTGCACTCTCTGGACTCACTGCACTGCATCCCCTGTGGTGCCAGTGCACACTGTGGACTCACGGCACTGCATCCCCAGTGGTGCTAGTGCACTCTCTGGACTGACGGCACTGCATCCCCATTGGTGCCAGTGAACTCTCTGGACTCACTGCACTGCATCCCCACTGGTGCCAGGATACTCTCTGGACTCACTGCACTGCATCCCCAGTGGTGCCAGGGCACTCTCTAGACTCACTGCACTGCATCCCCTGTGGTGCCAGTGAACTCTCTGGACTCACTGCACTGCATCCCCTGTGGTGCCAGTGCACTCTCTGGACTCACTGCAATGCATCCCCAGTGATGCCAGTGCACTCTCTGGACTCACTGCACTGCATCCCCAGTGGTGACAGTGCACACTCTGGACTCACTAGCACTGCATCCTCAGTGGTGCCAGTGCACTCTCTGGACTCACTGTAGTGCATCCCCAGTGGTGCCAGTGCACTCTCTGGACTCACCGGGGTGCATCCCCAGTGGCGCCAGTGCACTCTCTGGACTCACTGCACTGCATCCCCAGTGGTGCCAGTGCACTCTCTGGACTCACTGCACTGCATCCCCAGTGGTGCCAGTGCACTCTCTGGACTCACGGCACTGCATCCCCAGTGGTGCCAGTGGACTCTCTGGACTCACTGCACTGCATCCCCAGTGGTGCCAGTGCACTCTCTGGACTCACCGCACTGCATCCCCAGTGGTGCCAGTGGACTCTCTGGACTCACTGCACTGCATCCCCAGTGGTGCCAGTGCACTCTCTGGACTCACTGCACTGCATCCCCAGTGGTGCCAGTGCACTCTCTGGACTCACTGTAGTGCATCACTCGTGGTGCCAGTGCACTCTCTGGACTCACTGCACTGCATCCCCAGTGGTGCCAGTGCACTCTCTGGACTCACTGCACTGCATCCCCAGGGGTGCCAGTGAACTCTCTGGACTCACTGCACTGCATCCCCAGTGGTGCCAATGCACTCTCTGGACTCACTGCACTGCATCCCCAGTGGTGCCAGTGCACTCTCTGGACTCACTGCACTGCATCCCCAGTGTTGCAAGTGCACTCTCCGGACTCTCTGCAGTGCATCCCCAGTGGTGCCAGTGCACTCTCTGGACTCACTGCAGTGCATCCCCAGTGGTGCCAGTGCACTCTCTGGACTCTCTGCACTGCATCCCCAGTTGTGCCAGTGCACTCTCTGGACTCACTGTACTGAATTCCCGGTGGTGCCAGTGCAGTCTCTGGACTCACTGCACTGCATCCGCAGTGGTGACAGTGCACTCTCTGGACTCACTGCGCTGCATCCCCAGTGGTGCCAAGGCACTCTCTGGACTCACTGCAGTGCATCCCCAGTGGTGCCAGTGCACTCTCTGGACTCACTGCAGTGCATCCCCAGTGGTGCCAGTGCACTCTCTGGACTCTCTGCACTGCATCCCCAGTGGTGCCAGTGCACTCTCTGGACTCACTGTACTGAATTCCCGGTGGTGCCAGTGCAGTCTCTGGACTCACTGCACTGCATCCCCAGTGGTGACAGTGCACTCTCTGGACTCACTGCGCTGCATCCCCAGTGGTGCCAAGGCACTCTCTGGACTCACTGTAGTGCATCACTCGTGGTGCCAGTGCACTCTCTGGACTCACTGCACTGCATCCCCAGTGGCGCCAGTGCACTCTCTGGACTCACTGCACTGCATCCCCAGTGCTGCCAGTGCACTCTCTGGACTCACTGCACTGCATCCCCAGTGGTGCCAGTGCACTCTCTGGACTCACTGCACTGCATCCCCAGTGGTGCCAGTGCAGTCTCTGGACTCACCGCACTGCATCCCCAGTGGTGCCAGTGCACTCTCTGGACTCACTGTAGTGCATCCCCAGTGGTGCCAGTGCACTCTCTGGACTCACCGGGGTGCATCCCCAGTGGCGCCAGTGCACTCTCTGGACTCACTGCACTGCATCCCCAGTGTTGCAAGTGCACTCTCCGGACTCTCTGCAGTGCATCCCCAGTGGTGCCAGTGCACTCTCTGGACTCACTGCAGTGCATCCCCAGTGGTGCCAGTGCACTCTCTGGACTCTCTGCACTGCATCCCCATTGGTGCCAGTGCACTCTCTGGACTCACTGTACTGAATTCCCGGTGGTGCCAGTGGAGTCTCTGGACTCACTGCACTGCATCCCCAGTGGTGCCAGTGCACTCTCTGGACTCACTGCGCTGCATCCCCAGTGGTGCCAAGGCACTCTCTGGACTCACTGCAGTGCATGAACAGTGGTGCCAGTGCACTCTCTGGACTCACTGCAGTGCATCCCCAGTGGTGCCAGTGCACTCTCTGGACTCACAGCACTGCATCCCCAGTGGTGCCAGTGCACTCTCTGGACTCACTGTACTGAATTCCCGGTGGTGCCAGTGCAGTCTCTGGACTCACTGCACTGCATCCCCAGTGGTGACAGTGCACTCTCTGGACTCACTGCGCTGCATCCCCAGTGGTGCCAAGGCACTCTCTGGACTCACTGTAGTGCATCACTCGTGGTGCCAGTGCACTCTCTGGACTCACTGCACTGCATCCCCAGTGGCGCCAGTGCACTCTCTGGACTCACTGCACTGCATCCCCAGTGCTGCCAGTGCACTCTCTGGACTCACTGCACTGCATCCCCAGTGGTGCCAGTGCACTCTCTGGACTCACTGCACTGCATCCCCAGTGGTGCCAGTGCAGTCTCTGGACTCACCGCACTGCATCCCCAGTAGTGCCAGTGCACTCTCTGTACTCTCTGCAGTGTATCCCCAGTGGTGCCAGTGCACTCTCTGGACTCACTGCACTGCATCTCCAGTGTTGCAAGTGCACTCTCTGGACTCACTGCAGTGCATCCCCAGTGGTGCCAGTGCACTCTCTGGACTCACTGCACTGCATCTCCAGTGTTGCAAGTGCACTCTCTGGACTCACTGCACTGCATCCCCAGTGGTGCCAGTGCACTCTCTGGACTCACTGGACTGCATCCCCAGTGGTGCCAGTGCACTCTCTGGACTCACTGCAGTGCATCCCCAGTGGTGCCAGTGCACTCTCTGGACTCACTGCAGTGCATCCCCAGTGGTGCCAATGCACTCTCTGGACTCTCTGCAGTGCATCACCAGTGGTGCCAGTGCACTCTCTGGACTCACTGAACTGCATCCCCAGTGGTGAATGTGCACTCTATGGACTCACTGCGCTGCATCCCCAGTGGTGCCAAGGCACTCTCTGGACTCACTGTAGTGCATCACTCGTGGTGCCAGTGCACTCTCTGGACTCACTGCACTGCATCCCCAGTGGCGCCAGTGCACTCTCTGGACTCACTGCACTGCATCCCCAGTGCTGCCAGTGCACTCTTTGGACTCACTGTACTGAATTCCCGGTGGTGCCAGTGCACTCTCTGGACTCACTGCACTGCATCCCCAGTGGTGCCAGTGAACTCTCTGGACTCACTGCACTGCATCCCCAGTGGTGCCAATGCACTCTCTGGACTCACTGCACTGCATCCCCAGTGGTGCCAGTGCACTCTCTGGACTCACTGCACTGCATCCCCACTGGTGCCAGTGCACTCTCTGGACTCACTGCACTGCATCCCCAGTGGTGCCAATGCACTCTCTGGACTCACTAATGACCATCCCCAGTGGTGCCAGTGCACTCTCTGGACTCACTGCACTGCATCCCCAGTGGTGCCAGTGCACTCTCTGGACTCACCGGGCTGCATCCCCAGAGGTGCCAGTGCACTCTCTGGATCACTGCACTGCATCCCCATTGGTGCCAGTGCACTCGATGGAGTCACTGCACTGCATCCCCAGTGGTGCCAGTGCACTCTCTGGACTCACTGCACTGCATCCCCATTGGTGCCAGTGCACTCTCTGGACTCACTAATGACCATCCCCAGTGGTGCCAGTGCACTCTCTGGACTCACTGCACTGCATCCCCAGTGGTGCCAGTGCACTCTCTGCACTAACCGGGGTGCATCCCCAGTGGTGCCAGTGCACTCTCTGGATAACTGCACTGCATCCCCAGTGGTGCCAGTGCACTCTATGGAGTCACTGCACTGCATCCCCAGGGGTGCCAGTGCACTCTTTGGAGTCACTGCAGTGCATCCCCAGTAGTGCCAGTGCACTCTCTGGACTCACTGCACTGCATCCCTAGTGGTGCCAGTGCACTCTCTGGACTCACTGCAGTGCATCCCCAGTGGTGCCAGTGCACTCTCTGGACTCACTGCAATGCATCCCCAGTGGTGCCTGTGCACTCTCTGGACTCACTGCACTGCATCCCCAGTGGTGACAGTGCAATCTCTGGACTCACTAGCACTGCATCCCCAGTGGTGCCAGTGCACTCTCTGGACTCACTGTAGTGCATCCCCAGTGGTGCCAGTGCACTCTCTGGACTCACCGGGGTGCATCCCCAGTGGCGCCAGTGCACTCTCTGGACTCACTGCACTTCATCCCCAGTGGTGCCAGTGCACTCTCTGGACTCACTGCACTGCATCCCCAGTGGTGCCAGTGCACTCTCTGGACTCACTGTAGTGCATCACTCGTGGTGCCAGTGCACTCTCTGGACTCACTGCACTGCATCCCCAGTGGTGCCAGTGCACTCTCTGGACTCACTGCACTGCATCCCCAGTGGTGCCAGTGCACTCTCTGGACTCACTGCACTGCATCCCCTGTGGTGCCAGTGCACACTGTGGACTCACGGCACTGCATCCCCAGTGGTGCTAGTGCACTCTCTGGACTGACGGCACTGCATCCCCATTGGTGCCAGTGAACTCTCTGGACTCACTGCACTGCATCCCCACTGGTGCCAGGATACTCTCTGGACTCACTGCACTGCATCCCCAGTGGTGCCAGGGCACTCTCTAGACTCACTGCACTGCATCCCCTGTGGTGCCAGTGAACTCTCTGGACTCACTGCACTGCATCCCCTGTGGTGCCAGTGCACTCTCTGGACTCCCTGCACTGCATCCCCAGTGGTGCCAGTGCACTCTCTGGACTCACTGCACTGCATCCCCAGTGGTGCCAGTGCACTCTCTGGACTCTCTGCAGTGTATCCCCAGTGGTGCCAGTGCACTCTCTGGACTCACTGCACTGCATCTCCAGTGTTGCAAGTGCACTCTCTGGACTCACTGCAGTGCATCCCCAGTGGTGCCAGTGCACTCTCTGGACTCACTGCACTGCATCTCCAGTGTTGCAAGTGCACTCTCTGGACTCACTGCAGTGCATCCCCAGTGGTGCCAGTGCACTCTCTGGACTCACTGGACTGCATCACCAGTGGTGCCAGTGCACTCTCTGGACTCACTGCAGTGCATCCCCATTGGTGCCAGTGCACTCTCTGGACTCACTGCACTGCATCCCCAGTGGCGCCAGGGCACTCTCTGGACTCACTGCACTGCATCCCCAGTGGTGCCAGTGCACTCTCTGGACTCACTGCACTGCATCCCCAGTGCTGCCAGTGCACTCTTTGGACTCACTGTACTGAATTCCCGGTGGTGCCAGTGCACTCTCTGGACTCACTGCACTGCATCCCCAGTGGTGCCAGTGAACTCTCTGGACTCACTGCACTGCATCCCCAGTGGTGCCAATGCACTCTCTGGACTCACTGCACTGCATCCCCAGTGGTGCCAGTGCACTCTCTGGACTCACCGGGGTGCATCCCCAGTGGTGCCAGTGCACTCTCTGGACTCACTGCACTTCATCCCCAGTGGTGCCAGTGCACTCTCTGGACTCACTGCACTGCATCCCCAGTGGTGCCAGGTCACACTCTGGACTCACTGCACTGCATCCCCAGTGGTGCCAGTGCACTCTCTGGACTCACTGCACTGCATCCCCAGTGGTGCCAGTGCACTCTCTGGACTCACGGCACTGCATTCATAGTGGTGCCAGTGCACTCTCTGGACTCACTGCACTGCATCCCCAGTGGTGCCAGTGCACTCTCTGGACTCACTGCACTGCATCCCCAGTGGTGCCAGTGCACTCTCTGGACTCACTGTAGTGCATCACTCGTGGTGCCAGTGCACTCTCTGGACTCACTGCACTGCATCCTCAGTGGTGCCAGTGCAGTCTCTGGACTCACTGCACTGCATCCCCTGTGGTGCCAGTGCACACTGTGGACTCAAGGCACTGCATCCCCAGTGGTGCTAGTGCACTCTCTGGACTGACGGCACTGCATCCCCATTGGTGCCAGTGAACTCTCTGGACTCACTGCACTGCATCCCCAGTGGTGCCAGTGCACTCTCTGGACTCACTGCACTGCATCCCCAGTGGTGCCAGTGCACTCTCTGGACTCACTGCACTGCATCCCCTGTGGTGCCAGTGCACACTGTGGACTCACGGCACTGCATCCCCAGTGGTGCTAGTGCACTCTCTGGACTGACGGCACTGCATCCCCATTGGTGCCAGTGAACTCTCTGGACTCACTGCACTGCATCCCCACTGGTGCCAGGATACTCTCTGGACTCACTGCACTGCATCCCCAGTGGTGCCAGGGCACTCTCTAGACTCACTGCACTGCATCCCCTGTGGTGCCAGTGAACTCTCTGGACTCACTGCACTGCATCCCCTGTGGTGCCAGGGCACTCTCTGGACTCCCTGCACTGCATCCCCAGTGGTGCCAGTGCACTCTCTGGACTCACTGCACTGCATCCCCAGTGGTGCCAGTGCACTCTCTGGACTCTCTGCAGTGTATCCCCAGTGGTGCCAGTGCACTCTCTGGACTCACTGCACTGCATCTCCAGTGTTGCAAGTGCACTCTCTGGACTCACTGCAGTGCATCCCCAGTGGTGCCAGTGCACTCTCTGGACTCACTGCACTGCATCTCCAGTGTTGCAAGTGCACTCTCTGGACTCACTGCAGTGCATCCCCAGTGGTGCCAGTGCACTCTCTGGACTCACTGGACTGCATCACCAGTGGTGCCAGTGCACTCTCTGGACTCACTGCAGTGCATCCCCATTGGTGCCAGTGCACTCTCTGGACTCACTGCACTGCATCCCCAGTGGCGCCAGGGCACTCTCTGGAATCACTGCACTGCATCCCCAGTGGTGCCAGTGCACTCTCTGGACTCACTGCACTGCATCCCCAGTGCTGCCAGTGCACTCTTTGGACTCACTGTACTGAATTCCCGGTGGTGCCAGTGCACTCTCTGGACTCACTGCACTGCATCCCCAGTGGTGCCAGTGAACTCTCTGGACTCACTGCACTGCATCCCCAGTGGTGCCAATGCACTCTCTGGACTCACTGCACTGCATCCCCAGTGGTGCCAGTGCACTCTCTGGACTCACTGGGGTGCATCCCCAGTGGTGCCAGTGCACTCTCTGGACTCACTGCACTTCATCCCCAGTGGTGCCAGTGCACTCTCTGGACTCACTGCACTGCATCCCCAGTGGTGCCAGGTCACACTCTGGACTCACTGCACTGCATCCCCAGTGGTGCCAGTGCACTCTCTGGACTCACTGCACTGCATCCCCAGTGGTGCCAGTGCACTCTCTGGACTCACGGCACTGCATTCATAGTGGTGCCAGTGCACTCTCTGGACTCACTGCACTGCATCCCCAGTGGTGCCAGTGCACTCTCTGGACTCACTGCAGTGCATCCCCAGTGGTGCCAGTGCACTCTCTGGACTCACTGTACTGCATCACTCGTGGTGCCAGTGCACTCTCTGGACTCACTGCACTGCATCCCCAGTGGTGCCAGTGCACTCTCTGGACTCACTGCACTGCATCCTCAGTGGTGCCAGTGCAGTCTCTGGACTCACTGCACTGCATCCCCTGTGGTGCCAGTGCACACTGTGGACTCAAGGCACTGCATCCCCAGTGGTGCTAGTGCACTCTCTGGACTGACGGCACTGCATCCCCATTGGTGCCAGTGAACTCTCTGGACTCACTGCACTGCATCCCCACTGGTGCCAGGATACTCTCTGGACTCACTGCACTGCATCCCCAGTGGTGCCAGTGCACTCTCTGGACTCACTGCAGTGCATCCCCAGTGCTGCCAGTGCACTCTTTGGACTCACTGTAGTGAATTCCCGGTGTTGCCAGTGCACTCTCTGGACTCACAGCACTGCATCCCCAGTGGTGCCAGTGAACTCTCTGGACTCACTGCACTGCATCCCCAGTGGTGCCAATGCACTCTCTGGACTCACTGCACTGCATCCCCAATAGTGCCAGTGCACTCTCTGGACTCACCGGGGTGCATCCCCTGTATTGCCAGTGCACTCTCTGGACTCACTACACTTCATCCCCAGTGGTGCCAGTGCACTCTCTGGACTCACTGCACTGCATCCCCAGTGGTGCCAGGTCACACTCTGGACTCACTGCACTGCATCCCCAGTGGTGCCAGTGCACTCTCTGGACTCACTGCACTGCATCCCCAGTGGTGCCAGTGCACTCTCTGGACTCACGGCACTGCATTCCCAGTGGTGCCAGTGCACTCTCTGGACTCACTGCACTGCATCCCCAGTGGTGCCAGTGCACTCTCTGGACTCACTGCACTGCATCCCCAGTGGTGCCAGTGCACTCTCTGGACTCACTGTAGTGCATTACTCGTGGTGCCAGTGCACTCTCTGGACTCACTGCACTGCATCCCCAGTGGTGCCAGTGCACTCTCTGGACTCACTGCACTGCATCCCCTGTGGTGCCAGTGCACAC
This sequence comes from Anser cygnoides, assembly GCF_040182565.1. Taxonomy (NCBI): domain Eukaryota; kingdom Metazoa; phylum Chordata; class Aves; order Anseriformes; family Anatidae; genus Anser; species Anser cygnoides. The sequence goes on from NC_089879.1 coordinate 39,293,039, forward strand.
TGTGGACTCACGGCAATGCATCCCCAGTGGTGCTATTGCACTCTCTGGACTGACGGCACTGCATCCCCAGTGGTGCCAGTGAACTCTCTGGACTCACTGCACTGCATCCCCACTGGTGCCAGGATACTCTCTGGACTCACTGCACTGCATCCCCAGTGGTGCCAGGGCACTCTCTGGACTCACTGCACTGCATCCCCAGTGGTGCCAGTGAACTCTCTGGACTCACTGCACTGCATCCCCAGTGGTGCCAGGGCACTCTCTGGACTCACTGCACTGCATCCCCAGTGGTGCCAGTGCACTCTCTGGACTCACTGCACTGCATCCCCAGTGGTGCCAGTGCACTCTCTGGACTCACTGCACTGCATCTCCAGTGGTGCCAGTGCACTCTCTGGACTCTCTGCAGTGTATCCCCAGTGGTGCCAGTGCACTCTCTGGACTCACTGCACTGCATCTCCAGTGGTGCCAGTGCACTCTCTGGACTCACGGCACTGCATCCCCAGTGGTGCCAGTGAACTCTCTGGACTCACTGCACTGCATCCCCGGTGGTGCCAGTGCACTCTCTGGACTCACGGCACTGCATCCCCACTGGTGCCAGTGTATTCTCTGAACTCACTGCACTGCATCCCCAGTGGTGCCAGGGTACTCTCTGGAATCACTGCACTGCATCCCCAGTGTTGCCAGTGCACTCTCTGGACTCACTGCACTGCATCCCCAGTGGTGCCAGTGCACTCTCTGGACTCACTGCACTTCATCCCCAGTGGATCCAGTGCACTCTCTGGACTCATTGCACTGCATCCCCAGTGGTGCCAGGTCACTCTCTGGACTCACTGCAGTGCATCCCCAGTGGTGCCAGTGCACTCTCTGGACTCACTGCACTGCATACACAGTGGTGCCAGTGCACTCTCTGGACTCACTGCACTGCATCCCCAGTGGTGCCAATGCACTCTCTGGACTCACTGCACTGCATCCCCAGTGGTGCCAGTGCACTCTCTGGACTCATGGCAGTGCATCCCTGGTGGTGACAGTGCACTCTCTGGACTCACTGCGCTGCATCCCCAGTGGTGCCAAGGCACTCTCTGGACTCACTGCAGTGCATCCCCAGTGGTGGCAGTGCACTCTCTGGACTCACTGCAGTGCATCCCCAGTGGTGCCAGTGCACTCTCTGGACTCACTGCACTGCATACACAGTGGTGCCAGTGCACTCTCTGGACTCACTGCACTGCATCCCCAGTGGTAGCAAAGCACTCTCTGGACTCACGGCACTGCATCCCCAGTGGTGCCAGTGCACTCTCTGGACTCATTGCAGTGCATCCCCGGTGGTGCCAGTGCACACTCTGGACTCACTGCACTGCATCCCCAGTGGCGCCAGGGCACTCTCTGGACTCACTGCACTGCATCCCCAGTGGTGCCAGTGCACTCTCTGGACTCACTGCACTGCATCCCCAGTGCTGCCAGTGCACTCTTTGGACTCACTGTAGTGAATTCCCGGTGTTGCCAGTGCACTCTCTGGACTCACAGCACTGCATCCCCAGTGGTGCCAGTGAACTCTCTGGACTCACTGCACTGCATCCCCAGTGGTGCCAATGCACTCTCTGGACTCACTGCACTGCATCCCCAGTGGTGCCAGTGCACTCTCTGGACTCACCGGGGTGCATCCCCTGTGGTGGCAGTGCACTCTCTGGACTCACTGCACTTCATCCCCAGTGGTGCCAGTGCACTCTCTGGACTCACTGCACTGCATCCCCAGTGGTGCCAGGTCACACTCTGGACTCACTGCACTGCATCCCCAGTGGTGCCAGTGCACTCTCTGGACTCACTGCACTGCATCCCCAGTGGTGCCAGTGCACTCTCTGGACTCACGGCACTGCATTCCCAGTGGTGCCAGTGCACTCTCTGGACTCACTGCACTGCATCCCCAGTGGTGCCAGTGCACTCTCTGGACTCACTGCACTGCATCCCCAGTGGTGCCAGTGCACTCTCTGGACTCACTGTAGTGCATCACTCGTGGTGCCAGTGCACTCTCTGGACTCACTGCACTGCATCCCCAGTGGTGCCAGTGCACTCTCTGGACTCACTGCACTGCATCCTCAGTGGTGCCAGTGCAGTCTCTGGACTCACTGCACTGCATCCCCTGTGGTGCCAGTGCACACTGTGGACTCAAGGCACTGCATCCCCAGTGGTGCTAGTGCACTCTCTGGACTGACGGCACTGCATCCCCATTGGTGCCAGTGAACTCTCTGGACTCACTGCACTGCATCCCCACTGGTGCCAGGATACTCTCTGGACTCACTGCACTGCATCCCCAGTGGTGCCAGTGCACTCTCTGGACTCACTGCAGTGCATCCCCAGTGATGCCAGTGCACTCTTTGGACTCACTGTAGTGAATTCCCGGTGTTGCCAGTGCACTCTCTGGACTCACAGCACTGCATCCCCAGTGGTGCCAGTGAACTCTCTGGACTCACTGCACTGCATCCCCAGTGGTGCCAATGCACTCTCTGGACTCACTGCACTGCATCCCCAGTGGTGCCAGTGCACTCTCTGGACTCACCGGGGTGCATCCCCTGTGGTGCCAGTGCACTCTCTGGACTCACTACACTTCATCCCCAGTGGTGCCAGTGCACTCTCTGGACTCACTGCACTGCATCCCCAGTGGTGCCAGGTCACACTCTGGACTCACTGCACTGCATCCCCAGTGGTGCCAGTGCACTCTCTGGACTCACTGCACTGCATCCCCAGTGGTGCCAGTGCACTCTCTGGACTCACGGCACTGCATTCCCAGTGGTGCCAGTGCACTCTCTGGACTCACTGCACTGCATCCCCAGTGGTGCCAGTGCACTCTCTGGACTCACTACACTGCATCCCCAGTGGTGCCAGTGCACTCTCTGGACTCACTGTAGTGCATCACTCGTGGTGCCAGTGCACTCTCTGGACTCACTGCACTGCATCCCCAGTGGTGCCAGTGCACTCTCTGGACTCACTGCACTGCATCCCCTCTGGTGCCAGTGCACACTGTGGACTCACGGCAATGCATCCCCAGTGGTGCTATTGCACTCTCTGGACTGACGGCACTGCATCCCCAGTGGTGCCAGTGAACTCTCTGGACTCACTGCACTGCATCCCCACTGGTGCCAGGATACTCTCTGGACTCACTGCACTGCATCCCCAGTGGTGCCAGGGCACTCTCTGGACTCACTGCACTGCATCCGCAGTGGTGCCAATGAACTCTCTGGACTCACTGCACTGCATCCCCAGTGGTGCCAGGGTACTCTCTGGACTCACTGCACTGCATCCCCAGTGGTGCCAGGGCACTCTCTGGACTCACTGCACTGCATCCCCAGTGGTGCCAGTGCACTCTCTGGACTCACTGCACTGCATCCCCTGTGGTGCCAGTGCACACTGTGGACTCACGGCACTGCATCCCCAGTGGTGCTAGTGCACTCTCTGGACTGACGGCACTGCATCCCCATTGGTGCCAGTGAACTCTCTGGACTCACTGCACTGCATCCCCACTGGTGCCAGGATACTCTCTGGACTCACTGCACTGCATCCCCAGTGGTGCCAGGGCACTCTCTAGACTCACTGCACTGCATCCCCTGTGGTGCCAGTGAACTCTCTGGACTCACTGCACTGCATCCCCTGTGGTGCCAGGGCATTCTCTGGACTCCCTGCACTGCATCCCCAGTGGTGCCAGTGCACTCTCTGGACTCACTGCACTGCATCCCCAGTGGTGCCAGTGCACTCTCTGGACTCTCTGCAGTGCATCCCCAGTGGTGCCAGTGCACTCTCTGGACTCACTGCACTGCATCTCCAGTGTTGCAAGTGCACTCTCTGGACTCACTGCAGTGCATCCCCAGTGGTGCCAGTGCACTCTCTGGACTCACTGCACTGCATCTCCAGTGTTGCAAGTGCACTCTCTGGACTCACTGCAGTGCATCCCCAGTGGTGCCAGTGCACTCTCTGGACTCACTGGACTGCATCACCAGTGGTGCCAGTGCACTCTCTGGACTCACTGCAGTGCATCCCCATTGGTGCCAGTGCACTCTCTGGACTCACTGCACTGCATCCCCAGTGGCGCCAGGGCACTCTCTGGACTCACTGCACTGCATCCCCAGTGGTGCCAGTGCACTCTCTGGACTCACTGCACTGCATCCCCAGTGCTGCCAGTGCACTCTTTGGACTCACTGTACTGAATTCCCGGTGGTGCCAGTGCACTCTCTGGACTCACTGCACTGCATCCCCAGTGGTGCCAGTGAACTCTCTGGACTCACTGCACTGCATCCCCAGTGGTGCCAATGCACTCTCTGGACTCACTGCACTGCATCCCCAGTGGTGCCAGTGCACTCTCTGGACTCACCGGGGTGCATCCCCAGTGGTGCCAGTGCACTCTCTGGACTCACTGCACTTCATCCCCAGTGGTGCCAGTGCACTCTCTGGACTCACTGCACTGCATCCCCAGTGGTGCCAGGTCACACTCTGGACTCACTGCACTGCATCCCCAGTGGTGCCAGTGCACTCTCTGGACTCACTGCACTGCATCCCCAGTGGTGCCAGTGCACTCTCTGGACTCACGGCACTGCATTCATAGTGGTGCCAGTGCACTCTCTGGACTCACTGCACTGCATCCCCAGTGGTGCCAGTGCACTCTCTGGACTCACTGCACTGCATCCCCAGTGGTGCCAGTGCACTCTCTGGACTCACTACACTTCATCCCCAGTGGTGCCAGTGCACTCTCTGGACTCACTGCACTGCATCCCCAGTGGTGCCAGTGCACTCTCTGGACTCACTGCACTGCATCCTCAGTGGTGCCAGTGCAGTCTCTGGACTCACTGCACTGCATCCCCTGTGGTGCCAGTGCACACTGTGGACTCAAGGCACTGCATTCCCAAGTGGTGCTAGTGCACTCTCTGGACTGACGGCACTGCATCCCCAGTGGTGCCAGTGCACTCTCTGGACTCACTACACTTCATCCCCAGTGGTGCCAGTGCACTCTCTGGACTCATTGCAGTGCATCCCCAGTGGTGCCAGTGCACTCTCTGGACTCACTGCACTGCATCCCCAGTGGTGCCAGTGCACTCTCTGGACTCACTGTAGTGCATCACTCGTGATGCCAGTGCACTCTCTGGACTCACTGCACTGCATCCCCAGTGGTGCCAGTGCACTCTCTGGACTCACTGCACTGCATCCCCAGTGGTGCCAGGGCACTCTCTGGACTCACTGCACTGCATCCCCACTGGTGCCAGTGAACTCTCTGGACTCACTGCACTGCATCCCCACTGGTGCCAGGGTACTCTCTGGACTCACTGCACTGCATCCCCAGTGGTGCCAGTGCACTCTCTGGACTCACGGCACTGCATCCCCAGTGGTGCCAGTGTATTCTCTGAACTCACTGCACTGCATCCCCAGTGGTGCCAGGGCACTCTCTGGACTCACTGCACTGCATCCCCAGTGGTTCCAGTGCACTCTCTGGACTAACTGCAGTGCATCTCCAGTGTTGCCAGTGCACTCTCTGGACTCACTGCACTGCATCTCCAGTGCTGCCAGTGCACTCTTTGGACTCACTGCACTGAATTCCCGGTAGTGCCAGTGCACTCTCTGGACTCACTGCACTGCATCCCCAGTGGTGGCAGTGCACTCTCTGGACTCACGGCACTGCATCCCCAGTGGTGCTAGTACCCTCTGGACTCATGGCACTGCATCCCCAGTGGTGCCAGTGCACTCTCTGGACTCACTGCACTGCATCCCCAGTGGTGCCAGTGCACTCTCTGGACTCACTGCACTGCATCCCCAGTGGTGGCAGTGCACACTCTGGACTCACGGCACTGCATCCCCAGTGGTGCTAGTGCACTCTCTGGACTCATGGCACTGCATCCCAAGTGGTGCCAGTGCACTCTCTGGACTCACTGCACTGCATCCCCAGTGGTGCCAGTGCACTCTCTGGACTCACTGTAGTGCATCACTCGTGGTGCCAGTGCACTCTCTGGACTCACTGCACTGCATCCCCAGTGGTGCCAGTGCACTCTCTGGACTCACTGCACTGCATCCCCAGTGGTGCCAGTGCACTCTCTGCACTCACTGCACTGCATCCCCACTGGTGCCAGGATACTCTCTGGACTCACTGCACTGCATTCCCAGTGGTGCCAGGGCACTCTCTGGACTCACTGCACTGCATCCCCAGTGGTGTCAGTGAACTCTCTGGACGCACTGCACTGCATCCCCACTGGTGCCAGGGTACTCTCTGGACTCAATGCACTGCATCCCCAGTGGTGCCAGGGCACTCTCTGGACTCACTGCACTGCATACCCAGTGGTGCCAGGGCACTCTCTAGACTCACTGCACTGCATCCCCAGTGGTGCCAGTGCACTCTCTGGACTCACTGCAGTGCATCTCCAGTGGTGCCAGTGCACTCTCTGGACTCTCTGCAGTGTATCCCCAGTGGTGCCAGTGCACTCTCTGGATACACTGCACTGCATCCCCACTGGTGCCAGTGCACTCTCTGGACTCACGGCACTGCATCCCCAGTGGTGCCAGTGTATTCTCTGAACTCACTGCACTGCATCCCCAGTGGTGCCAGGGCACTCTCTGGACTCACTGCACTGCATCCCCAGTGGTTCCAGTGCACTCTCTGGACTCACTGCACTGCATCCCCAGTGTTGCCAGTGCACTCTCTGGACTCACTGCACTGCATCCCAAGTGCTGCCAGTGCACTCTTTGGACTCACTGCACTGAATTCCCGGTAGTGCCAGTGCACTCTCTGGACTCACAGCACTGCATCCCCAGTGGTGCCAGTGAACTCTCTGGACTCACTGCACTGCATCCCCACTGGTGCCAGTGCACTCTCTGGACTCACCGCACTGCATCCCCAGTGGTGCCAGTGCACTCTCTGGACTCACTGCACTGCATCCCCAGTGGTGGCAGTGCACACTCTGGACTCACGGCACTGCATCCCTAGTGGTGCTAGAGCATCTCTGGACTCATGGCACTGCATCCCAAGTGGTGCCAGTGCACTCTCTGGACTCACTGTACTGCATACCCAGTGGTGCCAGGGTACTCTCTGGAATCACTGCACTGCATCCCCAGTGGTGCCAGTGCACTCTCTGGACTCACTGCACTGCATCCCCAGTGGTGCCAGTGCACTCTCTGGACTCACTGCACTTCATCCCCAGTGGTGCCAGTGCACTCTCTGGACTCACTGCACTGCATCCCCAGTGGTGCCAGGGCACTCTCTGGACTCACTGCACTGCATCCCCAGTGGTGCCAGTGCACTCTCTGGACTCACGGCACTGCATCTCCAGTGGTGCCAGTGCACTCTCTGGACTCATTGCAGTGCATCCCCGGTGGTGACAGTGCCCTCTGTGGACTCACTGCGCTGCATCCCCAGTGGTGCCAAGGCACTCTCTGGACTCACTGCAGTGCATCCCCAGTGGTGCCAGTGCACTCTCTGGACTCACTGCAGTGCATCCCCAGTGGTGCCAGTGCACTCTCTGGACTCACTGCACTGCATACACAGTGGTGCCAGTGCACTCTCTGGACTCACTGCACTGCATCCCCAGTGGTGCCAGTGCACTCTCTGGACTCACGGCACTGCATCCCCAGTGGTGCCAGTGCACTCTCTGGACTCACTGCAGTGCATCCCCAGTGGTGCCAGTGCGCTCTCTGGACTCACCGCACCGCATCCCCAGTGGTGCCAGTGCACTCTCTGGACTCACTGCACTGCATCCCCAGTGGTGCCAGTGCACTCTCTGGTCTCATTTCACTGCATCCCCAGTGGTGCCAGTGCACTCTCTGGACTCACTGCACTGCATCCCCAGTGGTGCCAGTGCACTCTCTGAGCTCACTGCAGTGCATCCCCAGTGGTGCCAGTGCACTCTCTGGACTCACTGCACTGCATCCCCAGTGGTGCCAGTGCACTCTCTGTCCTCACTGCACTGCGTCCCCAATGGTGCCAGTGCACTCTCTGGACTCACTGCACTGCATCCCCAGTGGTGCCACGGCACTCTCTGGACTCACTGTACTGCATCCCCAGTGGTGCCGGGGCACTCTCTAGACTCACTGCAGTGCATCCCCAGTGGTGCCAGTGCCCTCTGTGGACTCACTGAACTACATCCCCAGTAGGGCCAGTGCACTCTCTGGACTCACTGCACTGCATCCCCAGTGGTGCCAGTGAACTCTCTGGACTCACTGCACTGCATCCCTAGTGGTGCCAGTGCACTCTCTTGAGTCACTGCACTGCATCCCCAGTGGTGCCAGTGCACTCTCTGGACCCACTGTAGTGCATCACCACTGGTGCCAGTGCACTCTCTGGACTCACTGCACTGCACCCCCAGTGGTGCCAGTGCACTCTCTGGACTCACAGCACTGCATCCCCAGTGGTGCCAGTGCACTCTCTGGACTCACTGCACTGCATCCCCAGTGGTGCCAGTGCACACTCTGGACTCACGGCACTGCATCCCCAGTGGTGCCAGTGCACTCTCTGGACTCACTGCACTGTATCCCCAGTGGTGCCAGGGTACTCTCTGGACTCACTGCACTGCATCCCCAGTAGTGCCAAGGCACTCTCTGGACTCACTGCACTGCATTGCCATTGGTGCCAGTGCACTCTCTGGACTCATTGCAGTGCATCCCCAGTGGTGCCAGTGCACTCTCTGGACTCACTGCACTGCATCCCCAGTGGTGCCAGTGCACTCTCTGGACTCACTGTAGTGCATCACTCGTGGTGCCAGTGCACTCTCTGGACTCACTGCACTGCATCCCCAGTGGTGCCAGTGCACTCTCTGGACTCACTGCACTGCATCCCCAGTGGCGCCAGTGCACTCTCTGCACTCACTGCACTGCATCCCCACTGGTGCCAGGATACTCTCTGGACTCACTGCACTGCATCCCCAGTGGTGCCAGGGCACTCTCTGGACTCACTGCACTGCATCCCCAGTGGTGCCAGTGAACTCTCTGGACTCACTGCACTGCATCCCCACTGGTGCCAGGGTACTCTCTGGACTCACTGCACTGCATCCCCAGTGGTGCCAGGGCACTTTCTGGACTCACTGCACTGCATCCCCAGTGGTTACAGTGCACTCTCTGGACTCACTGCAGTGCATCCCCAGTGTTGCCAGTGCACTCTCTGGACTCACTGCACTGCATCCCCAGTGCTGCCAGTGCACTCTTTGGACTCACTGCACTGAATTCCCGGTAGTTCCAGTGCACTCTCTGGACTCACTGCACTGCATCCCCAGTGGTGGCAGTGCACACTCTGGACTCACGGCACTGCATCCCCAGTGGTGCTAGTGCACTCTCTGGACTCATGGCACTGCATCCCAAGTGGTGCCAGTGCACTCTCTGGACTCACTGCACTGCATCCCCAGTGGTGCCAGTGCACTCTCTGGACTCACTGCACTGCATCCCCAGTGGTGGCAGTGCACACTCTGGACTCACGGCACTGCATCCCCAGTGGTGCTAGTGCACTCTCTGGACTCATGGCACTGCATCCCAAGGGGTGCCAGTGCACTCTCTGGACTCACTGCACTGCATCCCCAGTGGTGCCAGTGCACTCTCTGGACTCACTGTAGTGCATCACTCGTGGTGCCAGTGCACTCTCTGGACTCACTGCACTGCATCCCCAGTGGTGCCAGTGCACTCTCTGGACTCACTGCACTGCATCCCCAGTGGTGCCAGTGCACTCTCTGCACTCACTGCACTGCATCCCCACTGGTGCCAGGATACTCTCTGGACTCACTGCCCTGCATCCCCAGTGGTGCCAGGGCACTCTCTGGACTCACTGCACTGCATCCCCAGTGGTGTCAGTGAACTCTCTGGACGCACTGCACTGCATCCCCACTGGTGCCAGGGTACTCTCTGGACTCACTGCACTGCATCCCCAGTGGTGCCAGGGCACTCTCTGGACTCACTGCACTGCATACCCAGTGGTGCCAGGGCACTCTCTGGACTCACTGCACTGCATCCCCAGTGGTGCCAGTGCACTCTCTGGACTCACTGCAGTGCATCTCCAGTGGTGCCAGTGCACTCTCTGGACTCTCTGCAGTGTATCCCCAGTGGTGCCAGTGCACTCTCTGGATACACTGCACTGCATCCCCACTGGTGCCAGTGCACTCTCTGGACTCACGGCACTGCATCCCCAGTGGTGCCAGTGTATTCTCTGAACTCACTGCACTGCATCCCCAGTGGTGCCAGGGCACTCTCTGGACTCACTGCACTGCATCCCCAGTGGTTCCAGTGCACTCTCTGGACTCACTGCACTGCATCCCCAGTGTTGCCAGTGCACTCTCTGGACTCACTGCACTGCATCCCAAGTGCTGCCAGTGCACTCTTTGGACTCACTGCACTGAATTCCCGGTAGTGCCAGTGCACTCTCTGGACTCACAGCACTGCATCCCCAGTGGTGCCAGTGAACTCTCTGGACTCACCGCACTGCATCCCCAGTGGTGCCAGTGCACTCTCTGGACTCACTGCACTGCATCCCCAGTGGTGGCAGTGCACTCTCTGGACTCACAGCACTGCATCCCCAGTGGTGCCAGTGAACTCTCTGGACTCATGGCACTGCATCCCAAGTGGTGCCAGTGCACTCTCTGGACTCACTGCACTGCATCCCCAGTGGTGCCAGGGTACTCTCTGGAATCACTGCACTGCATCCCCAGTGGTGCCAGTGCACTCTCTGGACTCACTGCACTGCATCCCCAGTGGTGCCAGTGCACTCTCTGGACTCACTGCACTTCATCCCCAGTGGTGCCAGTGCACTCTCTGGACTCACTGCACTGCATTCCCAGTGGTGCCAGGGCACTCTCTGGACTCACTGCACTGCATCCCCAGTGGTGCCAGTGCACTCTCTGGACTCACGGCACTGCATCCCCAGTGGTGCCAGTGCACTCTCTGGACTCATTGCAGTGCATCCCCGGTGGTGACAGTGCCCTCTGTGGACTCACTGCGCTGCATCCCCAGTGGTGCCAAGGCACTCTCTGGACTCACTGCAGTGCATCCCCAGTGGTGCCAGTGCACTCTCTGGACTCACTGCACTGCATCCCCAGTGGTGCCAGTGCACTCTCTGGACTCACTGCACTGCATACACAGTGGTGCCAGTGCACTCTCTGGACTCACTGCACTGCATCCCCAGTGGTGCCAGTGCACTCTCTGGACTCACGGCACTGCATCCCCAGTGGTGCCAGTGCACTCTCTGGACTCATTGCAGTGCATCCCCGGTGGTGCCAGTGCACACTCTGGACTCACTGCAGTGCATCCCCAGTGGTGCCAGTGCACTCTCTGGACTCACTGCACTGCATCCCCAGTGGTGCCAGTGCCCTCTCTGGACTCACTGCACTGCATCCCCAGTGGTGCCACTGCACTCTCTGGAGTCACTGCACTGCATCTCCAGTGTTGCATGTGCGCTCTCTGGACTCACTGCAGTGCATCCCCAGTGGTGCCAGTGCACTCTCTGGACTCACTGCACTGCACCCCCAGTGGTGCCAGTGCACTCTCTGGACTCACAGCACTGCATCCCCACTGGTGCCAGTGCACTCTCTGGACTCACTGCACTGCATCCCCAGTGGTGCCAGTGCACACTCTGGACTCACTGCACTGCATCCCCAGTGGTGCCAGTGCACTCTCTTTACTCACTGCACTGCATCCCCAGTGGTGCCAGGGTACTCTCTGGACTCACTGCACTGCATCCCCAGTGGTGCCAAGGCACTCTCTGGACTCACTGCACTGCATTGCCATTGGTGCCAGTGCACTCTCTGGACTCATTGAAGTGCATCCCCACTGGTGCCAGTGCACTCTCTGGACTCACAGCACTGCATCCCCAGTGGTGCCAGTGCACTCTCTGGACTCACTGCACTTCATCCCCAGTGGTGCCAGTGCACTCTCTGAACTCACTGAACTGCATCCCCAGTGGTGCCAGTGCACTCTCTGGACTCACTGCACTGCATCCCCAGTGGTGCCAGTGCACTCTCTGGACTCACCGGGGTGCATCCCCAGTGGTGCCAGTGCACTCTCTGGACTCACTGCACTGCATCCCCACTGGTGCCAGTGCACTCTCTGGACTCACTGCACTGCATCCCCAGTGGTGCCAGTGCACTCTCTGGACTCACTGCACTGCATCCCCAGTGGTGCCAGTGCACTCTCTGGAGTCACTGCACTGCATCCCCAGTGGTGCCAGTGCACTCTCTGGAATCACTGCAGTGCATCCCCAGTGGTGCCAGTGCACTCTCTGGACTCACTGCACTGCATCCCCAGTGGTGCCAGTGCACTCTCTGGACTCACTGCACTGCATCCCCAGTGGTGCCAGTGCACTCTCTGGAGTCACTACAGTACATCCTTAGTGGTGCCAGTGCACTCTCTGGACTCACTGCACTGCATCCCCAGTGGTGCCAGTGCACTCTCTGTCCTCACTGCACTGCGTCCCCAATGGTGCCAGTGCACTCTCTGGACTCACTGCACTGCATCCCCAGTGGTGCCACTGCACTCTCTGGACTCACTGCACTGCATCCCCAGTGGTGCCGGGGCACTCTCTGGACTCACTGCAGTGCATCCCCAGTGGTGCCAGTGCCCTCTGTGGACTCACTGCACTACATCCCCAGTAGGGCCAGTGCACTCTCTGCACTCACTGCACTGCATCCCCAGTGGTGCCAGTGAACTCTCTGGACTCACTGCACTGCATCCCTAGTGGTGCCAGTGCACTCTCTTGAGTCACTGCACTGCATCCCCAGTGGTGCCAGTGCACTCTCTGGACCCACTGTAGTGCATCACCACTGTTGCCAGTGCACTCTCTGGACTCACTGCACTGCACCCCCTGTGGTGCCAGTGCACTCTCTGGACTCACAGCACTGCATCCCCACTGGTGCCAGTGCACTCTCTGGACTCACTGCACTGCATCCCCAGTGGTGCCAGTGCACACTCTGGACTCACGGCACTGCATCCCCAGTGGTGCCAGTGCACTCTCTGGACTCACTGCACTGTATCCCCAGTGGTGCCAGGGTACTCTCTGGACTCACTGCACTGCATCCCCAGTGCTGCCAAGGCACTCTCTGGACTCACTGCACTGCATCTCCAGTGGTGCCAGTGAACTCTCTGGACTCATTCCAGTGCATCCCCAGTGGTGCCAGTGCACTCTCTGGACTCATGGCACTGCATCCCCAGTGGTGCCAGTGCACTCTCTGGACTCACTGCACTGCATCCCCAGTGGTGCCAGTGCACTCTCTGGACTCACTGCACTGCATCCCCAGTGGTGCCAGTGCACTCTCTGGACTCACTGCACTGCATCCCCAGTGGTGCCAGTGCACTCTCTGGACTCACTGCACTGCATCCCCAGTGGTGCCAGTGCACTCTCTGCACTCACTGCACTGCATCCCCACTGGTGCCAGGATACTATCTGGACTCACTGCACTGCATCCCCAGTGGTGCCAGGGCACTCTCTGGACTCACTGCACTGCATCCCCAGTGGTGTCAGTGAACTCTCTGGACGCACTGCACTGCATCCCCACTGGTGCCAGGGTACTCTCTGGACTCACTGCACTGCATCCCCAGTGGTGCCAGGGCACTCTCTGGACTCACTGCACTGCATACCCAGTGGTGCCAGGGCACTCTCTGGACTCACTGCACTGCATCCCCAGTGGTGCCAGTGCACTCTCTGAGCTCACTGCAGTGCATCCCCAGTGGTGCCAGTGCACTCTCTGGAATCACTGCACTGCATCCCCAGTGGTGCCAGTGCACTCTCTGGACTCACTGCACTGCATCCCCAGTGGTGCCAGTGCACTCTCTGGACTCACTGCACTGCATCCCCAGTGGTGCCACTGCACTCTCTGGACTTACTGCACTGCATCCCCAGTGGTGCCGGGGCACTCTCTGGACTCACTGCAGTGCATCCCCAGTGGTGCCAGTGCCCTCTGTGGACTCACTGCACTACATCCCCAGTAGGGCCAGTGCACTCTCTGGACTCACTGCACTGCATCCCCAGTGGTGCCAGTGCACTCTCTGGACTCACTGCAGTGCATCCCCAATCGTACCAGTGCAATCTCTGGTCTCACTGCAGTGCATCCCCAGTGGTGCCAGTGCACTCTCTGGACTCACTGCAGTGCATCCCCAGTGGTGCCAGTGCACTCTCTGGACTCACGGCACTGCATCCCCGGTGGTGCCAGTGCACTCTCTGGACTCACTGCACTGCATCCCCAGTGGTGCCAAGGCACTCTCTGGACTCACAGCACTGCATCCCCACTGGTGCCAGTGCACTCTCTGGACTCACTGCACTGCATCCCCAGTGGTGCCAGTGAACTCTCTGGACTCACGGCACTGCATCCCCAGTGGTGCTAGTGCACTCTCTGGACCAATGGCACTGCATCCCCAGTGGTGCCAGTGCACTCTCTGGACTCACTGCACTGCATCCCCAGTGGTGCCAGGGCACTCTCTGGACTCACTGCACTGCATCCCCAGTGGTGCCAAGGCACTCTCTGGAGTCACTGCACTGCATTGCCATTGGTGCCAGTGCACTCTCTGGACTCATTGCAGTGCATCCCCAGTGGTGCCAGTGCACTCTCTGGACTCACGGCACTGCATCCCCAGTGGTGCCAGTGCACTCTCTGGACTCACTGCAGTGCATCCCCAGTGGTGCCAGTGCACTCTCTGGACTCACTGCACTGCATCCCTAGTTGTGCCAGTGCACTCTCTGGACTCACTGCACTGCATCCCCAGTGGTGCTAGTGCACTCTCTGGACTCACTGCACTGCATCCCCAGTGGTGCCAGTGCACTCTCTGGACTCACTGCACTGCATCCCCAGTGGTGTCAGGGCACTCTCTGGACTCACTGCACTGCATCCCCAGTGGTGCCAGTGACCTCTCTGGACTCAGTGCACTGCATCCCCAGTGGTGCCAGTGCACTCTCTGGACTCACCGGGGTGCATCCCCAATAGTGCCAGTGCCCTCTCTGGACTCACTGCACTGCATCCCCAGTGGTGCCAGTGCACTCTCTGGACTCACTGCACTGCATCCCCAGTGGTGCCAGTGCACTCTCTGGACTCACTGCACTGCATCCCCAGTGGTGCCAGTGCACTCTCTGGACTCACTGCACTGTCTCCCCAGTGGTGCAAGTGCACTCTCTGGACTCACTGCACTGCATCCCCAGTGGTGCCAGTGCACTCTCTGGACTCACTGCACTGCATCCCCAGAGGTGCCAGTGCACTCTCTGGACTCACGGCAGTGCATCCCCAGTGGTGCCAATGCACTCTCTGGACTCACGGCAGTGCATCCCCAGTGGTGCCAGTGCACTCTCTGGACTCACTGCGCTGCATCCCCAGTGGTGCCAGTGCACTCTCTGGACTCACTGCGCTGCATCCCCAGTGGTGCCAGTGCACTCTCTGGACTCACTGCGCTGTATCCCCAGTGGTGCAACTGCACTCTCTGAACTCACTGCACTGCATCCCCAGTGGTGCCAGTGCACTCTCTGGACTCACTCCATTGCATCCCCAGTGGTGCCAGTGCACTCTCTGTACTCACTGCAGTTTATCCCCAGTGGTGCCAGTGCACTCTCTGGACTCACTGCACTGCATCCCCAGTAGGGCCAGTGCACTCTCTGCACTCACTGCACTGCATCCCCAGTGGTGACAGTGCACTCTCTGGACTCACTAGCACTGCATCCCCAGTGGTGCCAGTGCACTCTCTGGACTCACTGTAGTGCATCCCCAGTGGTGCCAGTGCACTCTCTGGACTCACCGGGGTGCATCCCCAGTGGTGCCAGTGCACTCTCTGGACTCACTGCACTTCATCCCCAGTGGTGCCAGTGCACTCTCTGGACTCACTGCACTGCATCCCCAGTGGTGCCAGGTCACACTCTGGACTCACTGCACTGCATCCCCAGTGGTGCCAGTGCACTCTCTGGACTCACTGCACTGCATCCCCAGTGGTGCCAGTGCACTCTCTGGACTCACGGCACTGCATCCCCAGTGGTGCCAGTGGACTCTCTGGACTCACTGCACTGCATCCCCAGTGGTGCCAGTGCACTCTCTGGACTCACGGCACTGCATCCCCAGTGGTGCCAGTGGACTCTCTGGACTCACTGCACTGCATCCCCAGTGGTGCCAGTGCACTCTCTGGACTCACTGCACTGCATCCACAGTGGTGCCAGTGCACTCTCTGGACTCACTGTAGTGCATCACTCGTGGTGACAGTGCACTCTCTGGACTCACGGCACTGCATCCCCAGTGGTGCCAGTGCACTCTCTGGACTCACTGCACTGCATCCCCAGTGGTGCCAGTGCACTCTCTGGACTCACTGCACTGCATCCCAAGTGGTACCAGTGCACACAGTGGACTCACGGCACTGCATCCCCAGTGGTGCTAGTGCACTCTCTGGACTGACGGCACTGCATCCCCATTGGTGCCAGTGAACTCTCTGGACTCACTGCACTGCATCCCCACTGGTGCCAGGATACTCTCTGGACTCACTGCACTGCATCCCCAGTGGTGCCAGGGCACTCTCTGGACTCACTGCACTGCATCCCCGGTGGTGCCAGTGAACTCTCTGGACTCACTGCACTGCATCCCCACTGGTGCCAGGGTACTCTCTGGACTCACTGTACTGCATCCCCAGTGGTGCCAGGGCACTCTCTGGACTCACTGCACTGCATCCCCAGTGGTGCCAGTGCACTCTCTGGACTCACGGCACTGCATCCCCAGTGGTGCCAGTGGACTCTCTGGACTCACTGCACTGCATCCCCAGTGGTGCCAGTGCACTCTCTGGACTCACTGCACTGCATCCACAGTGGTGCCAGTGCACTCTCTGGACTCACTGTAGTGCATCACTCGTGGTGACAGTGCACTCTCTGGACTCACGGCACTGCATCCCCAGTGGTGCCAGTGCACTCTCTGGACTCACTGCACTGCATCCCCAGTGGTGCCAGTGCACTCTCTGGACTCACTGCACTGCATCCCAAGTGGTACCAGTGCACACAGTGGACTCACGGCACTGCATCCCCAGTGGTGCTAGTGCACTCTCTGGACTGACGGCACTGCATCCCCATTGGTGCCAGTGAACTCTCTGGACTCACTGCACTGCATCCCCACTGGTGCCAGGATACTCTCTGGACTCACTGCACTGCATCCCCAGTGGTGCCAGGGCACTCTCTGGACTCACTGCACTGCATCCCCGGTGGTGCCAGTGAACTCTCTGGACTCACTGCACTGCATCCCCACTGGTGCCAGGGTACTCTCTGGACTCACTGTACTGCATCCCCAGTGGTGCCAGGGCACTCTCTGGACTCACTGCACTGCATCCCCAGTGGTGCCAGGGCACTCTCTGGACTCACTGCACTGCATCCCCAGTGGTGCCAGTGCACTCTCTGGACTCACTGCACTGCATCCCCAGTGGTGCCAGTGCACTCTCTGCACTCACTGCACTGCATCCCCACTGGTGCCAGGATACTCTCTGGACTCACTGCACTGCATCCCCAGTGGTGCCAGGGCACTCTCTGGACTCACTGCACTGCATCCCCAGTGGTGTCAGTGAACTCTCTGGACGCACTGCACTGCATCCCCAGTGGTGCCAGGGTACTCTCTGGACTCACTGCACTGCATCCCCAGTGGTGCCAGGGCACTCTCTGGACTCACTGCACTGCATACCCAGTGGTGCCAGGGCACTCTCTAGACTCACTGCACTGCATCCCCGGTGGTGCCAGTGCACTCTCTGGACTCACTGCAGTGCATCTCCAGTGGTGCCAGTGCACTCTCTGGACTCTCTGCAGTGTATCCCCAGTGGTGCCAGTGCACTCTCTGGATACACTGCACTGCATCCCCACTGGTGCCAGTGCACTCTCTGGACTCACTGCACTGCATACCCAGTGGTGCCAGTGTATTCTCTGAACTCACTGCACTGCATCCCCAGTGGTGCCAGGGCACTCTCTGGACTCACTGCACTGCATCCCCAGTGGTTCCAGTGCACTCTCTGGACTCACTGCACTGCATCCCCAGTGTTGCCAGTGCACTCTCTGGACTCACTGCACTGCATCCCAAGTGCTGCCAGTGCACTCTTTGGACTCACTGCACTGAATTCCAGGTAGTGCCAGTGCACTCTCTGGACTCACAGCACTGCATCCCCAGTGGTGCCAGTGAACTCTCTGGACTCACTGCACTGCATCCCCACTGGTGCCAGTGCACTCTCTGGACTCACCGCACTGCATCCCCCGTGGTGCCGGTGCACTCTCTGGACTCACTGGACTGCATCCCCAGTGGTGGCAGTGCACACTCTGGACTCACGGCACTGCATCCCCAGTGGTGCTAGAGCACTCTCTGGACTCACTGCACTGCATCCCCAGTGGTGCCAGTGACCTCTCTGGACTCAGTGCAGTGCATTCCCAGTGGTTCCAGTGCACTCTCTGGACTCACCGGGGTGCATCCCCAATAGTGCCAGTGCCCTCTCTGGACTCACTGCACTGCATCACCAGTGGTGCCAGTGCGCTCTCTGGACTCACCGCACCGCATCCCCAGTGGTGCCAGTGCACTCTCTGGACTCACTGCAGTGCATCCCCAGTGGTGCCAGTGCACTCTCTGGACTCATTTCACTGCATCCCCAGTGGTGCCAGTGCACTCTCTGGACTCACTGCACTGCATCCCCAGTGGTGCCAGGGCACTCTCTGGACTCACTGCACTGCATACCCAGTGGTGCCAGGGCACTCTCTAGACTCACTGCACTGCATCCCCGGTGGTGCCAGTGCACTCTCTGGACTCACTGCAGTGCATCTCCAGTGGTGCCAGTGCACTCTCTGGACTCTCTGCAGTGTATCCCCAGTGGTGCCAGTGCACTCTCTGGATACACTGCACTGCATCCCCACTGGTGCCAGTGCACTCTCTGGACTCACTGCACTGCATACCCAGTGGTGCCAGTGTATTCTCTGAACTCACTGCACTGCATCCCCAGTGGTGCCAGGGCACTCTCTGGACTCACTGCACTGCATCCCCAGTGGTTCCAGTGCACTCTCTGGACTCACTGCACTGCATCCCCAGTGTTGCCAGTGCACTCTCTGGACTCACTGCACTGCATCCCAAGTGCTGCCAGTGCACTCTTTGGACTCACTGCACTGAATTCCAGGTAGTGCCAGTGCACTCTCTGGACTCACAGCACTGCATCCCCAGTGGTGCCAGTGAACTCTCTGGACTCACTGCACTGCATCCCCACTGGTGCCAGTGCACTCTCTGGACTCACCGCACTGCATCCCCCGTGGTGCCGGTGCACTCTCTGGACTCACTGGACTGCATCCCCAGTGGTGGCAGTGCACACTCTGGACTCACGGCACTGCATCCCCAGTGGTGCTAGAGCACTCTCTGGACTCACTGCACTGCATCCCCAGTGGTGCCAGTGACCTCTCTGGACTCAGTGCAGTGCATTCCCAGTGGTTCCAGTGCACTCTCTGGACTCACCGGGGTGCATCCCCAATAGTGCCAGTGCCCTCTCTGGACTCACTGCACTGCATCACCAGTGGTGCCAGTGCGCTCTCTGGACTCACCGCACCGCATCCCCAGTGGTGCCAGTGCACTCTCTGGACTCACTGCAGTGCATCCCCAGTGGTGCCAGTGCACTCTCTGGACTCATTTCACTGCATCCCCAGTGGTGCCAGTGCACTCTCTGGACTCACTGCACTGCATCCCCAGTGGTGCCAGTGCACTCTCTGAGCTCACTGCAGTGCATCCCCAGTGGTGCCAGTGCACTCTCTGGACTCACTGCACTGCATCCCCAGTGGTGCCAGTGCACTCTCTGTCCTCACTGCACTGCATCCCCAGTGGTGCTAGTGCACTCTCTGGACTCACGGCACTGCATCCCCAGTGGTGCCAGTGCACTCTCTGGACTCACTGCACTGCATCCCCAGTGGTGCCGGGGCACTCTCTGGACTCACTGCAGTGCATCCCCAGTGGTGCCAGTGCCCTCTGTGGACTCACTGCACTACATACCCAGTAGGGCCAGTGCACTCTCTGGACTCACTGCACTGCATCCCCAGTGGTGCCAGTGAACTCTCTGGACTCACTGCACTGCATCCCTAGTGGTGCCAGTGCACTCTCTTGAGTCACTGCACTGCATCCCCAGTGGTGCCAGTGCACTCTCTGGACCCACTGTAGTGCATCACCACTGGTGCCAGTGCACTCTCTGGACTCACTGCACTGCACCCCCAGTGGTGCCAGTGCACTCTCTGAACTCACAGCACTGCATCCCCACTGGTGCCAGTGCACTCTCTGGACTCACTGCACTGCATCACCAGTGGTGCCAGTGCACACTCGGGACTCACGGCACTGCATCCCCAGTGGTGCCAGTGCACTCTCTGGACTCACTGCACTGTATCCCCAGTGGTGCCAGGGTACTCTCTGGACTCACTGCACTGCATCCCCAGTAGTGCCAAGGCACTCTCTGGACTCACTGCACTGCATTGCCATTGGTGCCAGTGCACTCTATGGACTCATTGCAGTGCATCCCCAGTGGTGCCAGTGCACTCTCTGGACTCACTGCACTGCATCCCCAGTGGTGGCAGTGCACTCTCTGGACTCACTGTAGTGCATCACTCGTGATGCCAGTGCACTCTCTGGACTCACTGCACTGCATCCCCAGTGGTGCCAGTGCACTCTCTGGACTCACTGCACTGCATCCCCAGTGGTGCCAGTGCACTCTGTGGACTCACTGCACTGCATCCCCAGTGGTGCCAGTGAACTCTCTGGACTCACTGCACTGCATCCCCACTGGTGCCAGGGTACTCTCTGGACTCACTGCACTGCATCCCCAGTGGTGCCAGTGCACTCTCTGGACTCACGGCACTGCATCCCCAGTGGTGCCAGTGTTTTCTCTGAACTCACTGCACTGCATCCCCAGTGGTGCCAGGGCACTCTCTGGACTCACTGCACTGCATCCCCAGTGGTTCCAGTGCACTCTCTGGACTAACTGCAGTGCATCTCCAGTGTTGCCAGTGCACTCTCTGGACTCACTGCACTGCATCCCCAGTGCTGCCAGTGCACTCTTTGGACTCACTGCACTGAATTCCCGGTAGTGCCAGTGCACTCTCTGGACTCACTGCACTGCATCCCCAGTGGTGGCAGTGCACACTCTGGACTCACGGCACTGCATCCCCAGTGGTGCCAGTGCACTCTCTGGACTCACTGCACTGCATCCCCAGTGGTGCCAGTGCACTCTCTGGACTCACTGCACTGCATCCCCAGTGGTGCCAGTGCACTCTCTGCACTCACTGCACTGCATCCCCACTGGTGCCAGGATACTCTCTGGACTCACTGCACTGCATCCCCAGTGGTGCCAGGGCACTCTCTGGACTCACTGCACTGCATCCCCACTGGTGCCAGGGTACTCTCTGGACTCACTGCACTGCATCCCCAGTGGTGGCAGTGCACTCTCTGGACTCACTGCACTGCATACCCAGTGGTGCCAGGGCACTCTCTAGACTCACTGCACTGCATCCCCAGTGGTGCCAGTGCACTCTCTGGACTCACTGCAGTGCATCTCCAGTGGTGCCAGTGCACTCTCTGGACTCTCTGCAGTGTATCCCCAGTGGTGCCAGTGCACTCTCTGGATACACTGCACTGCATCCCCACTGGTGCCAGTGCACTCTCTGGACTCACGGCACTGCATCCCCAGTGGTGCCAGTGTATTCTCTCAACTCACTGCACTGCATCCCCAGTGGTGCCAGGGCACTCTCTGGACTCACTGCACTGCATCCCCAGTGGTTCCAGTGCACTCTCTGGACTCACTGCACTGCATCCCCAGTGGTGCCAGTGCACTCTCTGGACTCACTGCACTGCATCCCAAGTGCTGCCAGTGCACTCTTTGGACTCACTGCACTGAATTCCCGGTAGTGCCAGTGCACTCTCTGGACTCACAGCACTGCATCCCCAGTGGTGCCAGTGAACTCTCTGGACTCACTGCACTGCATCCCCACTGGTGCCAGTGCACTCTCTGGACTCACCGCACTGCATCCCCAGTGGTGCCAGTGCACTCTCTGGACTCACTGCACTGCATCCCCAGTGGTGGCAGTGCACTCTCTGGACTCACGGCACTGCATCCCTAGTGGTGCTAGAGCACTCTCTGGACTCATGGCACTGCATCCCAAGTGGTGCCAGTGCACTCTCTGGACTCACTGTACTGCATACCCAGTGGTGCCAGGGTACTCTCTGGACTCACTGCACTGCATCCCCGGTGGTGACAGTGCCCTCTGTGGACTCACTGCGCTGCATCCCCAGTGGTGCCAAGGCACTCTCTGGACTCACTGCAGTGCATCCCCAGTGGTGCCAGTGCACTCTCTGGACTCACTGCAGTGCATCCGCAGTGGTGCCAGTGCACTCTCTGGACTCACTGCACTGCATACACAGTGGTGCCAGTGCACTCTCTGGACTCACTGCACTGCATCCCCACTGGTGCCAGTGCACTCTCTGGACTCACGGCACTGCATCCCCAGTGGTGCCAGTGCACTCTCTGGACTCACTGCAGTGCATCCCCAGTGGTGCCAGTGCACTCTCTGCACTCACCGCACTGCATCCCCAGTGGTGCCAGTGCACTCTCTGGACTCACTGCACTGCATCCCCAGTGGTGCCAGTGCACTCTCTGGACTCACTGCACTGCATCTCCAGCGGTGCCAGTGCACTCTCTAGACTCACAGCACTGCATCCCCAGTGGTGCCAGTGCACTCTCTGGACTCACTGCACTGCATCTCCACTGGTGCCAGTGTACTCTCTGGACTCACGGCACTGCATCCCCAGTGGTGCCAGTGCACTCTCTGGACTCACTGCACTGCATCTCCAGTGTTGCAAGTGCACTCTCTGGACTCACTGCAGTGCATCCCCAGTGGTGCCAGTGCACTCTCTGGACTCACTGGACTGCATCACCAGTGGTGCCAGTGCACTCTCTGGACTCACTGCAGTGCATCCCCAGTGGTGCCAGTGCACTCTCTGGACTCACTGCAGTGCATCCCCAGTGGCGCCAGGGCACTCTCTGGACTCACTGCACTGCATCCCCTGTGGTGCCAGTGCACTCTCTGCACTCACTGCACTGCATCCCCAGTGCTGCCAGTGCACTCTTTGGACTCACTGTACTGAATTCCCGGTGGAGCCAGTGCACTCTCTGGACTCACAGCACTGCATCCCCAGTGGTGCCAGTGAACTCTCTGGACTCACTGCACTGCATCCCCAGTGGTGCCAATGCACTCTCTGGACTCACTGCACTGCATCCCCAGTGGTGCCAGTGCACTCTCTGGACTCACCGGGGTGCATCCCCTGTGGTGCCAGTGCACTCTCTGGACTCACTGCACTTCATCTCCAGTTGTGCCAGTGCACTCTCTGGACTCACTGCACTGCATCCCCAGTGGTGCCAATGCACTCTCTGGACTCACTGCAGTGCATCCCCAGTGGTGCCAGTGCACTCTCTGGACTCACTGCACTGCATCCCCAGTGGTGCCAGTGCACTCTCTGGACTCACGGCACTGCATTCCCAGTGGAGCCAGTGCACTCTCTGGACTCACTGCACTGCATCCCCAGTGGTGCCAGTGCACTCTCTGGACTCACTGCACTGCATCCCCAGTGGTGCCAGTGCACTCTCTGGACTCACTGTAGTGCATCACTCGTGGTGCCAGTGCACTCTCTGGACTCACTGCACTGCATCCCCAGTGGTGCCAGTGCACTCTCTGGACTCACTGCACTGCATCCCCAGTGGTGCCAGTGCAGTCTCTGGACTCACTGCACTGCATCCCCTGTGGTGCCACTGCACACTGTGGACTCACGGCACTGCATCCCCAGTGGTGCTAGTGCACTCTCTGGAGACACTGCACTGCATCCCCAGTGGTGCCAGTGCACTCTCTGGAGACACTGCACTGCATCCCCAGTGGTGCCAGTGCACTCTCTACACTCACTGCACTGCATCCCCAGTGGTGCCAGTGCACTCTCTGGACTCACTGTAGTGCATCACTCGTGGTGCCAGTGCACTCTCTGGACTCACTGCACTGCATCCCCAGTGGTGCCAGTGCACTCTCTGGACTCACTGCACTGCATCCCCAGTGGTGCCAGTGCAGTCTCTGGACTCACTGCACTGCATCCCCTGAGGTGCCAGTGCACTCTCTGGACTCACTGCACTGCATCCCCAGTGGTGCCAGTGCACTCTCTGGAGACACTGCACTGCATCCCCAGTGGTGCCAGTGCACTCTCTGGACACTGCACTGCATCCCCAGTGGTGCCAGTGCACTCTCTACACTCACTGCACTGCATCCCCAGTGGTGCCAGAGCACTCTCTGGACTCACTGCAGTGCATCCCCAGTGGTGCCAGTGCACTCTCTGGACTCACTGCAGTGCATCTCCAGTGGTGCCAGTGCACTCTCTGGACTCACTGCAGTGCAGCCCCTGAGGTGCCAGTGCACTCTCTGGAGTCACTGCACTGCATCCCCAGTGGTGCCAGTGCACTCTCTGGACTCACTGCACTGCATCCCCAGTGGTGCAAGTGCACTCTCTGGACTCACTGCTCTGCATCCCCAGTGGTGCCAGTGCATTCTCTGGACTCACTGCAGTGCATCCCCAAGGTGCCAGTGCACTCTCTGGACTCACTGCAGTGCATCCCCAGTGGTGCCAGTGCACTCTCTACACTCACTGCACTGCATCCCCAGTGGTGCCAGAGCACTCTCTGGACTCACTGCAGTGCATCCCCAGTGGTGCCAGTGCACTCTCTGGACTCACTGCAGTGCATCCCCAGTGGTGCCAGTGCACTCTCTGGACTCACCGGAGTGCATCCCCAGTGGTGCCAGTGCACTCTCTGGACTCACTGCACTTCATCCCCAGTGGTGCCAGTGCACTCTCTGGACTCACTGCACTGCATCCCCAGTGGTGCCAGGTCACACTCTGGACTCACTGCACTGCATCCCCAGTGGTGCCAGTGCACACTCTGGACTCACGGCACTGCATCCCCAGTGGTGCCAGTGCACTCTCTGGACTCACGGCACTGCATCCCCAATGGTGCCAGTGCACTCTCTGAACTGACTGCACTGCATCCCCAGTGGTGCCAGTGCACTCTCTGGACTCACTGCACTGCATCCCCAGTGGTGCCAGTGCACTCTCTGGACTCACTGCACTGCATCCCCAGTGGTGCCAGGGCACTCTCTGGACTCACTGCACTGCATCCCCAGTGGTGCCAGTGCACTCTCTGGACTCACTGCACTGCATACCCAGTGGTGCCAGTGTATTCTCTGAACTCACTGCACTGCATCCCCAGTGGTGCCAGGGCACTCTCTGGACTCACTGCACTGCATCCCCAGTGGTTCCAGTGCACTCTCTGGACTCACTGCACTGCATCCCCAGTGTTGCCAGTGCACTCTCTGGACTCACTGCACTGCATCCCAAGTGCTGCCAGTGCACTCTTTGGACTCACTGCACTGAATTCCAGGTAGTGCCAGTGCACTCTCTGGACTCACAGCACTGCATCCCCAGTGGTGCCAGTGAACTCTCTGGACTCACTGCACTGCATCCCCACTGGTGCCAGTGCACTCTCTGGACTCACCGCACTGCATCCCCCGTGGTGCCGGTGCACTCTCTGGACTCACTGGACTGCATCCCCAGTGGTGGCAGTGCACACTCTGGACTCACGGCACTGCATCCCCAGTGGTGCTAGAGCACTCTCTGGACTCACTGCACTGCATCCCCAGTGGTGCCAGTGACCTCTCTGGACTCAGTGCAGTGCATTCCCAGTGGTTCCAGTGCACTCTCTGGACTCACCGGGGTGCATCCCCAATAGTGCCAGTGCCCTCTCTGGACTCACTGCACTGCATCACCAGTGGTGCCAGTGCGCTCTCTGGACTCACCGCACCGCATCCCCAGTGGTGCCAGTGCACTCTCTGGACTCACTGCAGTGCATCCCCAGTGGTGCCAGTGCACTCTCTGGACTCATTTCACTGCATCCCCAGTGGTGCCAGTGCACTCTCTGGACTCACTGCAGTGCATCCCCAGTGGTGCCAGTGCACTCTCTGAGCTCACTGCAGTGCATCCCCAGTGGTGCCAGTGCACTCTCTGGACTCACTGCACTGCATCCCCAGTGGTGCCAGTGCACTCTCTGTCCTCACTGCACTGCATCCCCAGTGGTGCTAGTGCACTCTCTGGACTCACGGCACTGCATCCCCAGTGGTGCCAGTGCACTCTCTGGACTCACTGCACTGCATCCCCAGTGGTGCCGGGGCACTCTCTGGACTCACTGCAGTGCATCCCCAGTGGTGCCAGTGCCCTCTGTGGACTCACTGCACTACATACCCAGTAGGGCCAGTGCACTCTCTGGACTCACTGCACTGCATCCCCAGTGGTGCCAGTGAACTCTCTGGACTCACTGCACTGCATCCCTAGTGGTGCCAGTGCACTCTCTTGAGTCACTGCACTGCATCCCCAGTGGTGCCAGTGCACTCTCTGGACCCACTGTAGTGCATCACCACTGGTGCCAGTGCACTCTCTGGACTCACTGCACTGCACCCCCAGTGGTGCCAGTGCACTCTCTGAACTCACAGCACTGCATCCCCACTGGTGCCAGTGCACTCTCTGGACTCACTGCACTGCATCACCAGTGGTGCCAGTGCACACTCGGGACTCACGGCACTGCATCCCCAGTGGTGCCAGTGCACTCTCTGGACTCACTGCACTGTATCCCCAGTGGTGCCAGGGTACTCTCTGGACTCACTGCACTGCATCCCCAGTAGTGCCAAGGCACTCTCTGGACTCACTGCACTGCATTGCCATTGGTGCCAGTGCACTCTATGGACTCATTGCAGTGCATCCCCAGTGGTGCCAGTGCACTCTCTGGACTCACTACACTGCATCCCCAGTGGTGGCAGTGCACTCTCTGGACTCACTGTAGTGCATCACTCGTGATGCCAGTGCACTCTCTGGACTCACTGCACTGCATCCCCAGTGGTGCCAGTGCACTCTCTGGACTCACTGCACTGCATCCCCAGTGGTGCCAGTGCACTCTGTGGACTCACTGCACTGCATCCCCAGTGGTGCCAGTGAACTCTCTGGACTCACTGCACTGCATCCCCACTGGTGCCAGGGTACTCTCTGGACTCACTGCACTGCATCCCCAGTGGTGCCAGTGCACTCTCTGGACTCACGGCACTGCATCCCCAGTGGTGCCAGTGTATTCTCTGAACTCACTGCACTGCATCCCCAGTGGTGCCAGGGCACTCTCTGGACTCACTGCACTGCATCCCCAGTGCTGCCAGTGCACTCTTTGGACTCACTGCACTGAATTCCCGGTAGTGCCAGTGCACTCTCTGGACTCACTGCACTGCATCCCCAGTGGTGGCAGTGCACTCTCTGGACTCACGGCACTGCATCCCCAGTGGTGCCAGTGCACTCTCTGGACTCACTGCACTGCATCCCCAGTGGTGCCGGGGCACTCTCTGGACTCACTGCAGTGCATCCCCAGTGGTGCCAGTGCCCTCTGTGGACTCACTGCACTACATACCCAGTAGGGCCAGTGCACTCTCTGGACTCACTGCACTGCATCCCCAGTGGTGCCAGTGAACTCTCTGGACTCACTGCACTGCATCCCTAGTGGTGCCAGTGCACTCTCTTGAGTCACTGCACTGCATCCCCAGTGGTGCCAGTGCACTCTCTGGACCCACTGTAGTGCATCACCACTGGTGCCAGTGCACTCTCTGGACTCACTGCACTGCACCCCCAGTGGTGCCAGTGCACTCTCTGAACTCACAGCACTGCATCCCCACTGGTGCCAGTGCACTCTCTGGACTCACTGCACTGCATCACCAGTGGTGCCAGTGCACACTCGGGACTCACGGCACTGCATCCCCAGTGGTGCCAGTGCACTCTCTGGACTCACTGCACTGTATCCCCAGTGGTGCCAGGGTACTCTCTGGACTCACTGCACTGCATCCCCAGTAGTGCCAAGGCACTCTCTGGACTCACTGCACTGCATTGCCATTGGTGCCAGTGCACTCTATGGACTCATTGCAGTGCATCCCCAGTGGTGCCAGTGCACTCTCTGGACTCACTGCACTGCATCCCCAGTGGTGGCAGTGCACTCTCTGGACTCACTGTAGTGCATCACTCGTGATGCCAGTGCACTCTCTGGACTCACTGCACTGCATCCCCAGTGGTGCCAGTGCACTCTCTGGACTCACTGCACTGCATCCCCAGTGGTGCCAGTGCACTCTGTGGACTCACTGCACTGCATCCCCAGTGGTGCCAGTGAACTCTCTGGACTCACTGCACTGCATCCCCACTGGTGCCAGGGTACTCTCTGGACTCACTGCACTGCATCCCCAGTGGTGCCAGTGCACTCTCTGGACTCACGGCACTGCATCCCCAGTGGTGCCAGTGCACTCTCTGGACTAACTGCAGTGCATCTCCAGTGTTGCCAGTGCACTCTCTGGACTCACTGCACTGCATCCCCAGTGCTGCCAGTGCACTCTTTGGACTCACTGCACTGAATTCCCGGTAGTGCCAGTGCACTCTCTGGACTCACTGCACTGCATCCCCAGTGGTGGCAGTGCACACTCTGGACTCACGGCACTGCATCCCCAGTGGTGCTAGTGCACTCTCTGGACTCATGGCACTGCATCCCCAGTGGTGCCAGTGCACTCTCTGGACTCACTGCACTGCATCCCCAGTGGTGCCAGTGCACTCTCTGGACTCACTGCACTGCATCCCCAGTGGTGGCAGTGCACACTCTGGACTCACGGCACTGCATCCCCAGTGGTGCTAGTGCACTCTCTGGACTCATGGCACTGCATCCCAAGTGGTGCCAGTGCACTCTCTGGACTCACTGCACTGCATCCCCAGTGGTGCCAGTGCACTCTCTGGACTCACTGCACTGCATCCCCAGTGGTGGCAGTGCACACTCTGGACTCACGGCACTGCATCCCCAGTGGTGCCAGTGCACTCTCTGGACTCACTGCACTGCATCCCCAGTGGTGCCAGTGCACTCTCTGGACTCACTGCACTGCATCCCCAGTGGTGCCAGTGCACTCTCTGCACTCACTGCACTGCATCCCCACTGGTGCCAGGATACTCTCTGGACTCACTGCACTGCATCCCCAGTGGTGCCAGGGCACTCTCTGGACTCACTGCACTGCATCCCCACTGGTGCCAGGGTACTCTCTGGACTCACTGCACTGCATCCCCAGTGGTGCCAGGGCACTCTCTGGACTCACTGCACTGCATACCCAGTGGTGCCAGGGCACTCTCTGGACTCACTGCACTGCATCCCCAGTGGTGCCAGTGCACTCTCTGGACTCACTGCAGTGCATCTCCAGTGGTGCCAGTGCACTCTCTGGACTCTCTGCAGTGTATCCCCAGTGGTGCCAGTGCACTCTCTGGATACACTGCACTGCATCCCCACTGGTGCCAGTGCACTCTCTGGACTCACGGCACTGCATCCCCAGTGGTGCCAGTGTATTCTCTCAACTCACTGCACTGCATCCCCAGTGGTGCCAGGGCACTCTCTGGACTCACTGCACTGCATCCCCAGTGGTTCCAGTGCACTCTCTGGACTCACTGCACTGCATCCCCAGTGGTGCCAGTGCACTCTCTGGACTCACTGCACTGCATCCCAAGTGCTGCCAGTGCACTCTTTGGACTCACTGCACTGAATTCCCGGTAGTGCCAGTGCACTCTCTGGACTCACAGCACTGCATCCCCAGTGGTGCCAGTGAACTCTCTGGACTCACTGCACTGCATCCCCACTGGTGCCAGTGCACTCTCTGGACTCACCGCACTGCATCCCCAGTGGTGCCAGTGCACTCTCTGGACTCACTGCACTGCATCCCCAGTGGTGGCAGTGCACTCTCTGGACTCACGGCACTGCATCCCTAGTGGTGCTAGAGCACTCTCTGGACTCATGGCACTGCATCCCAAGTGGTGCCAGTGCACTCTCTGGACTCACTGTACTGCATACCCAGTGGTGCCAGGGTACTCTCTGGACTCACTGCACTGCATCCCCGGTGGTGACAGTGCCCTCTGTGGACTCACTGCGCTGCATCCCCAGTGGTGCCAAGGCACTCTCTGGACTCACTGCAGTGCATCCCCAGTGGTGCCAGTGCACTCTCTGGACTCACTGCAGTGCATCCGCAGTGGTGCCAGTGCACTCTCTGGACTCACTGCACTGCATACACAGTGGTGCCAGTGCACTCTCTGGACTCACTGCACTGCATCCCCAGTGGTGCCAGTGCACTCTCTGGACTCACGGCACTGCATCCCCAGTGGTGCCAGTGCACTCTCTGGACTCACTGCAGTGCATCCCCAGTGGTGCCAGTGCGCTCTCTGGACTCACCGCACCGCATCCCCAGTGGTGCCAGTGCACTCTCTGGACTCACTGCACTGCATCCCCAGTGGTGCCAGTGCACTCTCTGGTCTCATTTCACTGCATCCCCAGTGGTGCCAGTGCACTCTCTGGACTCACTGCACTGCATCCCCAGTGGTGCCAGTGCACTCTCTGAGCTCACTGCAGTGCATCCCCAGTGGTGCCAGTGCACTCTCTGGACTCACTGCACTGCATACACAGTGGTGCCAGTGCACTCTCTGTCCTCACTGCACTGCGTCCCCAATGGTGCCAGTGCACTCTCTGGACTCACTGCACTGCATCCCCAGTGGTGCCACTGCACTCTCTGGACTCACTGTACTGCATCCCCAGTGGTGCCGGGGCACTCTCTAGACTCACTGCAGTGCATCCCCAGTGGTGCCAGTGCCCTCTGTGGACTCACTGAACTACATCCCCAGTAGGGCCAGTGCACTCTCTGGACTCACTGCACTGCACCCCCAGTGGTGCCAGTGCACTCTCTGGACTCACAGCACTGCATCCCCACTGGTGCCAGTGCACTCTCTGGACTCACTGCACTGCATCCCCATGGTGCCAGTGCACACTCTGGACTCACGGCACTGCATCCCCAGTGGTGCCAGTGCACTCTCTGGACTCACTGCACTGTATCCCCAGTGGTGCCAAGGCACTCTCTGGACTCACTGCACTGCATTGCCATTGGTGCCAGTGCACTCTCTGGACTCATTGCAGTGCATCCCCAGTGGTGCCAGTGCACTCTCTGGACTCACTGCACTGCATCCCCAGTGGTGCCAGTGCACTCTCTGGACTCACTGTAGTGCATCACTCGTGGTGCCAGTGCACTCTCTGGACTCACTGCACTGCATCCCCAGTGGTGCCAGTGCACACTCTGGACTCACTGCACTGCATCCCCAGTGGTGCCGGGGCACTCTCTAGACTCACTGCAGTGCATCCCCAGTGGTGCCAGTGCCCTCTGTGGACTCACTGAACTACATCCCCAGTAGGGCCAGTGCACTCTCTGGACTCACTGCACTGCACCCCCAGTGGTGCCAGTGCACTCTCTGGACTCACAGCACTGCATCCCCACTGGTGCCAGTGCACTCTCTGGACTCACTGCACTGCATCCCCATGGTGCCAGTGCACACTCTGGACTCACGGCACTGCATCCCCAGTGGTGCCAGTGCACTCTCTGGACTCACTGCACTGCATCCCCAGTGGTGCCAAGGCACTCTCTGGACTCACTGCACTGCATTGCCATTGGTGCCAGTGCACTCTCTGGACTCATTGCAGTGCATCCCCAGTGGTGCCAGTGCACTCTCTGGACTCACTGCACTGCATCCCCAGTGGTGCCAGTGCACTCTCTGGACTCACTGTAGTGCATCACTCGTGGTGCCAGTGCACTCTCTGGACTCACTGCACTGCATCCCCAGTGGTGCCAGTGCACTCTCTGGACTCACTGCACTGCATCCCCAGTGGTGCCAGTGCACTCTCTGGACTCACTGCACTGCATCCCCACTGGTGCCAGGATACTCTCTGGACTCACTGCACTGCATCCCCAGTGGTGCCAGGGCACTCTCTGGACTCACTGCACTGCATCCCCAGTGGTGCCAGTGAACTCTCTGGACTCACTGCACTGCATCCCCACTGGTGCCAGGGTACTCTCTGGACTCACTGCACTGCATCCCCAGTGGTGCCAGTGCACTCTCTGGACTCACTCCATTGCATCCCCAGTGGTGCCAGTGTATTCTCTGAACTCACTGCACTGCATCCCCAGTGGTGCCAGGGCACTCTCTGGACTCACTGCACTGCATCCCCAGTGGTTCCAGTGCACTCTCTGGACTCACTGCAGTGCATCCCCAGTGTTGCCAGTGCACTCTCTGGACTCACTGCACTGCATCCCCAGTGCTGCCAGTGCACTCTTTGGGCTCACTGCACTGAATTCCCGGTAGTTCCAGTGCACTCTCTGGACTCACTGCACTGCATCCCCAGTGGTGGCAGTGCACACTCTGGACTCACGGCACTGCATCCCCAGTGGTGCTAGTGCACTCTCTGGACTCATGGCACTGCATCCCAAGTGGTGCCAGTGCACTCTCTGGACTCACTGCACTGCATCCCCAGTGGTGCCAGTGCACTCTCTGGACTCACTGCAGTGCATCCCCAGTGGTGGCAGTGCACACTCTGGACTCACGGCACTGCATCCCCAGTGGTGCTAGTGCACTCTCTGGAGTCATGGCACTGCATCCCAAGGGGTGCCAGTGCGCTCTCTGGACTCACTGCACTGCATCCCCAGTGGTGCCAGTGCACTCTCTGGACTCACTGCACTGCATCCCCAGTGGTGCCAGTGCACTCTCTGGACTCACGGCACTGCATCCCCAGTGGTGCCAGTGCACTCTCTGGACTCACTGCACTGCATCCCCAGTGGTGCCAGTGCACTCTCTGCACTCACTGCACTGCATCCCCACTGGTGCCAGGATACTCTCTGGACTCACTGCACTGCATCCCCAGTGGTGCCAGGGCACTCTCTGGACTCACTGCACTGCATCCCCAGTGGTGTCAGTGAACTCTCTGGACGCACTGCACTGCATCCCCACTGGTGCCAGGGTACTCTCTGGACTCACTGCACTGCATCCCCAGTGGTGCCAGGGCACTCTCTGGACTCACTGCACTGCATACCCAGTGGTGCCAGGGCACTCTCTGGACTCACTGCACTGCATCCCCAGTGGTGCCAGTGCACTCTCTGGACTCACTGCAGTGCATCTCCAGTGGTGGCAGTGCACACTCTGGACTCTCTGCAGTGTATCCCCAGTGGTGCCAGTGCACTCTCTGGATACACTGCACTGCATCCCCACTGGTGCCAGTGCACTCTCTGGACTCACGGCACTGCATCCCCAGTGGTGCCAGTGTATTCTCTGAACTCACTGCACTGCATCCCCAGTGGTGCCAGGGCACTCTCTGGACTCACTGCACTGCATCCCCAGTGGTTCCAGTGCACTCTCTGGACTCACTGCACTGCATCCCCAGTGTTGCCAGTGCACTCTCTGGACTCACTGCACTGCATCCCAAGTGCTGCCAGTGCACTCTTTGGACTGACTGCACTGAATTCCCGGTAGTGCCAGTGCACTCTCTGGACTCACAGCACTGCATCCCCAGTGGTGCCAGTGAACTCTCTGGACTCACTGCACTGCATCCCCACTGGTGCCAGTGCACTCTCTGGACTCACCGCACTGCATCCCCAGTGGTGCCAGTGCACTCTCTGGACTCACTGCACTGCATCCCCAGTGGTGGCAGTGCACACTCTGGACTCACGGCACTGCATCCCCAGTGGTGCTAGAGCACTCTCTGGACTCATGGCACTGCATCCCAAGTGGTGCCAGTGCACTCTCTGGACTCACTGCACTGCATACACAGTGGTGCCAGTGCACTCTCTGGACTCACTGCACTTCATCCCCAGTGGTGCCAGTGCACTCTCTGGACTCACTGCACTGCATTCCCAGTGGTGCCAGGGCACTCTCTGGACTCACTGCACTGCATCCCCAGTGGTGCCAGTGCACTCTCTGGACTCACGGCACTGCATCCCCAGTGGTGCCAGTGCACTCTCTGGACTCATTGCAGTGCATCCCCGGTGGTGACAGTGCCCTCTGTGGACTCACTGCGCTGCATCCCCAGTGGTGCCAAGGCACTCTCTGGACTCACTGCAGTGCATCCCCAGTGGTGCCAGTGCACTCTCTGGACTCACTGCAGTGCATCCCCAGTGGTGCCAGTGCACTCTCTGGACTCACTGCACTGCATACACAGTGGTGCCAGTGCACTCTCTGGACTCACTGCACTGCATCCCCAGTGGTGCCAGTGCACTCTCTGGACTCACGGCACTGCATCCCCAGTGGTGCCAGTGCACTCTCTGGACTCATTGCAGTGCATCCCCGGTGGTGCCAGTGCACACTCTGGACTCACTGCAGTGCATCCCCAGTGGTGCCAGTGCACTCTCTGGACTCACTGCACTGCATCCCCAGTGGTGCCAGTGCCCTCTCTGGACTCACTGCACTGCATCCCCAGTGGTGCCACTGCACTCTCTGGAGTAACTGCACTGCATCTCCAGTGTTGCATGTGCGCTCTCTGGACTCACTGCAGTGCATCCCCAGTGGTGCCAGTGCACTCTCTGGACTCACTGGACTGCATCACCAGTGGTGCCAGTGCGCTCTCTGGACTCACGGCACTGCATCCCCAGTGGTGCCAGTGCACTCTCTGGACTCACTGTAGTGCATCCCCACTGGTGCCAGTGCACTCTCTGGACTCACTGCACTGCACCCCCAGTGGTGCCAGTGCACTCTCTGGACTCACAGCACTGCATCCCCACTGGTGCCAGTGCACTCTCTGGACTCACTGCACTGCATCCCCAGTGGTGCCAGTGCACACTCTGGACTCACTGCACTGCATCCCCAGTGGTGCCAGTGCACTCTCTTTACTCACTGCACTGCATCCCCAGTGGTGCCAGGGTACTCTCTGGACTCACTGCACTGCATCCCCAGTGGTGCCAAGGCACTCTCTGGACTCACTGCACTGCATTGCCATTGGTGCCAGTGCACTCTCTGGACTCATTGAAGTGCATCCCCAGTGGTGCCAGTGCACTCTCTGGACTCACAGCACTGCATCCCCAGTGGTGCCAGTGCACTCTCTGGACTCACTGCACTTCATCCCCAGTGGTGCCAGTGCACTCTCTGAACTCACTGAACTGCATCCCCAGTGGTGCCAGTGCACTCTCTGGACTCACTGCACTGCATCCCCAGTGGTGCCAGGGCACTCTCTGGACTCACTGCACTGCATCCCCAGTGGTGCCAGTGACCTCTCTGGACTCAGTGCAGTGCATTCCCAGTGGTTCCAGTGCACTCTCTGGACTCACCGGGGTGCATCCCCAATAGTGCCAGTGCCCTCTCTGGACTCACTGCAGTGCATCCCCAGTGGTGCCAGTGCGCTCTCTGGACTCACCGCACCGCAACCCCAGTGGTGCCAGTGCACTCTCTGGACTCACTGCAGTGCATCCCCAGTGGTGCCAGTGCACTCTCTGGACTCATTTCACTGCATCCCCAGTGGTGCCAGTGCACTCTCTGGACTCACTGCAGTGCATCCCCAGTGGTGCCAGTGCACTCTCTGGACTCACTGCACTGCATCCCCAGTGGTGCCAGTGCACTCTCTGTCCTCACTGCACTGCGTCCCCAATGGTGCCAGTGCACTCTCTGGACTCACTGCACTGCATCCCCAGTGGTGCCACTGCACTCTCTGGACTCACTGCACTGCATCCCCAGTGGTGCCGGGGCACTCTCTGGACTCACTGCAGTGCATCCCCAGTGGTGCCAGTGCCCTCTGTGGACTCACTGCACTACATCCCCAGTAGGGCCAGTGCACTCTCTGCACTCACTGCACTGCATCCCCAGTGGTGCCAGTGAACTCTCTGGACTCACTGCACTGCATCCCTAGTGGTGCCAGTGCACTCTCTTTAGTCACTGCACTGCATCCCCAGTGGTGCCAGTGCACTCTCTGGACCCACTGTAGTGCATCACCACTGTTGCCAGTGCACTCTCTGGACTCACTGCACTGCACCCCCTGTGGTGCCAGTGCACTCTCTGGACTCACAGCACTGCATCCCCACTGGTGCCAGTGCACTCTCTGGACTCACTGCACTGCATCCCCAGTGGTGCCAGTGCACACTCTGGACTCACGGCACTGCATCCCCAGTGGTGCCACTGCACTCTCTGGACTCACTGCACTGTATCCCCAGTGGTGCCAGGGTACTCTCTGGACTCACTGCACTGCATCCCCACTGGTGCCAGTGCACTCTCTGGACTCACGGCACTGCATGCCCAGTGGTGACAGTGTATTCTCTGAACTCACTGCACTGCATCCCCAGTGGTGCCAGGGCACTCTCTGGACTCACTGCACTGCATCCCCAGTGGTGCCAGTGCACTCTCTGGACTCACTGCAGTGCATCCCCAGTGTTGCCAGTGCACTCTCTCGACTCACTGCACTGCATCCCCAGTGCTGCCAGTGCACTCTTTGGACTCACTGCACTGCATCCCCGGTGGTGCCAGTGCACTCTCTGGACTCACTGCACTGCATACCCAGTGGTGCCAGTGCACTCTCTGGACTCACTGCACTGCATCCCCAGTGGTGCCAGGGCACTCTCTGGACTCACTGCACTGCATCCCCAGTGGTGTCAGTGAACTCTCTGGACGCACTGCACTGCATCCACACTGGTGCCAGGGTACTCTCTGGACTCACTGCACTGCATACCCAGTGGTGCCAGGGCACTCTCTGGACTCACTGCACTGCATCCCCAGTGGTGCCAGTGCACTCTCTGAGCTCACTGCAGTGCATCCCCAGTGGTGCCAGTGCACTCTCTGGAATCACTGCACTGCATCCCCAGTGGTGCCAGTGCACTCTCTGGACTCACTGCACTGCATCCCCAGTGGTGCCACTGCACTCTCTGGACTTACTGCACTGCATCCCCAGTGGTGCCGGGGCACTCTCTGGACTCACTGCAGTGCATCCCCATTCGTGCCAGTGCCCTCTGTGGACTCACTGCACTACATCCCCAGTAGGGCCAGTGCACTCTCTGGACTCACTGCACTGCATCCCCAGTGCTGCCAGTGCACTCTCTGGACTCACTGCAGTGCATCCCCAATCGTACCAGTGCAATCTCTGGTCTCACTGCAGTGCATCCCCAGTGGTGCCAGTGCACTCTCTGGACTCACTGCAGTGCATCCCCAGTGGTGCCAGTGCACTCTCTGGACTCACGGCACTGCATCCCCGGTGGTGCCAGTGCACTCTCTGGACTCACTGCACTGCATCCCCAGTGGTGCCAAGGCACTCTCTGGACTCACAGCACTGCATCCCCACTGGTGCCAGTGCACTCTCTGGACTCACTGCACTGCATCCCCAGTGGTGCCAGTGCACTCTCTGGACTCACTGCACTCCATTTCCAGTGGTGCCAGTGCACTCTCTGAACTCACTGCAGTGCATCCCCAGTGGTGCCAGTGCACTCTCTGGACTCACGGCACTGCATCCCCAGTGGTGCCAGTGCACTCTCTAGACTCATTGCAGTGCATCCCCGGTGGTGCCAGTACACACTCTGGACTCTCTGCAGTGCATCCCCAGTGGTGCCAGTGCACTCTCTGGACTCACTGCACTGCATCCCCAGTGGTGCCAGTGCACTCTCTGGACTCACTGCACTGCATCCCCAGTGGTGACAGTGCACTCTCTGGACTCACCGGGGTGCATCCCCAGTGGTGCCAAGGAACTCTCTGGACTCCCTGTGGTGCATCACTCGTGGTGCCAGTGCACTCTCTGGACTCACTGCACTGCATCCCCAGTGGTGCCAGTGCACTCTCTGGACTCACCGGAGTGAATCCCCAGTGGTGCCAGTGCACTCTCTGGACTCACTGCACTTCATCCCCAGTGGTGCCAGTGCACTCTCTGGACTCACTGCACTGCATCCCCAGTGGTGCCAGTGCACACTCTGGACTCACTGCACTGCATCCCCAGTGGTGCCAGTGCACTCTCTGGACTCACTGCACTGCATCCCCAGTGGTGCCAGTGCACTCTCTGGACTCACGGCACTGCATCCCCAGTGGTGCCAGTGCACTCTCTGGACTCACGGCACTGCATCCCCAGTGGTGCCAGTGCACTCTCTGAACTCACTGCACTGCATCCCCAGTGGTGCCAGTGCACTCTCTGGACTCACTGCACTGCATCCCCAGTGGTGCCAGTGCACTCTCTGGACTCACTGCACTGCATCCCCACTGGTGCCAGGGTACTCTCTGGACTCACTGCACTGCATCCCCAGTGGTGCCAGTGCACTCTCTGGACTCTCTGCAGTGTATCCCCAGTGGTGCCAGTGCACTCTCTGGACTCACTGCACTGCATCCCCACTGGTGCCAGTGCACTCTCTGGACTCTCTGCAGTGTATCCCCAGTGGTGCCAGTGCACTCTCTGGACTCACTGCACTGCATCCCCACTGGTGCCAGTGCACTCTCTGGACTCACGGCACTGCATGCCCAGTGGTGCCAGTGTATTCTCTGAACTCACTGCACTGCATCCCCAGTGGTGCCAGGGCACTCTCTGGACTCACTGCACTCCATTTCCAGTGGTGCCAGTGCACTCTCTGAACTCACTGCAGTGCATCCCCAGTGGTGCCAGTGCACTCTCTGGACTCACTGCACTGCATCCCCAGTGGTGCCAGTGCACTCTCTAGACTCATTGCAGTGCATCCCCGGTGGTGCCAGTGCACACTCTGGACTCTCTGCAGTGCATCCCCAGTGGTGCCAGTGCACTCTCTGGACTCACTGCACTGCATCCCCAGTGGTGCCAGTGCACTCTCTGGACTCACTGCGCTGCATCCCCAGTGGTGCCAAGGCACTCTCTGGACTCTCTGCAGTGTATCCCCAGTGGTGCCAGTGCACTCTCTGGACTCACTGCACTGCATCCCCACTGGTGCCAGTGCACTCTCTGGACTCACCGGAGTGCATCCCCAGTGGTGCCAGTGCACTCTCTGGACTCACTGCACTTCATCCCCAGTGGTGCCAGTGCACTCTCTGGACTCACTGCACTGCATCCCCAGTGGTGCCAGGTCACACTCTGGACTCACTGCACTGCATCCCCAGTGGTGCCAGTGCACACTCTGGACTCACGGCACTGCGTCCCCAGTGGTGCCAGTGCACTCTCTGGACTCACGGCACTGCATCCCCAATGGTGCCAGTGCACTCTCTGAACTCACTGCACTGCATCCCCAGTGGTGCCAGTGCACTCTCTGGACTCACTGCACTGCATCCCCAGTGGTGCCAGTGCACTCTCTGGACTCACTGCACTGCATCCCCAGTGGTACCAGGGCACTCTCTGGACTCACTGCACTGCATCCCCGGTGGTGCCAGTGAACTCTCTGGACTCACTGCACTGCATCCCCACTGGTGCCAGGGTACTCTCTGGACTCACTGCACTGCATCCCCAGTGGTGCCAGGGCACTCTCTGGACTCACCAAGGTGCATCCCCAGTGGTGCCAGTGCACTCTCTGGACTCACTGCAGTGCATCCCCAGTGGTGCCAGTGAACTCTCTGGACTCACTGCAGTGTATCCCCAGTGGTGCCAGTGCACTCTCTGGACTCACTGCACTGCATCCCCAGTGGTGCCAGTGCACTCTCTGGACTCACTGCACTGCATCCCCAGTGGTGCCAGTGCACTCTCTGGACTCACTGCACTCCATTTCAAGTGGTGCCAGTGCACTCTCTGGACTCACTGCACTGCATCCCCAGTGGTGCCAGTGCACTCTCTGGACTCACTGCACTCCATTTCCAGTGGTGCCAGTGCACTCTCTGAACTCACTGCAGTGCATCCCCAGTGGTGCCAGTGCACTCTCTGGACTCATTTCACTGCATCCCCAGTGGTGCCAGTGCACTCTCTGGACTCACTGCACTGCATCCCCAGTGGTGCCAGTGCACTCTCTGAGCTCACTGCACTGCATCCCCAGTGCTGCCAGTGCACTCTCTGTCCTCACTGCACTGCGTCCCCAGTGGTGCCAGTGCACTCTCTGGACTCACTGCACTGCATCCCCAGTGGTGCCAGTGCACTCTCTGTCCTCACTGCACTGCGTCCCCAATGGTGCCAGTGCAGTCTCTGGACTCACTGCACTGCATCCCCAGTGGTGCCACTGCACTCTCTGGACTCACTGCACTGCATCCCCAGTGCTGCCGGGGCACTCTCTGGACTCACTGCAGTGCATCCCCAGTGGTGCCAGTGCCCTCTGTGGACTCACTGCACTACATCCCCAGTAGGGCCAGTGCACTCTCTGCACTCACTGCACTGCATCCCCAGTGGTGCCAGTGAACTCTCTGGACTCACTGCACTGCATCCCTAGTGGTGCCAGTGCACTCTCTTGAGTCACTGCACTGCATCCCCAGTGGTGCCAGTGCACTCTCTGGACCCACTGTAGTGCATCACCACTGGTGCCAGTGCACTCTCTGGACTCACTGCACTGCATCCCCACTGGTGCCAGTGCACTCTCTGGACTCACTGCACTGCATCCCCAATGGTGCCAGTGCACACTCTGGACTCACGGCACTGCATCCCCAGTGGTGCCAGTGCACTCTCTGGACTCACTGCACTGTATCCCCAGTGGTGCCAGGGTACTCTCTGGACTCACTGCACTGCATCCCCAGTGCTGCCAAGGCACTCTCTGGACTCACTGCACTGCATTGCCATTGGTGCCAGTGCACTCTCTGGACTCATTCCAGTGCATCCCCAGTGGTGCCAGTGCACTCTCTGGACTCACCGCACTGCATCCCCAGTGGTGCCAGTGCACTCTCTGGACTCACTGCACTGCATCCCCAGTGGTGCCAGTGCACTCTCTGGACTCACTGCACTGCATCCCCAGTGGTGCCAGGGCACTCTCTGGACTCACTGCACTGCATCCCCAGTGGTGCCAGTGACCTCTCTGGACTCAGTGCAGTGCATTTCCAGTGGTTCCAGTGCACTCTCTGGACTCACTGCACTGCATCCCCAGTGGTGCCAGTGCGCTCTCTTGAGTCACTGCAGTGCATCCCCAGTGGTGCCAGTGCACTCTCTGGACTCACTCCATTGCATCCCCAGTGGTGCCACTGCACTCTCTGGACTCACTGCAGTGTATCCCCAGTGGTGCCAGTGCACTCTCTGGACTCACTGCACTGCATCCCCAGTGGGGCCAGTGCACTCTCTGGACTCACTGCACTGCATCCCCAGTGGTGCCAGTGCACTCTCTGAGCTCACTGCAGTGCATCCCCAGTGGTGCCAGTGCACTCTCTGGAATCACTGCACTGCATCCCCAGTGGTGCCAGTGCACTCTCTGGACTCACTGCACTGCATCCCCAGTGGTGCCAGTGCACTCTCTGGACTCACTGCACTGCATCCCCAGTGGTGCCACTGCACTCTCTGGACTCACTGCACTGCATCCCCAGTGGTGCCGGGGCACTCTTTGGACTCACTGCAGTGCATCCCCAGTGGTGCCAGTGCCCTCTGTGGACTCACTGCACTACATCCCCAGTAGGGCCAGTGCACTCTCTGGACTCACTGCACTGCATCCCCAGTGGTGCCAGTGCACTCTCTGGACTCACTGCAGTGCATCCCCAATCGTACCAGTGCAATCTCTGGTCTCACTGCAGTGCATCCCCAGTGGTGCCAGTGCACTCTCTGGACTCACTGCAGTGCATCCCCAGTGGTGCCAGTGCACTCTCTGGACTCACGGCACTGCATCCCCGGTGGTGCCAGTGCACTCTCTGGACTCACTGCACTGCATCCCCAGTGGTGCCAAGGCACTCTCT
Organism: Anser cygnoides; assembly: GCF_040182565.1. Taxonomy (NCBI): domain Eukaryota; kingdom Metazoa; phylum Chordata; class Aves; order Anseriformes; family Anatidae; genus Anser; species Anser cygnoides. The sequence continues at coordinate 39,334,660 of NC_089879.1, forward strand.
GGACTCACAGCACTGCATCCCCACTGGTGCCAGTGCACTCTCTGGACTCACTGCACTGCATCCCCAGTGGTGCCAGTGTACTCTCTGGACTCACGGCACTGCATCCCCAGTGTTGCTAGTGCACTCTCTGGACCAACGGCACTGCATCCCCAGTGGTGCCAGTGCACTCTCTGGACTCACTGCACTGCATCCCCAGTGGTGCCAGGGCACTCTCTGGACTCACTGCACTGCATCCCCAGTGGTGCCAAGGCACTCTCTGGAGTAACTTCACTGCATTGCCATTGGTGCCAGTGCACTCTCTGGACTCATTGCAGTGCATCCCCAGTGGTGCCAGTGCACTCTCTGGACTCACGGCACTGCATCCCCAGTGGTGCCAGTGCACTCTCTGGACTCACTGCAGTGCATCCCCAGTGGTGCCAGTGCACTCTCTGGACTCACTGCACTGCATCCCTAGTTGTGCCAGTGCACTCTCTGGACTCACTGCACTGCACCCCCAGTGGTGCCAGTGCACTCTCTGGACTCACTGCACTGCATCCCCAGAGGTGCCAGTGCACTCTCTGGACTCACTGCAGTGCATCCCAGGTGGTGCCAGTGCACTATCTGGACTCACTGCACTGCATCTCCAGCGGTTCCAGTGCACTCTCTGGACTCACTGCACTGCATCCCTAGTGGTGCCAGTGGACTCTCTGGACTCACTGCACTTCATCCCCAGTGGTGCCAGTGCACTCTCTGGACTCACTGCACTGCATCCCCAGTGGTGCCAGTGCACTACCTGTACTCACTGCACTGCATCCCAGGTGGTGCCAGTGCACTCTCTGGACTCACTGCACTGCATCCCCACTGGTGCCAGGGTACTCTCTGGACTCACTGCACTGCATCCCCAGTGGTGCCAGTGCACTCTCTGGACTCACTGCACTGCACAACCAGTGGTGCCAGTGCACTCTCTGGACTCACTGCACTGCATCCCCAGTGGTGCCCGTGCACTCTCTGGACTCACTGCACTGCATCCCCAGGGGTGCCCGTGCACTCTCTGGACTCACTGCACTGCATCCCCAGTGGTGCCAGTGCACTCTCTGGACTCACTGCACTGCATCCCCAGTGGTGCCAGTGCGCTCTCTTGAGTCACTGCAGTGCATCCCCAGTGGTGCCAGTGCACTCTCTGGACTCACTCCATTGCATCCCCAGTGGTGCCAGTGCACTCTCTGGACTCACTGCAGTGTATCCCCAGTGGTGCCAGTGCACTCTCTGGACTCACTGCACTGCATCCCCAGTGGTGCCAGTGCGCTCTCTGGACTCACTGGACTGCATCCACAGTGGTGCCAGTGCACTCTCTGGACTCACTGCACTGCATCCCCAGTGGTGCCAGTGCACTCTCTGGACTCACTGCAGTGTATCCCCAGTGGTGCCAGTGCACTCTCTGGACTCACTGCACTGCATCCCCAGTAGGGCCAGTGCACTCTCTGCACTCAGTGCACTGCATCCCCAGTGGTGACAGTGCACTCTCTGGACTCACTAGCACTGCATCCCCAGTGGTGCCAGTGCACTCTCTGGACTCACTGTAGTGCATCCCCAGTGGTGCCAGTGCACTCTCTGGACTCACCGGGGTGCATCCCCAGTGGTGCCAGTGCACTCTCTGGACTCACTGCACTTCATCCCCAGTGGTGCCAGTGCACTCTCTGGACTCACTGCACTGCATCCCCAGTGGTGCCAGGTCACACTCTGGACTCACTGCACTGCATCCCCAGTGGTGCCAGTGCACTCTCTGGACTCACGGCACTGCATCCCCAGTGGTGCCAGTGGACTCTCTGGACTCACTGCACTGCATCCCCAGTGGTGCCAGTGCACTCTCTGGACTCACGGCACTGCATCCCCAGTGGTGCCAGTGGACTCTCTGGACTCACTGCACTGCATCCCCAGTGGTGCCAGGGCACTCTCTGGACTCACCGAGGTGCATCCCCAGTGGTGCCAGTGCACTCTCTGGACTCACTGCAGTGCATCCCCAGTGGTGCCAGTGCACTCTCCGGACTCACTGCACTGCATCCCCTGTGGTACCAGTGCACACTGTGGACTCACGGCACTGCATCCCCAGTGGTGCTAGTGCACTCTCTGGACTGACGGCACTGCATCACCATTGGTGCCAGTGAACTCTCTGGACTCACTGCACTGCATCCCCACTGGTGCCAGGATACTCTCTGGACTCACTGCACTGCATCCCCAGTGGTGCCAGTGCGCTCTCTGGACTCACCGCACCGCAACCCCAGTGGTGCCAGTGCACTCTCTGGACTCACTGCAGTGCATCCCCAGTGGTGCCAGTGCACTCTCTGGACTCATTTCACTGCATCCCCAGTGGTGCCAGTGCACTCTCTGGACTCACTGCACTGCATCCCCAGTGGTGCCAGTGCACTCTCTGAGCTCACTGCACTGCATCCCCAGTGGTGCCAGTGCACTCTCTGTCCTCACTGCACTGCGTCCCCAGTGGTGCCAGTGCACTCTCTGGACTCACTGCACTGCATCCCCAGTGGTGCCAGTGCACTCTCTGTCCTCACTGCACTGCGTCCCCAATGGTGCCAGTGCACTCTCTGGACTCACTGCACTGCATCCCCAGTGGTGCCACTGCACTCTCTGGACTCACTGCACTGCATCCCCAGTGCTGCCGGGGCACTCTCTGGACTCACTGCAGTGCATCCCCAGTGGTGCCAGTGCCCTCTGTGGACTCACTGCACTACATCCCCAGTAGGGCGAGTGCACTCTCTGCACTCACTGCACTGCATCCCCAGTGGTGCCAGTACACTCTCTGGACTCACTGCACTGCATCCCCAGTGGTGCCAGTGCACTCTCTGGACTCACTGCACTGCATCCCCAGTGGTGCCAGTGCACTCTCTGGACTCACTGCACTGCATCCCCACAGGTGCCAGGGTACTCTCTAGACTCACTGCACTGCATCCCCAGTGGTGCCAGGGCACTCTCTGGACTCACTGCACTGCATCCCCAGTGGTTCCAGTGCACTCTCTGGACTCACTGCAGTGCATCCCCAGTGGTGCCAGTGCACTCTCTGGACTCACTGCACTGCATCCCCAGTGCTGCCAGTGCACTCTTTGGACTCACTGCACTGAATTCCCGGTAGTGCCAGTGCACTCTCTGGACTCACAGCACTGCATCCCCAGTGGTGCCAGTGAACTCTCTGGACCCACTGCACTGCATCCCCAGTGGTGCCAGTGCACTCTCTGGACTCACTGCACTGCATCCCCAGTGGTGCCAGTGCACTCTCTGGACTCACTGCACTGCATCCCCAGTGGTGGCAGTGCACACTCTGGTCTCACGGCACTGCATCCCCAGTGGTGCTAGTGCACTCTCTGGACTCACGGCACTGCATCCCCAGTGGTGCCAGTGCACTCTCTGGACTCACTGCACTGCATCCCCAGTGGTGCCAGGGTACTCTCTGGAATCACTGCACTGCATCCCCAGTGTTGCCAGTGCACTCTCTGGACTCACTGCACTGCATCCCCAGTGGTGCCAGTGCACTCTCTCTACTCACTGCACTTCATCCCCAGTGGTGCCAGTGCACTCTCTGGACTCACGGCACTGCATCCCCAGTGGTGCCAGTGCACTCTCTGGACTCATTGCAGTGCATCCCCGGTGGTGCCAGTGCACACTCTGGACTCACTGCAGTGCATCCCCAGTGGTGCCAGTGCACTCTCTGGACTCACTGCACTGCATCCCCAGTGGTGCCAGTGCCCTCTCTGGACTCACTGCACTGCATCCCCAGTGGTGCCACTGCACTCTCTGGAGTCACTGCACTGCATCCCCAGTGGTGCCAAGGCACTCTCTGGACTCACTGCACTGCATTGCCATTGGTGCCAGTGCACTCTCTGGACTCATTGAAGTGCATCCCCAGTGGTGCCAGTGCACTCTCTGGACTCACTGCACTTCATCCCCAGTGGTGCCAGTGCACTCTCTGAACTCACTGAACTGCATCCCCAGTGGTGCCAGTGCACTCTCTGGACTCACTGCACTGCATCCCCAGTGGTGCCAGTGCACTCTCTGGACTCACTGCACTGCATCCCCAGTGGTGCCAGTGACCTCTCTGGACTCAGTGCAGTGCATTCCCAGTGGTTCCAGTGCACTCTCTGGACTCACCGGTGTGCATCCCCAATAGTGCCAGTGCCCTCTCTGGACTCACTGCAGTGCATCCCCAGTGGTGCCAGTGCGCTCTCTGGACTCACCGCACCGCAACCCCAGTGGTGCCAGTGCACTCTCTGGACTCACTGCAGTGCATCCCCAGTGGTGCCAGTGCACTCTCTGGACTCATTTCACTGCATCCCCAGTGGTGCCAGTGCACTCTCTGGACTCACTGCACTGCATCCCCAGTGGTGCCAGTGCACTCTCTGAGCTCACTGCACTGCATCCCCAGTGCTGCCAGTGCACTCTCTGTCCTCACTGCACTGCGTCCCCAGTGGTGCCAGTGCACTCTCTGGACTCACTGCACTGCATCCCCAGTGGTGCCAGTGCACTCTCTGTCCTCACTGCACTGCGTCCCCAATGGTGCCAGTGCACTCTCTGGACTCACTGCACTGCATCCCCAGTGGTGCCACTGCACTCTCTGGACTCACTGCACTGCATCCCCAGTGCTGCCGGGGCACTCTCTGGACTCACTGCAGTGCATCCCCAGTGGTGCCAGTGCCCTCTGTGGACTCACTGCACTACATCCCCAGTAGGGCCAGTGCACTCTCTGCACTCACTGCACTGCATCCCCAGTGGTGCCAGTGAACTCTCTGGACTCACTGCACTGCATCCCTAGTGGTGCCAGTGCACTCTCTTGAGTCACTGCACTGCATCCCCAGTGGTGCCAGTGCACTCTCTGGACCCACTGTAGTGCATCACCACTGGTGCCAGTGCACTCTCTGGACTCACTGCACTGCACCCCCTGTGGTGCCAGTGCACTCTCTGGACTCACAGCACTGCATCCCCACTGGTGCCAGTGCACTCTCTGGACTCACTGCACTGCATCCCCAGTGGTGCCAGTGCACACTCTGGACTCACGGCACTGCATCCCCAGTGGTGCCAGTGCACTCTCTGGACTCACTGCACTGTATCCCCAGTGGTGCCAGGGTACTCTCTGGACTCACTGCACTGCATCCCCAGTGCTGCCAAGGCACTCTCTGGACTCACTGCACTGCATTGCCATTGGTGCCAGTGCACTCTCTGGACTCATTCCAGTGCATCCCCAGTGGTGCCAGTGCACTCTCTGGACTCACCGCACTGCATCCCCAGTGGTGCCAGTGCACTCTCTGGACTCACTGCACTGCATCCCCAGTGGTGCCAGTGCACTCTCTGGACTCACTGCACTGCATCCCCAGTGGTGCCAGGGCACTCTCTGGACTCACTGCACTGCATCCCCAGTGGTGCCAGTGACCTCTCTGGACTCAGTGCAGTGCATTCCCAGTGGTTCCAGTGCACTCTCTGGACTCACTGCACTGCATCCCCAGTGGTGCCAGTGCGCTCTCTTGAGTCACTGCAGTGCATCCCCAGTGGTGCCAGTGCACTCTCTGGACTCACTCCATTGCATCCCCAGTGGTGCCAGTGCACTCTCTGGACTCACTGCAGTGTATCCCCAGTGGTGCCAGTGCACTCTCTGGACTCACTGCACTGCATCCCCAGTGGTGCCAGTGCACTCTCTGGACTCACTGCACTGCATCCCCAGTGGTGCCAGTGCACTCTCTGAGCTCACTGCAGTGCATCCCCAGTGGTGCCAGTGCACTCTCTGGAATCACTGCACTGCATCCCCAGTGGTGCCAGTGCACTCTCTGGACTCACTGCACTGCATCCCCAGTGGTGCCAGTGCACTCTCTGGACTCACTGCACTGCATCCCCAGTGGTGCCACTGCACTCTCTGGACTCACTGCACTGCATCCCCAGTGGTGCCGGGGCACTCTTTGGACTCACTGCAGTGCATCCCCAGTGGTGCCAGTGCCCTCTGTGGACTCACTGCACTACATCCCCAGTAGGGCCAGTGCACTCTCTGGACTCACTGCACTGCATCCCCAGTGGTGCCAGTGCACTCTCTGGACTCACTGCAGTGCATCCCCAATCGTACCAGTGCAATCTCTGGTCTCACTGCAGTGCATCCCCAGTGGTGCCAGTGCACTCTCTGGACTCACTGCAGTGCATCCCCAGTGGTGCCAGTGCACTCTCTGGACTCACGGCACTGCAGCCCCGGTGATGCTAGTGCACTCTCTGGACTCACTGCACTGCATCCCCAGTGGTGCCAAGGCACTCTCTGGACTCACAGCACTGCATCCCCACTGGTGCCAGTGCACTCTCTGGACTCACTGCACTGCGTCCCCAGTGGTGCCAGTGTACTCTCTGGACTCACGGCACTGCATCCCCAGTGTTGCTAGTGCACTCTCTGGACCAACGGCACTGCATCCCCAGTGGTGCCAGTGCACTCTCTGGACTCACTGCACTGCATCCCCAGTGGTGCCAGGGCACTCTCTGGACTCACTGCACTGCATCCCCAGTGGTGCCAAGGCACTCTCTGGAGTAACTGCACTGCATTGCCATTGGTGCCAGTGCACTCTCTGGACTCATTGCAGTGCATCCCCAGTGGTGCCAGTGCACTCTCTGGACTCACGGCACTGCATCCCCAGTGGTGCCAGTGCACTCTCTGGACTCACTGCAGTGCATCCCCAGTGGTGCCAGTGCACTCTCTGGACTCACTGCACTGCATCCCTAGTTGTGCCAGTGCACTCTCTGGACTCACTGCACTGCATCCCCAGTGGTGCTAGTGCACTCTCTGGACTCACTGTACTGCATCCCCAGTGGTGCCAGTGCACTCTCTGGACTCACTGCACTGCATCCCCAGTGGTGCCAGTGCACTCTTTGGACTCACTGCACTGCATCCCCAGTGGTGCCAGTGACCTCTCTGGACTCAGTGCACTGCATCCCCAGTGGTGCCAGTGCACTCTCTGGACTCACCGGGGTGCATCCCCAATAGTGCCAGTGCCCTCTCTGGACTCACTGCACTGCATCCCCAGTGGTGCCAGTGCACTCTCTGGACTCACTGCACTGCATCCCCAGTGGTGCCAGTGCACTCTCTGGACTCACTGCAGTGCATCCCCACTGGTGCCAGTGCACTCTCTGGACTCACTGCACTGCACCCCCAGTGGTGCCAGTGCACTCTCTGGACTCACTGCACTGCATCCCCAGAGGTGCCAGTGCACTCTCTGGACTCACTGCAGTGCATCCCAGGTGGTGCCAGTGCACTATCTGGACTCACTGCACTGCATCTCCAGCGGTTCCAGTGCACTCTCTGGACTCACTGCACTGCATCCCTAGTGGTGCCAGTGGACTCTCTGGACTCACTGCACTTCATCCCCAGTGGTGCCAGTGCACTCTCTGGACTCACTGCACTGCATCCCCAGTGGTGCCAGTGCACTACCTGTACTCACTGCACTGCATCCCAGGTGGTGCCAGTGCACTCTCTGGACTCACTGCACTGCATCCCCACTGGTGCCAGGGTACTCTCTGGACTCACTGCACTGCATCCCCAGTGGTGCCAGTGCACTCTCTGGACTCACTGCACTGCACAACCAGTGGTGCCAGTGCACTCTCTGGACTCACTGCACTGCATCCCCAGTGGTGCCCGTGCACTCTCTGGACTCACTGCACTGCATCCCCAGGGGTGCCCGTGCACTCTCTGGACTCACTGCACTGCATCCCCAGTGGTGCCAGTGCACTCTCTGGACTCACTGCACTGCATCCCCAGTGGTGCCAGTGCGCTCTCTTGAGTCACTGCAGTGCATCCCCAGTGGTGCCAGTGCACTCTCTGGACTCACTCCATTGCATCCCCAGTGGTGCCAGTGCACTCTCTGGACTCACTGCAGTGTATCCCCAGTGGTGCCAGTGCACTCTCTGGACTCACTGCACTGCATCCCCAGTGGTGCCAGTGCGCTCTCTGGACTCACTGCACTGCATCCACAGTGGTGCCAGTGCACTCTCTGGACTCACTGCACTGCATCCCCAGTGGTGCCAGTGCACTCTCTGGACTCACTGCAGTGTATCCCCAGTGGTGCCAGTGCACTCTCTGGACTCACTGCACTGCATCCCCAGTAGGGCCAGTGCACTCTCTGCACTCAGTGCACTGCATCCCCAGTGGTGACAGTGCACTCTCTGGACTCACTAGCACTGCATCCCCAGTGGTGCCAGTGCACTCTCTGGACTCACTGTAGTGCATCCCCAGTGGTGCCAGTGCACTCTCTGGACTCACCGGGGTGCATCCCCAGTGGTGCCAGTGCACTCTCTGGACTCACTGCACTTCATCCCCAGTGGTGCCAGTGCACTCTCTGGACTCACTGCACTGCATCCCCAGTGGTGCCAGGTCACACTCTGGACTCACTGCACTGCATCCCCAGTGGTGCCAGTGCACTCTCTGGACTCACTGCACTGCATCCCCAGTGGTGCCAGTGCACTCTCTGGACTCACGGCACTGCATCCCCAGTGGTGCCAGTGGACTCTCTGGACTCACTGCACTGCATCCCCAGTGGTGCCAGTGCACTCTCTGGACTCACGGCACTGCATCCCCAGTGGTGCCAGTGGACTCTCTGGACTCACTGCACTGCATCCCCAGTGGTGCCAGGGCACTCTCTGGACTCACCGAGGTGCATCCCCAGTGGTGCCAGTGCACTCTCTGGACTCACTGAAGTGCATCCCCAGTGGTGCCAGTGCACTCTCTGGACTCACTGCACTGCATCCCCTGTGGTACCAGTGCACACTGTGGACTCACGGCACTGCATCCCCAGTGGTGCTAGTGCACTCTCTGGACTGACGGCACTGCATCACCATTGGTGCCAGTGAACTCTCTGGACTCACTGCACTGCATCCCCACTGGTACCAGGATACTCTCTGGACTCACTGCACTGCATCCCCAGTGGTGCCAGGGCACTCTCTGGACTCACTGCACTGCATCCCCGGTGGTGCCAGTGAACTCTCTGGACTCACTGCACTGCATCCCCACTGGTGCCAGGGTACTCTCTGGACGCACTGCACTGCATCCCCAGTGGTGCCAGGGCACTCTCTGGACTCACCGAGGTGCATCCCCAGTGGTGCCAGTGCACTCTCTGGACTCACTGCAGTGCATCCCCAGTGGTGCCAGTGAACTCTCTGGACTCTCTGCAGTGTATCCCCAGTGGTGCCAGTGCACTCTCTGGACTCACTGCACTGCATCCCCGGTAGAGCCAGTGCACTCTCTGGACCCACGGCACTGCATCCCCAGTGGTGCCAGTGCACTCTCTGGACTCACTGCACTGCATCCCCAGTGGTGCCAGTGCACTCTCTGGACTCAATGCACTGCATCCCCAGTGGTGGCAGTGCACACTCTGGACTCACGGCACTGCATCCCCAGTGGTGCTAGTGCACTCTCTGGACTCACGGCACTGCATCCCCAGTGGTGCCAGTGCACTCTCTGGACTCACTGCACTGCATCCCCAGTGGTGCCAGGGTACTCTCTGGAATCACTGCACTGCATCCCCAGTGGTGCCAGTGCACTCTCTGGACTCACTGTAGTGCATCCCCAGTTTTGCCAGTGCACTCTCTGGACTCACCGGGGTGCATCCCCAGTGGTGCCAGTGCACTCTCTGGACTCACTGCACTTCATCCCCAGTGGTGCCACTGCACTCTCTGGACTCACTGCACTGCATCCCCAGTGGTGCCAGTGCACTCTCTGGACTCACTGCACTGCATCCCCAGTGGTGCCAGTGCACTCTCTGGACTCACTGCACTCCATTTCCAGTGGTGCCAGTGCACTCTGTGGACTCACTGCACTGCATCCCCAGTGGTGCCAGTGCACTCTCTGGACTCACTGCACTCCATTTCCAGTGGTGCCAGTGCACTCTCTGGACTCACTGCACTGCATCCCCAGTGGTGCCAGTGCACTCTCTGGACTCACTGCACTCCATTTCCAGTGGTGCCAGTGCACTCTCTGAACTCACTGCAGTGCATCCCCAGTGGTGCCAGTGCACTCTCTGGACTCACGGCACTGCATCCCCAGTGGTGCCAGTGCACTCTCTAGACTCATTGCAGTGCATCCCCGGTGGTGCCAGTGCACACTCTGGACTCTCTGCAGTGCATCCCCAGTGGTGCCAGTGCACTCTCTGGACTCACTGCACTGCATCCCCAGTGGTGCCAGTGCACTCTCTGGACTCACTGCACTGCATCCCCAGTGGTGCCAGTGCACTCTCTGGACTCACTGCACTGCATCCCCTGTGGTACCAGTGCACACTGTGGACTCACGGCACTGCATCCCCAGTGGTGCTAGTGCACTCTCTGGACTGACGGCACTGCATCACCATTGGTGCCAGTGAACTCTCTGGACTCACTGCACTGCATCCCCACTGGTGCCAGGATACTCTCTGGACTCACTGCACTGCATCCCCAGTGGTGCCAGGGCACTCTCTGGACTCACTGCACTGCATCCCCGGTGGTGCCAGTGAACTCTCAGGACTCACTGCACTGCATCCCCACTGGTGCCAGGGTACTCTCTGGACGCACTGCACTGCATCCCCAGTGGTGCCAGGGCACTCTCTGGACTCACCGAGGTGCATCCCCAGTGGTGCCAGTGCACTCTCTGGACTCACTGCAGTGCATCCCCAGTGGTGCCAGTGAACTCTCTGGACTCTCTGCAGTGTATCCCCAGTGGTGCCAGTGCACTCTCTGGACTCACTGCACTGCATCCCCGGTAGAGCCAGTGCACTCTCTGGACCCACGGCACTGCATCCCCAGTGGTGCCAGTGCACTCTCTGGACTCACTGCACTGCATCCCCAGTGGTGCCAGTGCACTCTCTGGACTCAATGCACTGCATCCCCAGTGGTGGCAGTGCACACTCTGGACTCACGGCACTGCATCCCCAGTGGTGCTAGTGCACTCTCTGGACTCACGGCACTGCATCCCCAGTGGTGCCAGTGCACTCTCTGGACTCACTGCACTGCATCCCCAGTGGTGCCAGGGTACTCTCTGGAATCACTGCACTGCATCCCCAGTGGTGCCAGTGCACTCTCTGGACTCACTGTAGTGCATCCCCAGTTTTGCCAGTGCACTCTCTGGACTCACCGGGGTGCATCCCCAGTGGTGCCAGTGCACTCTCTGGACTCACTGCACTTCATCCCCAGTGGTGCCACTGCACTCTCTGGACTCACTGCACTGCATCCCCAGTGGTGCCAGTGCACTCTCTGGACTCACTGCACTGCATCCCCAGTGGTGCCAGTGCACTCTCTGGACTCACTGCACTCCATTTCCAGTGGTGCCAGTGCACTCTGTGGACTCACTGCACTGCATCCCCAGTGGTGCCAGTGCACTCTCTGGACTCACTGCACTCCATTTCCAGTGGTGCCAGTGCACTCTCTGGACTCACTGCACTGCATCCCCAGTGGTGCCAGTGCACTCTCTGGACTCACTGCACTCCATTTCCAGTGGTGCCAGTGCACTCTCTGAACTCACTGCAGTGCATCCCCAGTGGTGCCAGTGCACTCTCTGGACTCACGGCACTGCATCCCCAGTGGTGCCAGTGCACTCTCTAGACTCATTGCAGTGCATCCCCGGTGGTGCCAGTGCACACTCTGGACTCTCTGCAGTGCATCCCCAGTGGTGCCAGTGCACTCTCTGGACTCACTGCACTGCATCCCCAGTGGTGCCAGTGCACTCTCTGGACTCACTGCACTGCATCCCCAGTGGTGACAGTGCACTCTCTGGACTCACTGCGCTGCATCCCCAGTGGTGCCAAGGCACTCTCTGGACTCCATGTGGTGCATCACTCGTGGTGCCAGTGCACTCTCTGGACTCACTGCACTGCATCCCCAGTGGCGCCAGGGCACTCTCTGGACTCACTGCACTGCATCCCCAGTGGTGCCAGTGCACTCTCTGGACTCACTGCACTGCATCCCCAGTGCTGCCAGTGCACTCTTTGGACTCACTGTACTGAATTCCCGATGGTGCCAGTGCACTCTCTGGACTCACAGCACTGCATCCCCAGTGGTGCCAGTGAACTCTCTGGACTCACTGCACTGCATCTCCAGTGGTGCCAATGCACTCTCTGGACTCACTGCACTGCATCCCCAGTGGTGCCACTGCACTCTCTGGAGTCACCGGAGTGCATCCCCAGTGGTGCCAGTGCACTCTCTGGACTCACTGCACTTCATCCCCAGTGGTGCCAGTGCAATCTCTGGACTCACTGCACTGCATCCCCAGTGGTGCCAGGTCACACTCTGGACTCACTGCACTGCATCCCCAGTGGTGCCAGTGCACTCTCTGGACTCACTGCACTGCATCCCCAGTGGTGCCAGTGCACTCTCTGGACTCACGGCACTGCATCCCCAGTGGTGCCAGTGCACTCTCTGAACTCACTGCACTGCATCCCCAGTGGTGCCAGTGCACTCTCTGGACTCACTGCACTGCATCCCCAGTGGTGCCAGTGCACTCTCTGGACTCACTGCACTGCATCCCCACAGGTGCCAGGGTACTCTCTGGACTCACTGCACTGCATCCCCAGTGGTGCCAGGGCACTCTCTGGACTCACTGCACTGCATCCCCAGTGGTTCCAGTGCACTCTCTGGACTCACTGCAGTGCATCCCCAGTGGTGCCAGTGCACTCTCTGGACTCACTGCACTGCATCCCCAGTGCTGCCAGTGCACTCTTTGGACTCACTGCACTGAATTCCCGGTAGTGCCAGTGCACTCTCTGGACTCACAGCACTGCATCCCCAGTGGTGCCAGTGAACTCTCTGGACCCACTGCACTGCATCCCCAGTGGTGCCAGTGCACTCTCTGGACTCACTGCACTGCATCCCCAGTGGTGCCAGTGCACTCTCTGGACTCACTGCACTGCATCCCCAGTGGTGGCAGTGCACACTCTGGTCTCACGGCACTGCATCCCCAGTGGTGCTAGTGCACTCTCTGGACTCACGGCACTGCATCCCCAGTGGTGCCAGTGCACTCTCTGGACTCACTGCACTGCATCCCCAGTGGTGCCAGGGTACTCTCTGGAATCACTGCACTGCATCCCCAGTGTTGCCAGTGCACTCTCTGGACTCACTGCACTGCATCCCCAGTGGTGCCAGTGCACTCTCTGGACTCACTGCACTTCATCCCCAGTGGTGCCAGTGCACTCTCTGGACTCACGGCACTGCATACCCAGTGGTGCCAGTGCACTCTCTGGACTCATTGCAGTGCATCCCCGGTGGTGCCAGTGCACACTCTGGACTCACTGCAGTGCATCCCCAGTGGTGCCAGTGCACTCTCTGGACTCACTGCACTGCATCCCCAGTGGTGCCAGTGCCCTCTCTGGACTCACTGCACTGCATCCCCAGTGGTGCCACTGCACTCTCTGGAGTCACTGCACTGCATCTCCAGTGTTGCATGTGCGCTCTCTGGACTCACTGTACTGCATCCCCACTGGTGCCAGTGCACTCTCTGGACTCACTGCACTGCACCCCCAGTGGTGCCAGTGCACTCTCTGGACTCACAGCACTGCATCCCCACTGGTGCCAGTGCACTCTCTGGACTCACTGCACTGCATCCCCAGTGGTGCCAGTGCACACTCTGGACTCACGGCACTGCATCCCCAGTGGTGCCAGTGCACTCTCTTTACTCACTGCACTGCATCCCCAGTGGTGCCAGGGTACTCTCTGGACTCACTGCACTGCATCCCCAGTGGTGCCAAGGCACTCTCTGGACTCACTGCACTGCATTGCCATTGGTGCCAGTGCACTCTCTGGACTCATTGAAGTGCATCCCCAGTGGTGCCAGTGCACTCTCTGGACTCACTGCACTTCATCCCCAGTGGTGCCAGTGCACTCTCTGAACTCACTGAACTGCATCCCCAGTGGTGCCAGTGCACTCTCTGGACTCACTGCACTGCATCCCCAGTGGTGCCAGGGCACTCTCTGGACTCACTGCACTGCATCCCCAGTGGTGCCAGTGACCTCTCTGGACTCAGTGCAGTGCATTCCCAGTGGTTCCAGTGCACTCTCTGGACTCACCGGTGTGCATCCCCAATAGTGCCAGTGCCCTCTCTGGACTCACTGCAGTGCATCCCCAGTGGTGCCAGTGCGCTCTCTGGACTCACCGCACCGCAACCCCAGTGGTGCCAGTGCACTCTCTGGACTCACTGCAGTGCATCCCCAGTGGTGCCAGTGCACTCTCTGGACTCATTTCACTGCATCCCCAGTGGTGCCAGTGCACTCTCTGGACTCACTGCACTGCATCCCCAGTGGTGCCAGTGCACTCTCTGAGCTCACTGCACTGCATCCCCAGTGGTGCCAGTGCACTCTCTGTCCTCACTGCACTGCGTCCCCAGTGGTGCCAGTGCACTCTCTGGACTCACTGCACTGCATCCCCAATGGTGCCAGTGCACTCTCTGTCCTCACTGCACTGCGTCCCCAATGGTGCCAGTGCACTCTCTGGACTCACTGCACTGCATCCCCAGTGGTGCCAGGGCACTCTCTGGACTCACTGCACTGCATCCCCAGTGCTGCCGGGGCACTCTCTGGACTCACTGCAGTGCATCCCCAGTGGTGCCAGTGCCCTCTGTGGACTCACTGCACTACATCCCCAGTAGGGCCAGTGCACTCTCTGCACTCACTGCACTGCATCCCCAGTGGTGCCAGTGAACTCTCTGGACTCACTGCACTGCATCCCTAGTGGTGCCAGTGCACTCTCTTGAGTCACTGCACTGCATCCCCAGTGGTGCCAGTGCACTCTCTGGACCCACTGTAGTGCATCACCACTGGTGCCAGTGCACTCTCTGGACTCACTGCACTGCACCCCCTGTGGTGCCAGTGCACTCTCTGGACTCACAGCACTGCATCCCCACTGGTGCCAGTGCACTCTCTGGACTCACTGCACTGCATCCCCAGTGGTGCCAGTGCACACTCTGGACTCACGGCACTGCATCCCCAGTGGTGCCAGTGCACTCTCTGGACTCACTGCACTGTATCCCCAGTGGTGCCAGGGTACTCTCTGGACTCACTGCACTGCATCCCCAGTGCTGCCAAGGCACTCTCTGGACTCACTGCACTGCATTGCCATTGGTGCCAGTGCACTCTCTGGACTCATTCCAGTGCATCCCCAGTGGTGCCAGTGCACTCTCTGGACTCACCGCACTGCATCCCCAGTGGTGCCAGTGCACTCTCTGGACTCACTGCACTGCATCCCCAGTGGTTCCAGTGCACTCTCTGGACTCACTGCACTGCTTCCCCAGTGGTGCCAGGGCACTCTCTGGACTCACTGCACTGCATCCCCAGTGGTGCCAGTGACCTCTCTGGACTCAGTGCAGTGCATTCCCAGTGGTTCCAGTGCACTCTCTGGACTCACTGCACTGCATCCCCAGTGGTGCCAGTGCGCTCTCTTGAGTCACTGCAGTGCATCCCCAGTGGTGCCAGTGCACTCTCTGGACTCACTCCATTGCATCCCCAGTGGTGCCAGTGCACTCTCTGGACTCACTGCAGTGTATCCCCAGTGGTGCCAGTGCACTCTCTGGACTCACTGCACTGCATCCCCAGTGGTGCCAGTGCACTCTCTGGACTCACTGCACTGCATCCCCAGTGGTGCCAGTGCACTCTCTGAGCTCACTGCAGTGCATCCCCAGTGGTGCCAGTGCACTCTCTGGAATCACTGCACTGCATCCCCAGTGGTGCCAGTGCACTCTCTGGACTCACTGCACTGCATCCCCAGTGGTGCCAGTGCACTCTCTGGACTCACTGCACTGCATCCCCAGTGGTGCCAGTGCACTCTCTGGACTCACTGCACTGCATCCCCAGTGGTGCCGGGGCACTCTTTGGACTCACTGCAGTGCATCCCCAGTGGTGCCAGTGCCCTCTGTGGACTCACTGCACTACATCCCCAGTAGGGCCAGTGCACTCTCTGGACTCACTGCACTGCATCCCCAGTGGTGCCAGTGCACTCTCTGGACTCACTGCAGTGCATCCCCAATCGTACCAGTGCAATCTCTGGTCTCACTGCAGTGCATCCCCAGTGGTGCCAGTGCACTCTCTGGACTCACTGCAGTGCATCCCCAGTGGTGCCAGTGCACTCTCTGGACTCACGGCACTGCAGCCCCGGTGGTGCCAGTGCACTCTCTGGACTCACTGCACTGCATCCCCAGTGGTGCCAAGGCACTCTCTGGACTCACAGCACTGCATCCCCACTGGTGCCAGTGCACTCTCTGGACTCACTGCACTGCATCCCCAGTGGTGCCAGTGTACTCTCTGGACTCACGGCACTGCATCCCCAGTGTTGCTAGTGCACTCTCTGGACCAACGGCACTGCATCCCCAGTGGTGCCAGTGCACTCTCTGGACTCACTGCACTGCATCCCCAGTGGTGCCAGGGCACTCTCTGGACTCACTGCACTGCATCCCCAGTGGTGCCAAGGCACTCTCTGGAGTAACTGCACTGCATTGCCATTGGTGCCAGTGCACTCTCTGGACTCATTGCAGTGCATCCCCAGTGGTGCCAGTGCACTCTCTGGACTCACGGCACTGCATCCCCAGTGGTGCCAGTGCACTCTCTGGACTCACTGCAGTGCATCCCCAGTGGTGCCAGTGCACTCTCTGGACTCACTGCACTGCATCCCTAGTTGTGCCAGTGCACTCTCTGGACTCACTGCACTGCATCCCCAGTGGTGCTAGTGCACTCTCTGGACTCACTGTACTGCATCCCCAGTGGTGCCAGTGCACTCTCTGGACTCACTGCACTGCATCCCCAGTGGTGTCAGGGCACTCTCTGGACTCACTGCACTGCATCCCCAGTGGTGCCAGTGACCTCTCTGGACTCAGTGCACTGCATCCCCAGTGGTGCCAGTGCACTCTCTGGACTCACCGGGGTGCATCCCCAATAGTGCCAGTGCCCTCTCTGGACTCACTGCACTGCATCCCCAGTGGTGCCAGTGCACTCTCTGGACTCACTGCACTGCATCCCCAGTGGTGCCAGTGCACTCTCTGGACTCACTGCACTGCATCCCCAATGGTGCCAGTGCACTCTCTGGACTCACTGCACTGTCTCCCCAGTGGTGCAAGTGCACTCTCTGGACTCACTGCACTGCATCCCCAGTGCTGCCAGTGCACTCTCTGGACTCACTGCACTGCATCCCCAGAGGTGCCAGTGCACTCTCTGGACTCACGGCAGTGCATCCCCAGTGGTGCCAATGCACTCTCTGGACTCACGGCAGTGCATCCCCAGTGGTGCCAGTGCACTCTCTGGACTCACTGCGCTGCATCCCCAGTGGTGCCAGTGCACTCTCTGGACTCACTGCGCTGCATCCCCAGTGGTGCCAGTGCACTCTCTGGACTCACTGCGCTGTATCCCCAGTGGTGCAACTGCACTCTCTGGACTCACTGCACTGCATCCCCAGTGGTGCCAGTGCACTCTCTGGACTCACTGCAAGTCATCCCCAGAGGTGCCAGTGCACTCTCTGGACTCACTGCACTGCATCCCCAGTGGTGCCAGTGCACTATCTGTACTCACTGCACTGCATCCCAGGTGGTGCCAGTGCACTCTCTGGACTCACTGCGCTGCATCCCCAGTGGTGCCAGTGCACTCTCTGGACTCACTGCGCTGCATCCCCAGTGGTGCCAGTGCACTCTCTGGACTCACTGCGCTGTATCCCCAGTGGTGCAACTGCACTCTCTGGACTCACTGCACTGCATCCCCAGTGGTGCCAGTGCACTCTCTGGACTCACTGCAATTCATCCCCAGAGGTGCCAGTGCACTCTCTGGACTCACTGCACTGCATCCCCAGTGGTGCCAGTGCACTCTCTGGACTCACTGCACTGCATCCCCAGTGGTGCCAGTGCACTATCTGTACTCACTGCACTGCATCCCAGGTGGTGCCAGTGCACTCTCTGGACTCACTGCACTGCATCCCCACTGGTGCCAGTGCACTCTCTGGACTCACTGCACTGCACAACCAGGGGTGCCAGTGCACTCTCTGGACTCACTGCACTGCATCCCCAGTGGTGCCAGTGCACTCTCTGGACTCACTGCAGTGCATCCCCACTGGTGCCAGTGCACTCTCTGGACTCACTGCACTGCACCCCCAGTGGTGCCAGTGCACTCTCTGGACTCACTGCACTGCATCCCCAGAGGTGCCAGTGCACTCTCTGGACTCACTGCAGTGCATCCCAGGTGGTGCCAGTGCACTATCTGGACTCACTGCACTGCATCTCCAGCGGTTCCAGTGCACTCTCTGGACTCACTGCACTGCATCCCTAGTGGTGCCAGTGGACTCTCTGGACTCACT
This sequence comes from Anser cygnoides, assembly GCF_040182565.1. NCBI lineage: Eukaryota > Metazoa > Chordata > Aves > Anseriformes > Anatidae > Anser > Anser cygnoides. Next base: position 39,352,946 of record NC_089879.1, read on the forward strand.
GCACTTCATCCCCAGTGGTGCCAGTGCACTCTCTGGACTCACTGCACTGCATCCCCAGTGGTGCCAGTGCACTACCTGGACTCACTGCACTGCATCCCAGGTGGTGCCAGTGCACTCTCTGGACTCACTGCACTGCATCCCCACTGGTGCCAGGGTACTCTCTGGACTCACTGCACTGCATCCCCAGTGGTGCCAGTGCACTCTCTGGACTCACTGCACTGCACAACCAGTGGTGCCAGTGCACTCTCTGGACTCACTGCACTGCATCCCCAGTGGTGCCCGTGCACTCTCTGGACTCACTGCACTGCATCCCCAGGGGTGCCCGTGCACTCTCTGGACTCACTGCACTGCATCCCCAGTGGTGCCAGTGCACTCTCTGGACTCACTGCACTGCATCCCCAGTGGTGCCAGTGCGCTCTCTTGAGTCACTGCAGTGCATCCCCAGTGGTGCCAGTGCACTCTCTGGACTCACTCCATTGCATCCCCAGTGGCGCCAGTGCACTCTCTGGACTCACTGCAGTGTATCCCCAGTGGTGCCAGTGCACTCTCTGGACTCACTGCACTGCATCCCCAGTGGTGCCAGTGCGCTCTCTGGACTCACTGCACTGCATCCACAGTGGTGCCAGTGCACTCTCTGGACTCACTGCACTGCATCCCCAGTGGTGCCAGTGCACTCTCTGGACTCACTGCAGTGTATCCCCAGTGGTGCCAGTGCACTCTCTGGACTCACTGCACTGCATCCCCAGTAGGGCCAGTGCACTCTCTGCACTCAGTGCACTGCATCCCCAGTGGTGACAGTGCACTCTCTGGACTCACTAGCACTGCATCCCCAGTGGTGCCAGTGCACTCTCTGGACTCACTGTAGTGCATCCCCAGTGGTGCCAGTGCACTCTCTGGACTCACCGGGGTGCATCCCCAGTGGTGCCAGTGCACTCTCTGGACTCACTGCACTTCATCTCCAGTGGTGCCAGTGCACTCTCTGGACTCACTGCACTGCATCCCCAGTGGTGCCAGGTCACACTCTGGACTCACTGCACTGCATCCCCAGTGGTGCCAGTGCACTCTCTGGACTCACTTCACTGCATCCCCAGTGGTGCCAGTGCACTCTCTGGACTCACGGCACTGCATCCCCAGTGGTGCCAGTGGACTCTCTGGACTCACTGCACTGCATCCCCAGTGGTGCCAGTGCACTCTCTGGACTCACGGCACTGCATCCCCAGTGGTGCCAGTGGACTCTCTGGACTCACTGCACTGCATCCCCAGTGGTGCCAGGGCACTCTCTGGACTCACCGAGGTGCATCCCCAGTGGTGCCAGTGCACTCTCTGGACTCACTGCAGTGCATCCCCAGTGGTGCCAGTGCACTCTCTGGACTCACTGCACTGCATCCCCTGTGGTACCAGTGCACACTGTGGACTCACGGCACTGCATCCCCAGTGGTGCTAGTGCACTCTCTGGACTGACGGCACTGCATCACCATTGGTGCCAGTGAACACTCTGGACTCACTGCACTGCATCCCCACTGGTGCCAGGATACTCTCTGGACTCACTGCACTGCATCCCCAGTGGTGCCAGGGCACTCTCTGGACTCACTGCACTGCATCCCCGGTGGTGCCAGTGAACTCTCTGGACTCACTGCACTGCATCCCCACTGGTGCCAGGGTACTCTCTGGACGCACTGCACTGCATCCCCAGTGGTGCCAGGGCACTCTCTGGACTCACCGAGGTACATCCCCAGTGGTGCCAGTGCACTCTCTGGACTCACTGCAGTGCATCCCCAGTGGTGCCAGTGAACTCTCTGGACTCTCTGCAGTGTATCCCCAGTGGTGCCAGTGCACTCTCTGGACTCACTGCACTGCATCCCCGGTAGAGCCAGTGCACTCTCTGGACCCACGGCACTGCATCCCCAGTGGTGCCAGTGCACTCTCTGGACTCACTGCACTGCATCCCCAGTGGTGCCAGTGCACTCTCTGGACTCAATGCACTGCATCCCCAGTGGTGGCAGTGCACACTCTGGACTCACGGCACTGCATCCCCAGTGGTGCCAGGGCACTCTCTGGACTCACGGCACTGCATCCCCAGTGGTGCCAGTGCACTCTCTGGACTCACTGCACTGCATCCCCAGTGGTGCCAGGGTACTCTCTGGAATCACTGCACTGCATCCCCAGTGGTGCCAGTGCACTCTCTGGACTCACTGTAGTGCATCCCCAGTTTTGCCAGTGCACTCTCTGGACTCACCGGGGTCCATCCCCAGTGGTGCCAGTGCACTCTCTGGACTCACTGCACTTCATCCCCAGTGGTGCCACTGCACTCTCTGGACTCACCGCACTGCATCCCCAGTGGTGCCAGGTCACTCTCTGGACTCACTGCACTGCATCCCCAGTGGTGCCAGTGCACTCTCTGGACTCACTGCACTGCATCCCCAGTGGTGCCAGTGCACTCTCTGGACTCACTGCACTCCATTTCCAGTGGTGCCAGTGCACTCTGTGGACTCACTGCACTGCATCCCCAGTGGTGCCAGTGCACTCTCTGGACTCACTGCACTCCATTTCCAGTGGTGCCAGTGCACTCTCTGGACTCACTGCACTGCATCCCCAGTGGTGCCAGTGCACTCTCTGGACTCACTGCACTCCATTTCCAGTGGTGCCAGTGCACTCTCTGAACTCACTGCAGTGCATCCCCAGTGGTGCCAGTGCACTCTCTGGACTCACGGCACTGCATCCCCAGTGGTGCCAGTGCACTCTCTAGACTCATTGCAGTGCATCCCCGGTGGTGCCAGTGCACACTCTGGACTCTCTGCAGTGCATCCCCAGTGGTGCCAGTGCACTCTCTGGACTCACTGCACTGCATCCCCAGTGGTGCCAGTGCACTCTCTGGACTCACTGCACTGCATCCCCAGTGGTGACAGTGCACTCTCTGGACTCACTGCGCTGCATCCCCAGTGGTGCCAAGGCACTCTCTGGACTCCCTGTGGTGCATCACTCGTGATGCCAGTGCACTCTCTGGACTCACTGCACTGCATCCCCAGTGGCGCCAGGGCACTCTCTGGACTCACTGCACTGCATCCCCAGTGGTGCCAGTGCACTCTCTGGACTCACTGCACTGCATCCCCAGTGCTGCCAGTGCACTCTTTGGACTCACTGTACTGAATTCCCGGTGGTGCCAGTGCACTCTCTGGACTCACAGCACTGCATCCCCAGTGGTGCCAGTGAACTCTCTGGACTCACTGCACTGCATCCCCAGTGGTGCCAATGCACTCTCTGGACTCACTGCACTGCATCCCCAGTGGTGCCAGTGCACTCTCTGGACTCACCGGAGAGCATCTCCAGTGGTGCCAGTGCACTCTCTGGACTCACTGCACTTCATCCCCAGTGGTGCCAGTGCACTCTCTGGACTCACTGCACTGCATCCCCAGTGGTGCCAGTGCACACTCTGGACTCACTGCACTGCATCCCCAGTGGTGCCAGTGCACTCTCTGGACTCACTGCACTGCATCCCCAGTGGTGCCAGTGCACTCTCTGGACTCACTGCACTGCATCCCCAGTGGTGCCAGTGCACTCTCTGAACTCACTGCACTGCATCCCCAGTGGTGCCAGTGCACTCTCTGGACTCACTGCAGTGCATCCCCAGTGGTGCCAGTGCACTCTCTGGACTCACTGCACTGCATCCCCACTGGTGCCAGGGTACTCTCTGGACTCACTGCACTGCATCCCCAGTGGTGCCAGGGCACTCTCTGGACTCTCTGCAGTGTATCCCCAGTGGTGCCAGTGCACTCTCTGGACTCACTGCACTGCATCCCCACTGGTGCCAGGGCACTCTCTGGACTCACTGCAGTGCATCCCCAGTGGTGCCAGTGCACTCTCTGGACTCACTGCACTGCATCCCCACTGGTGCCAGGGTACTCTCTGGACTCACTGCACTGCATCCCCAGTGGTGCCAGTGCACTCTCTGGACTCACTGCACTGCATCCCCACTGGTGCCAGGGTACTCTCTGGACTCACTGCACTGCATCCCCAGTGGTGCCAGGGCACTCTCTGGACTCACTGCAGTGCATCCCCAGTGGTGCCAGTGCACTCTCTGGACTCACTGCACTGCATCCCCACTAGTGCCAGTGCACTCTCTGGACTCACGGCACTGCATCCCCAGTGGTGCCAGTGCACTCTCTGGACTCACTGCACTGCATCCCCAGTGCTGCCAGTGCACTCTTTGGACTCACTGTACTGAATTCCCGGTGGTGCCAGTGCACTCTCTGGACTCACAGCACTGCATCCCCAGTGGTGCCAGTGAACTCTCTGGACTCACTGCACTGCATCCCCAGTGGTGCCAATGCACTGTCTGGACTCACTGCACTGCATCCCCAGTGGTGCCAGTGCACTCTCTGGACTCACCGGAGTGCATCCCCAGTGGTGCCAGTGCACTCTCTGGACTCACTGCACTGCATCCCCAGTGGTGCCAGTGCACACTCTGGACTCACGGCACTGCATCCCCAGTGGTGCCAGTGCACTCTCTGGACTCACCGGAGTGCATCCCCAGTGGTGCCAGTGAACTCTCTGGACTCACTGCACTGCAGCCCCAGTGGTGCCAATGCACTGTCTGGACTCACTGCACTTCATCCCCAATGGTGCCAGTGCACTCTCTGGACCCACTGCACTGCATCCCCAGTGGTGCCAGGTCACACTCTGGACTCACTGCACTGCATCCCCAGTGGTGCCAGTGCACACTCTGGACTCACGGCACTGCATCCCCAGTGGTGCCAGTGCACTCTCTGGACTCACGGCACTGCATCCCCAATGGTGCCAGTGCACTCTCTGAACTCACTGCACTGCATCCCCAGTGGTGCCAGTGCACTCTCTGGACTCACTGCACTGCATCCCCAGTGGTGCCAGTGCACTCTCTGGACTCACTGCACTGCATCCCCAGTGGTACCAGGGCACTCTCTGGACTCACTGCACTGCATCCCCAGTGGTGCCAGTGAACTCTCTGGACTCACTGCACTGCATCCCCACTGGTGCCAGGGTACTCTCTGCACTCACTGCACTGCATCCCCAGTGGTGCCAGGGCACTCTCTGGACTCACCAAGGTGCATCCCCAGTGGTGCCAGTGCACTCTCTGGACTCACTGCAGTGCATCCCCAGTGGTGCCAGTGAACTCTCTGGACTCTCTGCAGTGTATCCCCAGTGGTGCCAGTGCACTCTCTGGACTCACTGCACTGCATCCCCAGTGGTGCCAGTGCACTCTCTGGACTCACTGCACTGCATCCCCAGTGGTGCCAGTGCACTCTCTGGACTCACTGCACTCCATTTCAAGTGGTGCCAGTGCACTCTCTGGACTCACTGCACTGCATCCCCAGTGGTGACAGTGCACTCTCTGGACTCACTGCACTCCATTTCCAGTGGTGCCAGTGCACTCTCTGAACTCACTGCAGTGCATCCCCAGTGGTGCCAGTGCACTCTCTGGACTCACGGCACTGCATCCCCAGTGGTGCCAGTGCACTCTCTAGACTCATTGCAGTGCATCCCCGGTGGTGCCAGTGCACACTCTGGACTCTCTGCAGTGCATCCCCAGTGGTGCCAGTGCACTCTCTGGACTCACTGCACTGCATCCCCAGTGGTGCCAGTGCACTCTCTGGACTCACTGCACTGCATCCCCAGTGGTGACCGTGCACTCTCTGGACTCACTGCGCTGCATCCCCAGTGGTGCCAAGGCACTCCTTGGACTCCCTGTGGTGCATCACTCGTGGTGCCAGTGCACTCTCTGGACTCACTGCACTGCATCCCCAGTGGCGCCAGGGCACTCTCTGGACTCACTGCACTGCATCCCCAGTGGTGCCAGTGCACTCTTTGGACTCACTGCACTGAATTCCCAGTGGTGCCAGTGCACTCTCTGGACTCACAGCACTGCATCCCCAGTGGTGCCAGTGAACTCTCTGGACTCACTGCACTGCATCCCCAGTGGTGCCAGTGAACTCTCTGGACTCACTGCACTGCATCCCCAGTGGTGCCAATGCACTCTCTGGACTCACTGCACTGCATCCCCAGTGGTGCCAGTGCACTCTCTGGAGTCACCGGAGTGCATCCCCAGTGGTGCCAGTGCACTCTCTGGACTCACTGCACTTCATCCCCAGTGGTGCCAGTGCACTCTCTGGACTCACTGCACTGCATCCCCAGTGGTGCCAGGTCACACTCTGGACTCACTGGACTGCATCCCCAGTGGTGCCAGTGCACTCTCTGGACTCACGGCACTGCATCCCCAGTGGTGCCAGTGCACTCTCTGAACTCACTGCACTGCATCCCCAGTGGTGCCAGTGCACTCTCTGGACTCACTGCACTGCATCCCCAGTGGTGCCAGTGCACTCTCTGGACTCACTGCACTGCATCCCCACTGGTGCCAGGGTACTCTCTGGACTCACTGCACTGCATCCCCAGTGGTGCCAGTGCACTCTCTGGACTCTCTGCAGTGTATCCCCAGTGGTGCCAGTGCACTCTCTGGACTCACTGCACTGCATCCCCACTGGTGCCAGTGCACTCTCTGGACTCTCTGCAGTGTATCCCCAGTGGTGCCAGTGCACTCTCTGGACTCACTGCACTGCATCCCCAATGGTGCCAGTGCACTCTCTGGACTCACGGCACTGCATGCCCAGTGGTGCCAGTGTATTCTCTGAACTCACTGCACTGCATCCCCAGTGGTGCCAGGGCACTCTCTGGACTCACTGCACTGCATCCCCAGTGGTTCCAGTGCACTCTCTGGACTCACTGCAGTGCATCCCCAGTGGTGCCAGTGCACTCTCTGGACTCACTGCACTGCATCCCCAGTGCTGCCAGTGCACTCTTTGGACTCACTGCACTGAATTCCCGGTAGTGCCAGTGCACTCTCTGGACTCACAGCACTGCATCCCCAGTGGTGCCAGTGAACTCTCTGGACCCACTGCACTGCATCCCCAGTGGTGCCAGTGCACTCTCTGGACTCACTGCACTGCATCCCCAGTGGTGCCAGTGCACACTGTGGACTCACGGCAATGCGTCACCAGTGGTGGCAGTGCACACTCTGGTCTCACGGCACTGCATCCCCAGTGGTGCTAGTGCACTCTCTGGACTCACGGCACTGCATCCCCAGTGGTGCCAGTGCACTCTCTGGACTCACTGCACTGCATCCCCAGTGGTGCCAGGGTACTCTCTGGAATCACTGCACTGCATCCCCAGTGTTGCCAGTGCACTCTCTGGACTCACTGCACTGCATCCCCAGTGGTGCCATTGCACTCTCTGGACTCACTGCACTTCATCCCCAGTGGTGCCAGTGCACTCTCTGGACTCACTGCACTGCATCCCCAGTGGCGCCAGTGCACTCTCTGGACTCACGGCACTGCATCCCCAGTGGTGCCAGTGCACTCTCTGGACTCATTGCAGTGCATCCCCGGTGGTGCCAGTGCACACTCTGGACTCTCTGCAGTGCATCCCCAGTGGTGCCAGTGCACTCTCTGGACTCACTGCACTGCATCCCCAGTGGTGCCAGTGCACTCTCTGGACTCACTGCACTGCATCCCCAGTGGTGACAGTGCACTCTCTGGACTCACTGCGCTGCATCCCCAGTGGTGCCAAGGCACTCTCTGGACTCCCTGTGGTGCATCACTCGTGGTGCCAGTGCACTCTCTGGACTCACTGCACTGCATCCCGAGTGGCGCCAGGGCCCTCTCTGGACTCACGGCACTGCATCCCCAGTGGTGCCAGTGCACTCTCTGCACTCACTGCACTGCATCCCCAGTGCTGCCAGTGCACTCTTTGGACTCACTGTACTGAATTCCCGGTGGTGCCAGTGCACTCTCTGGACTCACAGCACTGCATCCCCAGTGGTGCCAGTGAACTCTCTGGACTCACTGCACTGCATCCCCAGTGGTGCCAATGCACTCTCTGGACTCACTGCACTGCATCCCCAGTGGTGCCAGTGCACTCTCTGGACTCACTGCACTGCATCCCCAGTGGTGCCAGTGCACTCTCTGGACTCACTGCACTTCATCCCCAGTGGTGCCAGTGCACTCTTTGGACTCACTGCACTGCATCCCCAGTGGTGCCAGGTCACACTCTGGACTCACTGCACTGTATCCCCAGTGGTGCCAGTGCACACTCTGGACTCACTGCACTGCATCCCCAGTGGTGCCAGTGCACTCTCTGGACTCACGGCACTGCATCCCCAATGGTGCCAGTGCACTCTCTGAACTCACTGCACTGCATCCCCAGTGGTGCCAGTGCACTCTCTGGACTCACTGCACTGCATCCCCAGTGGTGCCAGTGCACTCTCTGGACTCACTGCACTGCATCCCCAGTGGTGCCAGTGCACTCTATGGACTCACTGTAGTGCATCACTCGTGGTGCCAGTGCACTCTCTGGACTCACTGCACTGCATCCCCAGTGGTGCCAGTGCACTCTCTGGACTCACTGCACTGCATCCCCAGTGGTGCCAGTGCACTCTCTGCACTCACTGCACTGCATCACCTGTGGTGCCAGTGCACACTGTGGACTCACGGCACTGCATCCCCAGTGGTGCTAGTGCACTCTCTGGACTGACGGCACTGCATCCCCATTGGTGCCAGTGAACTCTCTGGACTCACTGCACTGCATCCCCACTGGTGCCAGGATACTCTCTGGACTCACTGCACTACATCCCCAGTGGTGCCAGGGCACTCTCTGGACTCACTGCACTGCATCCCCAGTGGTGCCAGTGCACTCTCTGGACTCACTGCACTGCATCCCCACTGGTGCCAGGGTACTCTCTGGACTCACTGCACTGCATCCCCAGTGGTGCCAGGGCACTCTCTGGACTCACTGCACTGCATCCCCAGTGGTGCCAGGGCACTCTCTGGACTCACTGCACTGCATCCCCAGTGGTGCCAGTGCACTCTCTGGACTCACTGCAGTGCATCTCCAGTGGTGCCAGTGCACTCTCTGGACTCTCTGCAGTGTATCCCCAGTAGGGCCAGTGCACTCTCTGGACTCACTGCACTGCATCCCCACTGGTGCCAGTGCACTCTCTGGACTCACGGCACTGCATGCCCAGTGGTGACAGTGTATTCTCTGAACTCACTGCACTGCATCCCCAGTGGTGCCAGGGCACTCTCTGGACTCACTGCACTGCATCCCCAGTGGTTCCAGTGCACTCTCTGGACTCACTGCAGTGCATCCCCAGTGTTGCCAGTGCACTCTCTCGACTCACTGCACTGCATCCCCAGTGCTGCCAGTGCACTCTTTGGACTCACTGCACTGCATCCCCGGTGGTGCCAGTGCACTCTCTGGACTCACTGCACTGCATACCCAGTGGTGCCAGTGCACTCTCTGGACTCACTGCACTGCATCCCCAGTGATGCCAGTGCACTCTCTGGACTCACGGCACTGCATCCCCAGTGGTGCCAGTGTATTCTCTGAACTCACTGCACTGCATCCCCAGTGGTGGCAGTGCACTCTCTGGACTCACTGCACTGCATCCCCAGTGGTGCCAGTGCACTCTCTGGACTCACTGCACTGCATCCCCAGTGGTGCCAGTGCACTCTCTGGACTCACTGCAGTGCATCCCCAGTGCTGCCAGTGCACTCTTTGGACTCACTGTACTGAATGCCCGGTGGTGCCAGTGCACTCTCTGGACTCACTGCACTGCATCCCCAGTGGTGCCAGTGAACTCTCTGGACTCACTGCACTGCATCCCCAGTGGTGCCAATGCACTCTCTGGACTCACTGCACTGCATCCCCAGTGGTGCCAGTGCACTCTCTGGACTCACTGCACTGCATCCCCAGTGGTGCCAGTGCACTCTCTGGAATCACTGCACTGCATCCCCAGTGGTGCCAGTGCACTCTCTGGACTCACTGCACTGCATCCCCAGTGGTGCCAGTGCACTCTCTGGACTCACTAATGACCATCCCGAGTGGTGGCAGTGCACTCTCTGGACTCACTGCACTGCATCCCGAGTGCTGCCAGTGCACTCTCTGGACTCACTAATGACCATCCCCAGTGGTGCCAGTGCACTCTCTGGACTCACTGCACTGCATCCCCAGTGGTGCCAGTGCACTCTCTGCACTAACCGGGGTGCATCCCCTGTGATGCCAGTGCACTCTCTGGATCACTGCACTGCATCCCCAGTGGTGCCAGTGCACTCTATGGAGTCACTGCACTGCATCCCCAGGGGTGCCAGTGCACTCTTTGGAGTCACTGCAGTGCATCCCCAGTAGTGCCAGTGCACTCTCTGGACTCACTGCACTGCATCCCTAGTGGTGCCAGTGCACTCTCTGGACTCACTGCAGTGCATCCCCAGTGGTGCCAGTGCACTCTCTGGACTCACTGCACTGCATCCCCAGTGGTGCCAGTGCACTCTCTGGACTCACTGCACTGCATCCCCAGTGGTGACAGTGCACTCTCTGGACTCACTAGCACTGCATCCCCAGTGGTGCCAGTGCACTCTCTGGACTCACTGTAGTGCATCCCCAGTGGTGCCAGTGCACTCTCTGGACTCACCGGGGTGCATCCCCAGTGGTGCCAGTGCACTCTCTGGACTCACTGCACTTCATTCCCAGTGGTGCCAGTGCACTCTCTGGACTCACTGCACTGCATCCCCAGTGGTGCCAGGTCACACTCTGGACTCACTGCACTGCATCCCCAGTGGTGCCAGTGTACTCTCTGGACTCACTGCACTGCATCCCCAGTGGTGCCAGTGCACTCTCTGGACTCACGGCACTGCATCCCCAGTAGTGCCAGTGGACTCTCTGGACTCACTGCACTGCATCCCCAGTGGTGCCAGTGCACTCTCTGGACTCACTGCACTGCATCCCCAGGTGTGCCAGTGCACTCTCTGGACTCACTGTTGTGCATCACTCGTGGTGCCAGTGCACTCTCTGGACTCACTGCACTGCATCCCCAGTGGTGCCAGTGCACTCTCTGGACTCACTGCACTGCATCCCCAGTGGTGCCAGTGCACTCTCTGGACTCACTGCACTGCATCCCTTGTGGTGCCAGTGCACACTGTGGACTCACGGCACTGCATCCCCAGTGGTGCTAGTGCAATCTCTGGACTGACGGCACTGCATCCCCATTGGTGCCAGTGCACTCTCTGGACTCACTGCACTGCATCCCCACTGGTGCCAGGATATTCTCTGGACTCACTGCACTGCATCCCCAGTGGTGCCAGGGCACTCTCTGGACTCACTGCACTGCATCCCCAGTGGTGCCAGTGAACTCTCTGGACTCACTGCACTGCATCCCCACTGGTGCCAGGGTACTCTCTGGACTCACTGCACTGCATCCCCAGTGGTGCCAGTGCACTCTCTGGACTCACTGCACTGCATCCCCAGTGGTTCCAGTGCACTCTCTGGACTCACTGCAGTGCATCCCCAGTGTTGCCAGTGCACTCTCTGGACTCACTGCAGTGCATCCCCAGTGCTGCCAGTGCACTCTTTGGACTCACTGCACTGAATTCCCAGTGGTGCCAGTGCACTCTCTGGACTCACAGCACTGCATCCCCAGTGGTGCCAGTGCACTCTCTGGACCCACTGCACTGCATCCCCAGTGGTGCCAGTGCACTCTCTGGACTCACTGCACTGCATCCCCAGTGGTGGCAGTGCACACTCTGGACTCACGGCACTGCATCCCCAGTGGTGCTAGTGCACTCTCTGGACTCACGGCACTGCATCCCCAGTGGTGCCAGTGCACTCTCTGGACTCACTGCACTGCATCCCCAGTGGTGCCAGGGTACTCTCTGGAATCACTGCACTGCATCCCCAGTGTTGCCAGTGCACTCTCTGGACTCACCGGGGTGCATCCCCAGTGGTGCCAGTGCACTCTCTGGACTCACTGCACTGCATCCCCAGTGGTGCCAGGTCACTCTCTGGACTCACTGCACTGCATCCCCAGTGGTGCCAGTGCACTCTCTGGACTCACTGCACTGCATCCCCAGTGGTGCCAGTGCACTCTCTGGACTCACTGCACTCCATTTCCAGTGGTGCCAGTGCACTCTCTGAACTCACTGCAGTGCATCCCCAGTGGTGCCAGTGCACTCTCTGGACTCACGGCACTGCATCCCCAGTGGTACCAGTGCACTCTCTGGACTCATTGCAGTGCATCCCCGGTGGTGCCAATGCACACTCTGGACTCACTGCAGTGCATCCCCAGTGGTGCCAGTGCCCTCTCTGGACTCACTGCACTGCATCCCCAGTGGTGCCACTGCACTCTCTGGAGTCACTGCACTGCATCTCCAGTGTTGCCAGAGCACTCTCTGGACTCACTGCACTGCATCTCCAGTGTTGCAAGTGCGCTCTCTGGACTCACCGCACTGCATCCCCAGTGGTGCCAGTGCACTCTCTGGACTCACTGCACTGCATCACCAGTGGTGCCAGTGCACTCTCTGGACTCACTGCACTGCATCCCCAGTGGTGCCAGTGCACTCTCTGGACTCACTGCACTGCATCCCCAGTGGTGCCAGTGCACTCTCTGGACTCACTGCACTGCATCCCCAGTGGTTACAGTGCACTCTCTGGACTCACTGCGCTGCATCCCCAGTGGTGCCAAGGCACTCTCTGGACTCACTGTAGTGCATCACTCGTGGTGCCGGTGCACTCTCTGGACTCACTGCACTGCATCCCCAGTGGCGCCAGTGCACTCTCTGGACTCACGGCACTGCATCCCCAGTGGTGACAGTGCACTCTCTGGACTGACGGCACTGCATCCCCATTGGTGCCAGTGCACTCTCTGGACTCTCTGCAGTGCATCCCCAGTGGTGCCAGTGCACTCTCTGGACTTACTGCACTGCATCCCCGGTGGTGCCAGGGCACTCTCTGGACTCACTGCACTGCATCCCCAGTGGTGCCAGTGCACTCTCTGGACTCACTGCACTGCATCCCCAGTGGTGCCAGTGCACTCTCTGGAATCACTGCACTGCATCCCCAGTGGTGCCCGTGCACTCTCTGGACTCACTGCACTGCATCCCCAGTGGTGCCAGTGCACTCTCTGGACTCACTAATGACCATCCCCAGTGGTGCCAGTGCACTCTCTGGACTCACTGCACTGCATCCCCAGTGGTGCCAGTGCACTCTCTGGACTCACTGCACTCCATTTCCAGTGGTGCCAGTGCACTCTCTGAACTCACTGCAGTGCATCCCCAGTGGTGCCAGTGCACTCTCTGGACTCACGGCACTGCATCCCCAGTGGTACCAGTGCACTCTCTGGACTCATTGCAGTGCATCCCCGGTGGTGCCAATGCACACTCTGGACTCACTGCAGTGCATCCCCAGTGGTGCCAGTGCACTCTCTGGACTCACTGCACTGCATCCCCAGTGGTGCCAGTGCCCTCTCTGGACTCACTGCACTGCATCCCCAGTGGTGCCACTGCACTCTCTGGAGTCACTGCACTGCATCTCCAGTGTTGCCAGAGCACTCTCTGGACTCACTGCACTGCATCTCCAGTGTTGCAAGTGCGCTCTCTGGACTCACCGCACTGCATCCCCAGTGGTGCCAGTGCACTCTCTGGACTCACTGCACTGCATCACCAGTGGTGCCAGTGCACTCTCTGGACTCACTGCACTGCATCCCCAGTGGTGCCAGTGCACTCTCTGGACTCACTGCACTGCATCCCCAGTGGTGCCAGTGCACTCTCTAGACTCACCGGGCTGCATCCCCAGAGGTGCCAGTGCACTCTCTGGATCACTGCACTGCATCCCCATTGGTGCCAGTGCACTCGATGGAGTCACTGCACTGCATCCCCAGGGGTGCCAGTGCACTCTCTGGACTCACTGCACTGCATCCCTAGTGGTGCCAGTGCACTCTCTGGACTCACTAATGACCATCCCCAGTGGTGCCAGTGCACTCTCTGGACTCACTGCACTGCATCCCCAGTGGTGCCAGTGCACTCTCTGCACTAACCGGGGTGCATCCCCAGTGGTGCCAGTGCACTCTCTGGATCACTGCACTGCATCCCCAGTGGTGCCAGTGCACTCTATGGAGTCACTGCACTGCATCCCCAGGGGTGCCAGTGCACTCTTTGGAGTCACTGCAGTGCATCCCCAGTAGTGCCAGTGCACTCTCTGGACTCACTGCACTGCATCCCTAGTGGTGCCAGTGCACTCTCTGGACTCACTGCAGTGCTTCCCTAGTGGTGCCAGTGCACTCTCTAGACTCACTGCACTGCATCCCCAGTGGTGCCAGTGCACTCTCTGGACTCACTGCACTGCATCCCCAGTGGTGCCAGTGCACTCTCTGGACTCACTGGACTGCATCCCCAGTGGTGCCAGTGCACTCTCTGGACTCACTGCACTGCATCCCCAGTGGTGCCAGTGCACTCTCTGGACTCACTGCACTGCATCCCCAGTGGTGCCAGTGCACTCTCTGGACTCACTGCACTGCATCCCCAGTGGTGCCAGAGCACTCTCTGGACTCACTGTAGTGCATCACTCGTGGTGCCAGTGCACTCTCTGGACTCACTGCACTGCATCCCCAGTGGTGCCAGTGCACTCTCTGGACTCACAGCACTGCATCCCCAGTGGTGCCAGTGCACTCTCTGGACTCACTGCACTGCATCCCCTGTGGTGCCAGTGCACACTGTGGACTCACGGCACTGCATCCCCAGTGGTGCTAGTGCACTCTCTGGACTGACGGCACTGCATCCCCATTGGTGCCAGTGAACTCTCTGGACTCACTGCACTGCATCCCCACTGGTGCCAGGATACTCTCTGGACTCACTGCACTGCATCCCCAGTGGTGCCAGGGCACTCTCTGGACTCACTGCACTGCATCCCCAGTGGTGCCAGTGAACTCTCTGGACTCACTGCACTGCATCCCCACTGGTGCCAGGGTACTCTCTGGACTCACTGCACTGCATCCCCAGTGGTGCCAGTGCACTCTCTGGACTCACTGCACTGCATCCCCAGTGGTGCCAGTGCACTCTCTGGACTCACCGCACTGCATCCCCAGTGGTGCCAGTGCACTCTCTGGACTCACTGCACTGCATCTCCAGTGTTGCAAGTGCACTCTCTGGACTCACTACAGTGCATCCCCAGTGGTGCCAGTGCACTCTCTGGACTCACTGCACTGCATCTCCAGTGTTGCAAGTGCACTCTCTGGACTCACTGCAGTGCATTCCCAGTGGTGCCAGTGCACTCTCTCGACTCACTGGACTGCATCACCAGTGCTGCCAGTGCACTCTCTGGACTCACTGCAGTGCATCCCCAGTGGTGCCAGTGCACTCTCTGGACTCACTGCAGTGCATCCCCAGTGGTGCCAGTGCACTCTCTGGACTCACTGCACTGCATCCCCAGTGGTGCCAGTGCACTCTCTGGACTCACTGCACTGCATCCCCAGTGGTGACAGTGCACTCTCTGCACTCACTGCGCTGCATCCCCAGTGGTGCCAAGGCACTCTCTGGACTCACTGTAGTGCATCACTCGTGGTGCCAGTGAACTCTCTGGACTCACTGCACTGCATCCCCAGTGCTGCCAGTGCACTCTTTGGACTCACTGTACTGAATTCCCGGTGGTGCCAGTGCACTCTCTGGACTCACTGCACTGCATCCCCAGTGGTGCCAGTGAACTCTCTGGACTCACTGCACTGAATCCCCAGTGGTGCCAATGCACTCTCTGGACTCACTGCACTGCATCCCCAGTGGTGCCAGTGCACTCTCTGGACTCACTGCACTGCATCCCCAGTGGTGCCAGTGCACTCTCTGGAATCACTGCACTGCATCCCCAGTGGTGCCAGTGCACTCTCTGGACTCACTGCACTGCATCCCCAGTGGAGGCAGTGCACTCTCTGGACTCACTGCACTGCATCCCCAGTGGTGCCAGTGCACTCTCTGGACTCACTGCACTGCATCCCCAGTGGTGCCAGTGCACTCTCTGGAATCACTGCACTGCATCCCCAGTGGTGCCAGTGCACTCTCTGGACTCCTTGCACTGCATCCCCAGTGGTGCCAGTGCACTCTCTGGACTCACTGCACTGCATCCCCAGTGGTGCCAGTGCACTCTCTGGACTCACTGCACTGCATCCCCAGTGGTGCCAGTGCACTCTCTGGACTCACTGCACTGCATCCCCAGTGGTGCCAGTGCACTCTCTGGACTCACTGCACTGCATCCCCAGTGGTGCCAGTGCACTCTCTGGACTCACCGCACTGCATCCCCAGTGGTGCCAGTGCACTCTCTGGACTCTCTGCAGTGTATCCCCAGTGGTGCCAGTGCACTCTCTGGACTCACTGCACTGCATCTCCAGTGTTGCAAGTGCACTCTCTGGACTCACTGCAGTGCATCCCCAGTGGTGCCAGTGCACTCTCTGGACTCACTGCACTGCATCTCCAGTGTTGCAAGTGCACTCTCTGGACTCACTGCAGTGCATCCCCAGTGGTGCCAGTGCACTCTCTGGACTCACTGGACTGCATCACCAGTGGTGCCAGTGCACTCTCTGGACTCACTGCAGTGCATCCCCAGTGGTGCCAGTGCACTCTCTGGACTCTCTGCAGTGCATCCCCAGTGGTGCCAGTGCACTCTCTGGACTCACTGTACTGAATTCCCGGTGGTGCCAGTGCACTCTCTGGACTCACTGCACTGCATCCCCAGTGGTGACAGTGCACTCTCTGGACTCACTGAGCTGCATCCCCAGTGGTGCCAAGGCACTCTCTGGACTCACTGTAGTGCATCACTCGTGGTGCCAGTGCACTCTCTGGACTCACTGCACTGCATCCCCAGTGGCGCCAGTGCACTCTCTGGACTCACTGCACTGCATCCCCAGTGCTGCCAGTGCACTCTCTGGACTCACTGTACTGAATTCCCGGTGGTGCCAGTGCACTCTCTGGACTCACTGCACTGCATCCCCAGTGGTGCCAAGGCACTCTCTGGACTCACTGCACTGCATCCCCAGTGGTGCCAATGCACTCTCTGGACTCACTGCACTGCATCCCCAGTGGTGCCAGTGCACTCTCTGGACTCACTGCACTGCATCCCCAGTGGTGCCAGTGCACTCTCTGGACTCACTGCACTGCATCCCCAGTGGTGCCAGTGCACTCTCTGGACTCACCGGGCTGCATCCCCAGAGGTGCCAGTGCACTCTCTGGATCACTGCACTGCATCCCCATTGGTGCCAGTGCACTCTATGGCGTCACTGCACTGCATCCCCAGGGGTGCCAGTGCACTCTCTGGACTCACTGCACTGCATCCCCATTGGTGCCAGTGCACTCTCTGGACTCACTAATGACCATCCCCAGTGGTGCCAGTGCACTCTCTGGACTCACTGCACTGCATCCCCAGTGGTGCCAGTGCACTCTCTGCACTAACCGGGGTGCATCCCCAGTGGTGCCAGTGCACTCTCTGGATCACTGCACTGCATCCCCAGTGGTGCCAGTGCACTCTATGGAGTCACTGCACTTCATCCCCAGGGGTGCCAGTGCACTCTCTGGACTCACTGCAGTGCATCCCCAGTGGTGCCAGTGCACTCTCTGGACTCACTGCACTGCATCCCTAGTGGTGCCAGTGCACTCTCTGGACTCACTGCAGTGCATCCCCAGTTGTGCCAGTGCACTCTCTGGACTCACTGCAATGCATCCCCAGTGGTGCCAGTGCACTCTCTGGACTCACTGCACTGCATCCCCAGTGGTGACAGTGCACTCTCTGGACTCACTAGCACTGCATCCCCAGTGGTGCCAGTGCACTCTCTGGACTCACTGTAGTGCATCCCCAGTGGTGCCAGTGCACTCTCTGGACTCACCGGGGTGCATCCCCAGTGGCGCCAGTGCACTCTCTGGACTCACTGCACTTCATCCCCAGTGGTGCCAGTGCACTCTCTGGACTCACTGCACTGCATCCCCAGTGGTGCCAGGTCACACTCTGGACTCACTGCACTGCATCCCCAGTGGTGCCAGTGCACTCTCTGGACTCACTGCAGTGCATCCCCAGTGGTGCCAGTGCACTCCCTGGACTCACGGCACTGCATCCCCAGTGGTGCCAGTGCACTCTCTGGACTCACGGCACTGCATCCCCAGTGGTGCCAGTGCACTCTCTGGACTCACCGCACTGCATCCCCAGTGGTGCCAGTGGACTCTCTGGACTCACTGCACTGCATCCCCAGTGATGCCAGTGCACTCTCTGGACTCACTGCACTGCATCCCCAGTGGTGCCAGTGCACTCTCTGGACTCACTGTAGTGCATCACTCGTGGTGCCAGTGCACTCTCTGGACTCACTGCACTGCATCCCCAGTGGTGCCAGTGCACTCTCTGGACTCACTGCACTGCATCCCCAGTGGTGCCAGTGCACTCTCTGGACTCACTGCACTGCATCCCCTGTGGTGCCAGAGCACACTGTGGACTCACGGCACTGCATCCCCAGTGGTGCTAG
This sequence comes from Anser cygnoides, assembly GCF_040182565.1. Classification (NCBI taxonomy): domain Eukaryota; kingdom Metazoa; phylum Chordata; class Aves; order Anseriformes; family Anatidae; genus Anser; species Anser cygnoides. The sequence goes on from NC_089879.1 coordinate 39,371,286, forward strand.
TGCACTCTCTGGACTGACGGCACTGCATCCCCATTGGTGCCAGTGAACTCTCTGGACTCACTGCACTGCATCCCCACTGGTGCCAGGATACTCTCTGGACTCACTGCACTGCATCCCCAGTGGTGCCAGTGCACTCTCTGGACTCACTGCACTGCATCCCCAGTGGTGCCAGTGCACTCTCTGGAATCACTGCACTGCATCCCCAGTGGTGCCAGTGCACTCTCTGGACTCACTGCACTGCATCCCCAGTGGAGGCAGTGCACTCTCTGGACTCACTGCACTGCATCCCCAGTGGTGCCAGTGCACTCTCTGGACTCACTGCACTGCATCCCCAGTGGTGCCAGTGCACTCTCTGGAATCACTGCACTGCATCCCCAGTGGTGCCAGTGCACTCTCTGGACTCCTTGCACTGCATCCCCAGTGGTGCCAGTGCACTCTCTGGACTCACTGCACTGCATCCCCAGTGGTGCCAGTGCACTCTCTGGACTCACTGCACTGCATCCCCAGTGGTGCCAGTGCACTCTCTGGACTCACTGCACTGCATCCCCAGTGGTGCCAGTGCACTCTCTGGACTCACTGCACTGCATCCCCAGTGGTGCCAGTGCACTCTCTGGACTCACCGCACTGCATCCCCAGTGGTGCCAGTGCACTCTCTGGACTCTCTGCAGTGTATCCCCAGTGGTGCCAGTGCACTCTCTGGACTCACTGCACTGCATCTCCAGTGTTGCAAGTGCACTCTCTGGACTCACTGCAGTGCATCCCCAGTGGTGCCAGTGCACTCTCTGGACTCACTGCACTGCATCTCCAGTGTTGCAAGTGCACTCTCTGGACTCACTGCAGTGCATCCCCAGTGGTGCCAGTGCACTCTCTGGACTCACTGGACTGCATCACCAGTGGTGCCAGTGCACTCTCTGGACTCACTGCAGTGCATCCCCAGTGGTGCCAGTGCACTCTCTGGACTCTCTGCAGTGCATCCCCAGTGGTGCCAGTGCACTCTCTGGACTCACTGTACTGAATTCCCGGTGGTGCCAGTGCACTCTCTGGACTCACTGCACTGCATCCCCAGTGGTGACAGTGCACTCTCTGGACTCACTGAGCTGCATCCCCAGTGGTGCCAAGGCACTCTCTGGACTCACTGTAGTGCATCACTCGTGGTGCCAGTGCACTCTCTGGACTCACTGCACTGCATCCCCAGTGGCGCCAGTGCACTCTCTGGACTCACTGCACTGCATCCCCAGTGCTGCCAGTGCACTCTCTGGACTCACTGTACTGAATTCCCGGTGGTGCCAGTGCACTCTCTGGACTCACTGCACTGCATCCCCAGTGGTGCCAAGGCACTCTCTGGACTCACTGCACTGCATCCCCAGTGGTGCCAATGCACTCTCTGGACTCACTGCACTGCATCCCCAGTGGTGCCAGTGCACTCTCTGGACTCACTGCACTGCATCCCCAGTGGTGCCAGTGCACTCTCTGGACTCACTGCACTGCATCCCCAGTGGTGCCAGTGCACTCTCTGGACTCACCGGGCTGCATCCCCAGAGGTGCCAGTGCACTCTCTGGATCACTGCACTGCATCCCCATTGGTGCCAGTGCACTCTATGGCGTCACTGCACTGCATCCCCAGGGGTGCCAGTGCACTCTCTGGACTCACTGCACTGCATCCCCATTGGTGCCAGTGCACTCTCTGGACTCACTAATGACCATCCCCAGTGGTGCCAGTGCACTCTCTGGACTCACTGCACTGCATCCCCAGTGGTGCCAGTGCACTCTCTGCACTAACCGGGGTGCATCCACAGTGGTGCCAGTGCACTCTCTGGATCACTGCACTGCATCCCCAGTGGTGCCAGTGCACTCTATGGAGTCACTGCACTTCATCCCCAGGGGTGCCAGTGCACTCTCTGGACTCACTGCAGTGCATCCCCAGTGGTGCCAGTGCACTCTCTGGACTCACTGCACTGCATCCCTAGTGGTGCCAGTGCACTCTCTGGACTCACTGCAGTGCATCCCCAGTTGTGCCAGTGCACTCTCTGGACTCACTGCAATGCATCCCCAGTGGTGCCAGTGCACTCTCTGGACTCACTGCACTGCATCCCCAGTGGTGACAGTGCACTCTCTGGACTCACTAGCACTGCATCCCCAGTGGTGCCAGTGCACTCTCTGGACTCACTGTAGTGCATCCCCAGTGGTGCCAGTGCACTCTCTGGACTCACCGGGGTGCATCCCCAGTGGCGCCAGTGCACTCTCTGGACTCACTGCACTTCATCCCCAGTGGTGCCAGTGCACTCTCTGGACTCACTGCACTGCATCCCCAGTGGTGCCAGGTCACACTCTGGACTCACTGCACTGCATCCCCAGTGGTGCCAGTGCACTCTCTGGACTCACTGCAGTGCATCCCCAGTGGTGCCAGTGCACTCCCTGGACTCACGGCACTGCATCCCCAGTGGTGCCAGTGCACTCTCTGGACTCACGGCACTGCATCCCCAGTGGTGCCAGTGCACTCTCTGGACTCACCGCACTGCATCCCCAGTGGTGCCAGTGGACTCTCTGGACTCACTGCACTGCATCCCCAGTGATGCCAGTGCACTCTCTGGACTCACTGCACTGCATCCCCAGTGGTGCCAGTGCACTCTCTGGACTCACTGTAGTGCATCACTCGTGGTGCCAGTGCACTCTCTGGACTCACTGCACTGCATCCCCAGTGGTGCCAGTGCACTCTCTGGACTCACTGCACTGCATCCCCAGTGGTGCCAGTGCACTCTCTGGACTCACTGCACTGCATCCCCTGTGGTGCCAGAGCACACTGTGGACTCACGGCACTGCATCCCCAGTGGTGCTAGTGCACTCTCTGGACTGACGGCACTGCATCCCCATTGGTGCCAGTGAACTCTCTGGACTCACTGCACTGCATCCCCACTGGTGCCAGGATACTCTCTGGACTCACTGCACTGCATCCCCAGTGGTGCCAGGGCACTCTCTAGACTCACTGCACTACATCCCCAGTGGTGCCAGTGAACTCTCTGGACTCACTGCACTGCATCCCCACTGGTGCCAGGGTACTCTCTGGACTCACTGCACTGCATCCCCAGTGGTGCCAGTGCACTCACTGGACTCACTGCACTGCATCCCCAGTGGTGCCAGTGCACTCTCTGGACTCACTGCAGTGCATCCCCAGTGGTGCCAGGGTACTCTCTGGACTCACTGCACTGCATCTCCAGTGTTGCAAGTGCACTCTCTGGACTCACTGCAGTGCATCCCCAGTGGTGCCAGTGCACTCTCTGGACTCACTGGACTGCATCACCAGTGGTGCCAGTGCACTCTCTGGACTCACTGCAGTGCATCCCCAGTGGTGCCAGTGCACTCTCTGGACTCACTGCAGTGCATCCCCAGTGGCGCCAGGGCACTCTCTGGACTCACTGCACTGCATCCCCAGTGGTGCCAGTGCACTCTCTGGACTCACTGCACTGCATCCCCTGTGCTGCCAGTGCACTCTTTGGACTCACTGTACTGAATTCGCGGTGGTGCCAGTGCACTCTCTGGACTCACAGCACTGCATCCCCAGTGGTGCCAGTGAACTCTCTGGACTCACTGCACTGCATCCCCAGTGGTGCCAATGCACTCTCTGGACTCACTGCACTGCATCCCCAGTGGTGCCAGTGCACTCTCTGGACTAACCAGGGTGCATCCCCTGTGGTGCCAGTGCACTCTCTGGACTCACTGCACTTCATCCCCAGTGGTACCAGTGCACTCTCTGGACTCACTGCACTGCATCCCCAGTGGTGCCAGGGTACTCTCTGGACTCACGGCACTGCATTCCCAGTGGTGCCAGTGCACTCTCTGGACTCACTGCACTGCATCCCCAGTGGTGCCAGTGCACTCTCTGGACTCACTGCACTGCATCCCCAGTGGTGCCAGTGCACTCTCTGGACTCACTGTAGTGCATCACTCGTGGTGCCAGTGCACTCTCTGGACTCACTGCACTGCATCCCCAGTGGTGCCAGTGCACTCTCTGGACTCACTGCACTGCATCCCCAGTTGTGCCAGTGCAGTCTCTGGACTCACTGCACTGCATCCCCTGTGGTGCCAGTGCACACTGTGGACTCACAGCACTGCATCCCCAGTGGTGCTAGTGCACTCTCTGGACTGACGGCACTGCATCCCCATTGGTGCCAGTGAACTCTCTGGACTCACTGCACTGCATCCCCACTGGTGCCAGGATACTCTCTGGACTCACTGCACTGCATCCCCAGTGGTGCTAGTACACTCTCTGGACTCACTGCAGTGCATCCCCAGTGCTGCCAGTGCACTCTTTGGACTCACTGTAGTGAATTCCCGGTGTTGCCATTGCACTCTCTGGACTCACAGCACTGCATCCCCAGTGGTGCCAGTGCACTCTCTGGACTCACTGCACTGCATCCCCAGTGGTGCCAATGCACTCTCTGGACTCACTGCACTGCATCCCCAGTGGTGCCAGTGCACTCTCTGGACTCACCGGGGTGCATCCCCTGTGGTGCCAGTGCACTCTCTGGACTCACTGCACTTCATCCCCAGTGGTGCCAGTGCACTCTCTGGACTCACTGCACTGCATCCCCAGTAGTGCCAGGTCACACTCTGGACTCACTGCACTGCATCCCCAGTGGTGCCAGTGCACTATCTGGACTCACTGCACTGCATCCCCAGTGGTGCCAGTGCACTCTCTGGACTCACTGTAGTGCATCACTCGTGGTGCCAGTGCACTCTCTGGACTCACTGCACTGCATCCCCAGTGGTGCCAGGTCACACTCTGGACTCACTGCACTGCATCCCCAGTGGTGCCAGTGCACTCTCTGGACTCACTGCACTGCATTCCCAGTGGTGCCAGTGCACTCTCTGGACTCACTGCACTGCATCCCCAGTGGTGCCAGTGCACTCTCTGGACTCACTGTAGTGCATCACTCGTGGTGCCAGTGCACTCTCTGGACTCACTGCACTGCATCCCCAGTGGTGCCAGGTCACACTCTGGACTCACTGCACTGCATCCCCAGTGGTGCCAGTGCACTCTCTGGACTCACTGCACTGCATCCCCTGTGGTGCCAGTGCACACTGTGGACTCACGGCACTGCATCCCCAGTGGTGCTAGTGCACTCTCTGGACTGACGGCACTGCATCCCCATTGGTGCCAGTGAACTCTCTGGACTCACTGCACTGCATCCCCACTGGTGCCAGGATACTCTCTGGACTCACTGCACTGCATCCCCAGTGGTGCCAGGGCACTCTCTGGACTCACTGCACTGCATCCCCAGTGGTGCCAGTGAACTCTCTGGACTCACTGCACTGCATCCCCACTGGTGCCAGGGTACTCTCTGGACTCACTGCACTGCATCCCCAGTGGTGCCAGGGCACTCTCTGGACTCACTGCACTGCATCCCCAGTGGTGCCAGTGCACTCTCTGGACTCACTGCACTGCATCCCCAGTGGTGCCAGTGCACTCTCTGGACTCACTGCACTGCATCCCCGGTGGTGCCAGTGCACTCTCTGGACTCACTGCACTGCATCCCCAGTGGTGCCAGTGTATTCTCTGAACTCACTGCACTGCATCACCAGTGGTGCCAGGGCACTCTCTGGACTCACTGCACTGCATCCCCAGTGGTTCCAGTGCACTCTCTGGACTCACTGCAGTGCATCCCCAGTGTTGCCAGAGCACTCTCTGGACTCACTGCACTGCATCCCCAGTGCTGCCAGTGCACTCTTTGGACTCACTGCACTGAATTCCCGGTAGTGCCAGTGCACTCTCTGGACTCACAGCACTGCATCCCCAGTGGTGCCTGTGAACTCTCTGGACCCACTGCACTGCATCCCCAGTGGTGCCAGTGCACTCTCTGGACTCACTGCACTGCATCCCCAGTGGTGCCAGTGCACTCTCTGGACTCACTGCACTGCATCCCCAGTGGTGGCAGTGCACACTCTAGACTCATGGCACTGCATCCCCAGTGGTGCTAGTGCACTCTCTGGACTCACGGCACTGCATCCCCAGTGGTGCCAGTGCACTCTCTGGACTCACTGCACTGCATCCCCAGTGGTGCCAGGGTACTCTCTGGAATCACTGCACTGCATCCCCAGTGTTGCCAGTGCACTCTCTGGACTCACTGCACTGCATCCCCAGTGGTGCCAGTGCACTCTCTGGACTCACTGCACTTCATCCCCAGTGGATCCAGGTCACTCTCTGGACTCACTGCAGTGCATCCCCAGTGGTGCCAGTGCACTCTCTGGACTCACTGCACTGCATACACAGTGGTGCCAGTGCACTCTCTGGACTCACTGCACTGCATACCCAGTGGTGCCAGTGCACTCTCTGGACTCACTGCACTGCATCCCCAGTGGTGCCAGTGCACTCTCTGGACTCATTGCAGTGCATCCCTGGTGGTGACAGTGCACTCTCTGGACTCACTGCGCTGCATCCCCAGTGGTGCCAGTGCACTCTCTGGACTCACTGCAGTGCATCCCCAGTGGTGCCAGTGCACTCTCTGGACTCACTGCACTGCATACACAGTGGTGCCAGTGCACTCTCTGGACTCACTGCACTGCATCCCCAGTGGTGCCAATGCACTCTCTGGACTCACTGCACTGCATCCCCAGTGGTGCCAGTGCACTCTCTGGACTCATTGCAGTGCATCCCCACTGGTGCCAGTGCACACTCTGGACTCACTGCAGTGCATCCCCAGTGGTGCCAGTGCACTCTCTGGACTCACTGCACTGCATCCCCAGTGGTGCCAGTGCCCTCTCTGGACTCACTGCACTGCATCCCCATTGGTGCCACTGCACTCTCTGGAGTCACTGCACTGCATCTCCAGTGTTGCAAGTGCGCTCTCTGGACTCACTGCAGTGCATCCCCAGTGGTGCCAGTGCACTCTCTGGACTCACTGGACTGCATCACCAGTGGTGCCAGTGCACTCTCTGGACTCACTGCAGTGCATCCCCACTGGTGCCAGTGCACTCTCTGGACTCACTGCACTGCATACACAGTGGTGCCAGTGCACTCTCTGGACTCACTGCACTGCATCCCCAGTGGTGCCAGTGCACTCTCTGGACTCACTGCACTTCATCCCCAGTGGTGCCAGTGCACTCTCTGGACTCACTGCGCTCCATCCCCAGTGGTGCCAAGGCAGTCTCTGGACTCACTGTAGTGCATCACTCGTGGTGCCAGTGCACTCTCTGGACTCACTGCACTGCATCCCCTGTGGCGCCAGTGCCCTCTCTGGACTCACTGCACTGCATCCCCAGTGGTGCCAGTGCACTCTCTGGACTCACTGCACTGCATCCCCAGTGGTGCCAGAGCACTCTCTGGACTCACTGCACTGCATCCCCAGTGGTGCCAGCACACTCTCTGGACTCACTACAGTGCATCCCCAGTGGTGCCAGTGCACTCTCTGGACTCACTGCACTGCATCCCCAGTGGTTCCAGTGCACTCTCTGGACTCACTGCACTGCATCCCCAGTGGTGACAGTGCACTCTCTGGACTCACTGCACTGCATCCCCAGTGGTGCCAAGGCACTCTCCGGACTCACTGTAGTGCATCACTCGTGGTGCCAGTGCACTCTCTGGACTCACTGCACTGCATCCCCAGTGGTGCCAGTGCACTCTCTGGACTCACTGCACTGCATCCCCAGTGGTGCCAGTGCACTCTCTGGACTCACCGCACTGCATCCCCAGTGGTGCCAGTGCACTCTCTGGACTCTCTGCAGTGCATCCCCAGTGGTGCCAGTGCACTCTCTGTACTCACTGCACTGCATCCCCGGTGGTGCCAGTGCACTCTCTGGACTCACTGCGCTGCATCCCCAGTGGTGCCAGAGCACTCTCTGGACTCACTGCACTGCATCACCAGTGGTGCCAGTGCACTCTCTGGACTCACTACAGTGCATCCCCAGTGGTGCCAGTGCACTCTCTGGACTCACTGCACTGCATCCCCAGTGGTTCCAGTGCACTCTCTGGACTCACTGCACTGCATCCCCAGTGGTGCCAAGGCACTCTCTGGACTCACTGTAGTGCATCACTCGTGGTGCCAGTGCACTCTCTGGACTCACTGCACTGCATCCCCAGTGGTGCCAGTGCACTCTCTGGACTCACTGCACTGCATCCCCAGTGGTGCCAGTGCACTCTCTGGACTCACCGCACTGCATCCCCAGTGGTGCCAGTGCACTCTCTGGACTCTCTGCAGTGCATCCCCAGTGGTGCCAGTGCACTCTCTGGACTCACTGCACTGCATCCCCGGTGGTGCCAGTGCACTCTCTGGACTCACGGCACTGCATCCCCAGTGGTGCCAGTGTATTCTCTGAACTCACTGCACTGCATCCCCAGTGGTGCCAGTGCACTCTCTGGACTAACCAGGGTGCATCCCCTGTGGTGCCAGTGCACTCTCTGGACTCACTGCACTTCATCCCCAGTGGTACCAGTGCACTCTCTGGACTCACTGCACTGCATCCCCAGTGGTGCCAGGGTACTCTCTGGACTCACGGCACTGCATTCCCAGTGGTGCCAGTGCACTCTCTGGACTCACTGCACTGCATCCCCAGTGGTGCCAGTGCACTCTCTGGACTCACTGCACTGCATCCCCAGTGGTGCCAGTGCACTCTCTGGACTCACTGTAGTGCATCACTCGTGGTGCCAGTGCACTCTCTGGACTCACTGCACTGCATCCCCAGTGGTGCCAGTGCACTCTCTGGACTCACTGCACTGCATCCCCAGTTGTGCCAGTGCAGTCTCTGGACTCACTGCACTGCATCCCCTGTGGTGCCAGTGCACACTGTGGACTCACAGCACTGCATCCCCAGTGGTGCTAGTGCACTCTCTGGACTGACGGCACTGCATCCCCATTGGTGCCAGTGAACTCTCTGGACTCACTGCACTGCATCCCCACTGGTGCCAGGATACTCTCTGGACTCACTGCACTGCATCCCCAGTGGTGCTAGTACACTCTCTGGACTCACTGCAGTGCATCCCCAGTGCTGCCAGTGCACTCTTTGGACTCACTGTAGTGAATTCCCGGTGTTGCCATTGCACTCTCTGGACTCACAGCACTGCATCCCCAGTGGTGCCAGTGCACTCTCTGGACTCACTGCACTGCATCCCCAGTGGTGCCAATGCACTCTCTGGACTCACTGCACTGCATCCCCAGTGGTGCCAGTGCACTCTCTGGACTCACCGGGGTGCATCCCCTGTGGTGCCAGTGCACTCTCTGGACTCACTGCACTTCATCCCCAGTGGTGCCAGTGCACTCTCTGGACTCACTGCACTGCATCCCCAGTAGTGCCAGGTCACACTCTGGACTCACTGCACTGCATCCCCAGTGGTGCCAGTGCACTATCTGGACTCACTGCACTGCATCCCCAGTGGTGCCAGTGCACTCTCTGGACTCACTGTAGTGCATCACTCGTGGTGCCAGTGCACTCTCTGGACTCACTGCACTGCATCCCCAGTGGTGCCAGGTCACACTCTGGACTCACTGCACTGCATCCCCAGTGGTGCCAGTGCACTCTCTGGACTCACTGCACTGCATTCCCAGTGGTGCCAGTGCACTCTCTGGACTCACTGCACTGCATCCCCAGTGGTGCCAGTGCACTCTCTGGACTCACTGTAGTGCATCACTCGTGGTGCCAGTGCACTCTCTGGACTCACTGCACTGCATCCCCAGTGGTGCCAGGTCACACTCTGGACTCACTGCACTGCATCCCCAGTGGTGCCAGTGCACTCTCTGGACTCACTGCACTGCATCCCCTGTGGTGCCAGTGCACACTGTGGACTCACGGCACTGCATCCCCAGTGGTGCTAGTGCACTCTCTGGACTGACGGCACTGCATCCCCATTGGTGCCAGTGAACTCTCTGGACTCACTGCACTGCATCCCCACTGGTGCCAGGATACTCTCTGGACTCACTGCACTGCATCCCCAGTGGTGCCAGGGCACTCTCTGGACTCACTGCACTGCATCCCCAGTGGTGCCAGTGAACTCTCTGGACTCACTGCACTGCATCCCCACTGGTGCCAGGGTACTCTCTGGACTCACTGCACTGCATCCCCAGTGGTGCCAGGGCACTCTCTGGACTCACTGCACTGCATCCCCAGTGGTGCCAGTGCACTCTCTGGACTCACTGCACTGCATCCCCAGTGGTGCCAGTGCACTCTCTGGACTCACTGCACTGCATCCCCGGTGGTGCCAGTGCACTCTCTGGACTCACTGCACTGCATCCCCAGTGGTGCCAGTGTATTCTCTGAACTCACTGCACTGCATCACCAGTGGTGCCAGGGCACTCTCTGGACTCACTGCACTGCATCCCCAGTGGTTCCAGTGCACTCTCTGGACTCACTGCAGTGCATCCCCAGTGTTGCCAGAGCACTCTCTGGACTCACTGCACTGCATCCCCAGTGCTGCCAGTGCACTCTTTGGACTCACTGCACTGAATTCCCGGTAGTGCCAGTGCACTCTCTGGACTCACAGCACTGCATCCCCAGTGGTGCCTGTGAACTCTCTGGACCCACTGCACTGCATCCCCAGTGGTGCCAGTGCACTCTCTGGACTCACTGCACTGCATCCCCAGTGGTGCCAGTGCACTCTCTGGACTCACTGCACTGCATCCCCAGTGGTGGCAGTGCACACTCTAGACTCATGGCACTGCATCCCCAGTGGTGCTAGTGCACTCTCTGGACTCACGGCACTGCATCCCCAGTGGTGCCAGTGCACTCTCTGGACTCACTGCACTGCATCCCCAGTGGTGCCAGGGTACTCTCTGGAATCACTGCACTGCATCCCCAGTGTTGCCAGTGCACTCTCTGGACTCACTGCACTGCATCCCCAGTGGTGCCAGTGCACTCTCTGGACTCACTGCACTTCATCCCCAGTGGATCCAGGTCACTCTCTGGACTCACTGCAGTGCATCCCCAGTGGTGCCAGTGCACTCTCTGGACTCACTGCACTGCATACACAGTGGTGCCAGTGCACTCTCTGGACTCACTGCACTGCATACCCAGTGGTGCCAGTGCACTCTCTGGACTCACTGCACTGCATCCCCAGTGGTGCCAGTGCACTCTCTGGACTCATTGCAGTGCATCCCTGGTGGTGACAGTGCACTCTCTGGACTCACTGCGCTGCATCCCCAGTGGTGCCAGTGCACTCTCTGGACTCACTGCAGTGCATCCCCAGTGGTGCCAGTGCACTCTCTGGACTCACTGCACTGCATACACAGTGGTGCCAGTGCACTCTCTGGACTCACTGCACTGCATCCCCAGTGGTGCCAATGCACTCTCTGGACTCACTGCACTGCATCCCCAGTGGTGCCAGTGCACTCTCTGGACTCATTGCAGTGCATCCCCACTGGTGCCAGTGCACACTCTGGACTCACTGCAGTGCATCCCCAGTGGTGCCAGTGCACTCTCTGGACTCACTGCACTGCATCCCCAGTGGTGCCAGTGCCCTCTCTGGACTCACTGCACTGCATCCCCATTGGTGCCACTGCACTCTCTGGAGTCACTGCACTGCATCTCCAGTGTTGCAAGTGCGCTCTCTGGACTCACTGCAGTGCATCCCCAGTGGTGCCAGTGCACTCTCTGGACTCACTGGACTGCATCACCAGTGGTGCCAGTGCACTCTCTGGACTCACTGCAGTGCATCCCCACTGGTGCCAGTGCACTCTCTGGACTCACTGCACTGCATACACAGTGGTGCCAGTGCACTCTCTGGACTCACTGCACTGCATCCCCAGTGGTGCCAGTGCACTCTCTGGACTCACTGCACTTCATCCCCAGTGGTGCCAGTGCACTCTCTGGACTCACTGCGCTCCATCCCCAGTGGTGCCAAGGCAGTCTCTGGACTCACTGTAGTGCATCACTCGTGGTGCCAGTGCACTCTCTGGACTCACTGCACTGCATCCCCTGTGGCGCCAGTGCCCTCTCTGGACTCACTGCACTGCATCCCCAGTGGTGCCAGTGCACTCTCTGGACTCACTGCACTGCATCCCCAGTGGTGCCAGAGCACTCTCTGGACTCACTGCACTGCATCCCCAGTGGTGCCAGCACACTCTCTGGACTCACTACAGTGCATCCCCAGTGGTGCCAGTGCACTCTCTGGACTCACTGCACTGCATCCCCAGTGGTTCCAGTGCACTCTCTGGACTCACTGCACTGCATCCCCAGTGGTGACAGTGCACTCTCTGGACTCACTGCACTGCATCCCCAGTGGTGCCAAGGCACTCTCCGGACTCACTGTAGTGCATCACTCGTGGTGCCAGTGCACTCTCTGGACTCACTGCACTGCATCCCCAGTGGTGCCAGTGCACTCTCTGGACTCACTGCACTGCATCCCCAGTGGTGCCAGTGCACTCTCTGGACTCACCGCACTGCATCCCCAGTGGTGCCAGTGCACTCTCTGGACTCTCTGCAGTGCATCCCCAGTGGTGCCAGTGCACTCTCTGTACTCACTGCACTGCATCCCCGGTGGTGCCAGTGCACTCTCTGGACTCACTGCGCTGCATCCCCAGTGGTGCCAGAGCACTCTCTGGACTCACTGCACTGCATCACCAGTGGTGCCAGTGCACTCTCTGGACTCACTACAGTGCATCCCCAGTGGTGCCAGTGCACTCTCTGGACTCACTGCACTGCATCCCCAGTGGTTCCAGTGCACTCTCTGGACTCACTGCACTGCATCCCCAGTGGTGCCAAGGCACTCTCTGGACTCACTGTAGTGCATCACTCGTGGTGCCAGTGCACTCTCTGGACTCACTGCACTGCATCCCCAGTGGTGCCAGTGCACTCTCTGGACTCACTGCACTGCATCCCCAGTGGTGCCAGTGCACTCTCTGGACTCACCGCACTGCATCCCCAGTGGTGCCAGTGCACTCTCTGGACTCTCTGCAGTGCATCCCCAGTGGTGCCAGTGCACTCTCTGGACTCACTGCACTGCATCCCCGGTGGTGCCAGTGCACTCTCTGGACTCACGGCACTGCATCCCCAGTGGTGCCAGTGTATTCTCTGAACTCACTGCACTGCATCCCCAGTGGTGCCAGTGCACTCTCTGGACTCACTGCACTGCATCCCCAGTGGTGCCAGTGCACTCTCTGCACTAACCGGGGTGCATCCCCAGTGGTGCCAGTGCACTCTATGGAATCAATGCACTGCATCCCCAGGGGTGCCAGTGCACTCTTTGGAGTCACTGCAGTGCATCCCCAGTAGTGCCAGTGCACTCTCTGGACTCACTGCACTGCATCCCTAGTGGTGCCAGTGCACTCTCTGGACTCACTGCAGTGCATCCCCAGTGGTGCCAGTGCACTCTCTGGACTCACTGCACTGCATCCCCAGTGGTGCCAGTGCACTCTCTGGACTCACTAGCACTGCATCCCCAGTGGTGCCAGTGCACTCTCTGGACTCACTGTAGTGCATCCCCAGTGGTGCCAGTGCACTCTCTGGACTCACCGGGGTGCATCCCCAGTGGTGCCAGTGCACTCTCTGGAGTCACTGCACTTCATCCCCAGTGGTGCCAGTGCACTCTCTGGACTCACTGCGCTGCATCCCCAGTGGTGCCAGGTCACACTCTGGACTCACTGCACTGCATCCCCAGTGGTGCCAGTGCACTCTCTGGACTCACTGCACTGCATCCCCAGTGGTGCCAGTGCACTCTCTGGACTCACTCCCCTCCATTTCCAGTGGTGCCAGTGCACTCTCTGAACTCACTGCAGTGCATCCCCAGTGGTGCCAGTGCACTCTCTGGACTCACGGCACTGCATCCCCAGTGGTGCCAGTGCACTCTCTGGACTCATTGCAGTGCATCCCCGGTGGTGCCAGTGGACACTCTGGACTCACTGCAGTGCATCCCCAGTGGTGCCAGTGCACTCTCTGGACTCACGGCACTGCATCCCCAGTGGTGCCAGTGTATTCTCTGAACTCACTGCACTGCATCCCCAGTGGTGCCACTGCACTCTCTGGAGTCACTGCACTGCATCCCCAGTGGTGCCAGAGCACTCTCTGGACTCACTGCACTGCATCTCCAGCGGTGCCAGTGCACTCTCTGGACTCACTACAGTGCATCCCCAGTGGTGCCAGTGCACTCTCTGGACTCACTGCACTCCATCCCCAGTGGTTCCAGTGCACTCTCTGGACTCACTGCACTGCATCCCCAGTGGTGACAGTGCACTCTCTGGACTCAATGCACTGCATCCCCAGTGGTGCGAAGGCACTCTCTGGACTCACTGTAGTGCATCACTCGTGGTGCCAGTGCACTCTCTGGACTCACTGCACTGCATTCCCAGTGGTGCCAGTGCACTCTCTGGACTCACTGCACTGCATCCCCAGTGGTGACAGTGCACTCTCTGGACTCACCGCACTGCATCCCCAGTGGTGCCAGTGCACTCTCTGGACTCACTACAGTGCATCCTTAGTGCTGCCAGTGCACTCTCTGGACTCACTGCACTGCATCCCCGGTGGTGCCAGTGCACTCTCTGGTCTCACGGCACTGCATCCCCAGTGGTGCCAGTGTATTCTCTGAACTCACTGCACTGCATCCCCAGTGGTACCAGGGCACTCTCTGGACTCACTGCACTGCATCCCCAGTGGTTCCAGTGCACTCTCTGGACTCACTGTAGTGCATCCCCAGTGGTGCCAGTGCACTCTCTGGACTCACTGCACCGCATCCCCAGTGGTGCCAGTGCACTCTCTGGACTCACTGCACTTCATCCCCAGTGGTGCCAGTGCACTCTCTGGACTCACTGCACTGCATCCCCAGTGGTGCCAGGTCACACTCTGGACTCACTGCACTGCATCCCCCGTGGTGCCAGTGCATTCTCTGGACTCACGACACTGCATCCCCAGTGGTGCCAGTGCCCTCTCTGGACTCACTGCACTGCATCCCCAGTGGTGCCAGTGCACTCTCTGGAGTCACTGCACTGCATCTCCAGTGTTGCCAGAGCACTCTCTGGACTCACTGCACTGCATCCCCGGTGGTGCCAGTGCACTCTCTGGACTCACTGCACTGCATCCCCAGTGGTGCCAGGGCACTCTCTGGACTCACTGCACTGCATCCCCAGTGGTGACAGTGCACTCTCTGGACTCACTGCACTGCATCCCCAGTGGTGCCAAGGCACTCTCTGGACTCACTGTAGTGCATCACTCGTGGTGCCAGTGCACTCTCTGGACTCACTGCACTGCATCCCCAGTGGCGCCAGTGCACTCTCTGGACTCACTGCACTGCATCCCCAGTGGTGCCAGTGCACTCTCTGGACTCACCGCACTGCATCCCCAGTGGTGCCAGTGCACTCTCTGGACTCTCTGCACTGCATCCCCAGTGGTGCCAGTGCACTCTCTGGACTCACTGCACTGCATTCCCGGTGGTGCCAGTGCACTCTCTGGACTCACTGCACTGCATCCCCAGTGGTGCCAGTGCACTCTCTGGACTCACGGCACTGCATCCCCAGTGGTGCCAGTGTATTCTCTGAACTCACTGCACTGCATCCCCAGTGGTGCCAGTGCACTCTCTGGACTCACTGCACTGCATCCCCAGTGGTGCCAGGGCACTCTCTGGACTCACTGCACTGCATCCCCAGTGGTGCCAGTGCACTCTCTGGACTGACTGCACTGCATCCCCAGTGCTGCCAGTGCACTCTTTGGACTCACTGCACTGAATTCCCGGTGGTGCTAGTGCACTCTCTTGACTCACAGCACTGCATCCCCAGTGGTGCCAGTGAACTCTCTGGACTCACTGCACTGCATCCCCAGTGGTGCCAATGCACTCTCTGGACTCACTGGACTGCATCCCCAGTGGTGCCAGTGCACTCTCTGGACTCACTGCACTGCATCCCCAGTGGTGCCAGTGCACTCTCTGGACTCACTGCACTGCATCCCCAGTGGTGCCAGTGCACTCTCTGGACTCACTGCACTGCATCCCCAGTGGTGCCAGTGCACTCTCTGGACTCACTGCACTGCATCCCCACTGGTACCAGGGTACTCTCTGGACTCACTGCACTGCATCCCCAGTGGTGCCAGTGCACTCTCTGGACTCACTGCACTGCATCCCCATTGGTGCCAGTGTACTCTCTGGACTCACTAATGACCATCCCCAGGGGTGCCAGTGCACTCTCTGGACTCACTGCACTGCATCCCCAGTGGTGCCAGTGCACTCTCTGGACTCACTGCACTGCATCCCCAATAGTATCAGTTCAATCTCTGGTCTCACTGCAGTGCATCCCCAGTGGTGCCAGTGCACTCTCTGGACTCACTGCAGTGCATCCCCAGTGGTGCCAGTGCACTCTCTGGACTCACGGCACTGCATCCCCAGTGGTGCCAGTGCACTCTCTGGACTCACTGCAGTGTATCCCCAGTGGTGCAAGTGCACTCTCTGGACTCACTGCACTGCATCCCCAGTGGTGCCAGTGCACTCTCTGGACTCACCGCACTGCATCCCCAGTGGTGCCAATGCACTCTCTGGACTCACTGCACTGCATCCCCAGAGGTGCCAGTGCACTCTCTGGACTCACTGCACTGCATCCCCAGTGGTGCCAGTGCACTCTCTGGACTCACTGCACTGCATCTCCAGCGGTGCCAGTGCACTCTCTAGACTCACAGCACTGCATCCCCAGTGGTGCCAGTGCACTCTCTGGACTCACTGCACTGCATCCCCAGTGGTGCCAGTGAACTCTCTGGACTCACTGAACTGCATCCCCAGTGGTGCCAATGCACTCTCTGGACTCACTGCACTGCATCCCCAGTGGTGCCAGTGCACTCTCTGGACTCACTGCACTGCATCCCCTGTGGTGCCAGTGCACACTGTGGACTCACGGCACTGCATCCCCAGTGGTGCTAGTGCACTCTCTGGACTGACGGCACTGCATCCCCATTGGTGCCAGTGAACTCTCTGGACTCACTGCACTGCATCCCCACTGGTGCCAGGATACTCTCTGGACTCACTGCACTGCATCCCCAGTGGTGCCAGGGCACTCTCTGGACTCACTGCACTGCATCCCCAGTGGTGCCAGTGAACTCTCTGGACTCACTGCACTGCATCCCCACTGGTGCCAGGGTACTCTCTGGACTCACTGCACTGCATCCCCAGTGGAGCCAGGGCACTCTCTGGACTCACTGCACTGCATCCCCAGTGGTGCCAGAGTACTCTCTGGACTCACTACATTGCATCTCCAGCAGTGCCAGTGCACTCTCTGGACTCACTACAGTGCATCCCCAGTGGTGCCAGTGCACTCTCTGGACTCACAGCACTGCATCCCCAGTGGTGCCAGTGCACTCTCTGGACTCACTGCACTGCATCCCCAGTGGTGACAGTGCACTCTCTGGACTCACTGCACTGCATCCCCAGTGGTGCCAAGGCACTCTCTGGACTCACTGTAGTGCATCACTAGTGGTGCCAGTGCACTCTCTGGACTCACTGCACTGCATCCCCAGTGGCGCCAGTGCACTCTCTGGACTCACTGCACTGCATCCCCAGTGGTGCCAGTGCACTCTCTGTACTCACCGCACTGCATCCCCAGTGGTGCCAGTGCACTCTCTGGACTCTCTGCAGTGCATCCCCAGTGGTGCCAGTGCACTCTCTGGACTCACTGCACTGCATCCCCAGTGGTGCCAGTGCACTCTCTGGACTCACGGCACTGCATCCCCAGTGGTGCCAGTGTATTCTCTGAACTCACTGCACTGCATCCCCAGTGGTGCCACTGCACTCTCTGGACTCACTGCACTGCATCCCCAGTGGTGCCAGAGCACTCTCTGGACTAACTGCACTGCATCTCCAGCGGTGCCAGTGCACTCTCTGGACTCACTACAGTGCATCCCCAGTGGTGCCAGTGCACTCTCTGGACTCACTGCACTGCATCCCCAGTGGTTCCAGTGCACTCTCTGGACTCACTGCACTGCATCCCCAGTGGTGACAGTGCACTCTCTGGACTCACTGCACTGCATCCCCAGTGGTGCCAAGGCACTCTCTGGACTCACTGTAGTGCATCACTCGTGGTGCCAGTGCACTCTCTGGACTCACTGCACTGCATCCCCAGTGGCGCCAGTGCACTCTCTGGACTCACTGCACTGCATCCCCAGTGGTGCCAGTGCACTCTCTGGACTCACCGCACTGCATCCCCAGTGGTGCCAGTGCACTCTCTGGACTCTCTGCAGTGCATCCCCAGTGGTGCCAGTGCACTCTCTGGACTCACTGCACTGCATCCCCGGTGGAGCCAGTGCACTCTCTGGACTCACGGCACTGCATCCCCAGTGGTGCCAGTGTATTCTCTGAACTCACTGCACTGCATCCCCAGTGGTGCCAGGGCACTCTCTGGACTCACTGCACTGCATCCCCAGTGGTGCCAGTGCACTCTCTGGACTCACTGTAGTCCATCCCCAGTGGTGCCAGTGCACTCTCTGGACTCACTGCACCGCATCCCCAGTGGTGCCAGTGCACTCTCTGGACTCACTGCACTTCATCCCCAGTGGTGCCAGTGCACTCTCTGGACTC
Source organism: Anser cygnoides (assembly GCF_040182565.1). Classification (NCBI taxonomy): domain Eukaryota; kingdom Metazoa; phylum Chordata; class Aves; order Anseriformes; family Anatidae; genus Anser; species Anser cygnoides. The sequence continues at coordinate 39,389,749 of NC_089879.1, forward strand.
ACTGCACTGCATCCCCAGTGGTGCCAGGTCACACTCTGGACTCACTGCACTGCATCCCCAGTGGTGCCAAGGCACTCTCTGGACTCACTGTAGTGCATCACTCGTGGTGCCAGTGCACTCTCTGGACTCACTGCACTGCATCCCCAGTGGCGCCAGTGCACTCTCTGGACTCACTGCACTGCATCCCCAGTGGTGCCAGTGCACTCTCTGGACTCACCGCACTGCATCCCCAGTGGTGCCAGTGCACTCTCTGGACTCTCTGCAGTGTTCCCCAGTGGTGCCAGTGCACTCTCTGGACTCACTGCACTGCATTCCCGGTGGTGCCAGTGCACTCTCTGGACTCACTGCACTGCATCCCCAGTGGTGCCAGTGCACTCTCTGGACTCACGGCACTGCATCCCCAGTGGTGCCAGTGCATTCTCTGGACTCACTGCACTGCATCCCCAGTGGTGCCAGTGCACTCTCTGGACTCACTGCACTGCATCCCCAGTGGTGACAGTGCACTCTCTGGACTGACTGCACTGCATCCCCAGTGCTGCCAGTGCACTCTTTGGACTCACTGCACTGCATTACCGGTGGTGCCAGTGCACTCTCTGGACTCACAGCACTGCATCCCCAGTGGTGCCAGTGCACTCTCTGGACTCACTGCACTGCATCCCCAGTGGTGCCAATGCACTCTCTGGACTCACTGCACTGCATCCCCAGTGGTGCCAGTGCACTCTCTGGACTCACTGCAGTGCATCCCCAGTGGTGCCAGTGCACTCTCTGGACTCACTGCACTGCATCCCCAGTGGTGCCAGTGCATTCTCTGGACTCACTGCACTGCATCCCCAGTGGTGCCAGTGCACTCTCTGGACTCACTGCACTGCATCCCCACTGGTGCCAGGGTACTCTCTGGACTCACTGCACTGCATCCCCAGTGGTGCCAGTGCACTCTCTGGACTCACTGCACTGCATCCCCATTGGTGCCAGTGTACTCTCTGGACTCACTAATGACCATCCCCAGTGGTGCCAGTGCACTCTCTGGACTCACTGCACTGCATCCCCAGTGGAGCCAGGGCACTCTCTGGACTCACTGCACTGCATCCCCAGTGGTGCCAGAGCACTCTCTGGACTCACTACACTGCATCTCCAGCGGTGCCAGTGCACTCTCTGGACTCACTACAGTGCATCCCCAGTGGTGCCAGTGCACTCTCTGGACTCACTGCACTGCATCCCCAGTGGTTCCAGTGCACTCTCTGGACTCACTGCACTGCATCCCCAGTGGTGACAGTGCACTCTCTGGACTCACTGCACTGCATCCCCAGTGGTGCCAAGGCACTCTCTGGACTCACTGTAGTGCATCACTCGTGGTGCCAGTGCACTCTCTGGACTCACTGCACTGCATCCCCAGTGGCGCCAGTGCACTCTCTGGACTCACTGCACTGCATCCCCAGTGGTGCCAGTGCACTCTCTGGACTCACCGCACTGCATCCCCAGTGGTGCCAGTGCACTCTCTGGACTCTCTGCAGTGCATCCCCAGTGGTGCCAGTGCACTCTCTGGACTCACTGCACTGCATCCCTGGTGGTGCCAGTGCACTCTCTGGACTCACGGCACTGTATCCCCAGTGGTGCCAGTGTATTCTCTGAACTCACTGCACTGCATCCCCAGTGGTGCCACTGCACTCTCTGGACTCACTGCACTGCATCCCCAGTGGTGCCAGAGCACTCTCTGGACTAACTGCACTGCATCTCCAGCGGTGCCAGTGCACTCTCTGGACTCACTACAGTGCATCCCCAGTGGTGCCAGTGCACTCTCTGGACTCACTGCACTGCATCCCCACTGGTGCCAGTGCACTCTCTGGACTCACTGCACTGCATCCCCAGTGGTGACAGTGCACTCTCTGGACTCACTGCACTGCATCCCCAGTGGTGCCAAGGCACTCTCTGGACTCACTGTAGTGCATCACTCGTGGTGCCAGTGCACTCTCTGGACTCACTGCACTGCATCCCCAGTGGCGCCAGTGCACTCTCTGGACACACTGCACTGCATCCCCAGTGGTGCCAGTGCACTCTCTGGACTCACCGCACTGCATCCCCAGTGGTGCCAGTGCACTCTCTGGACTCTCTGCAGTGCATCCCCAGTGGTGCCAGTGCACTCTCTGGACTAACTGCACTGCATCCCCGGTGGTGCCAGTGCACTCTCTGGACTCACGGCACTGCATCCCCAGTGGTGCCAGTGTATTCTCTGAACTCACTGCACTGCATCCCCAGTGGTGCCAGGGCACTCTCTGGACTCACTGCATTGCATCCCCAGTGGTGCCAGTGCACTCTCTGGACTCACTGTAGTGCATCCCCAGTGGTGCCAGTGCACTCTCTGGACTCACTGCACCGCATCCCCAGTGGTGCCAGTGCACTCTCTGGACTCACCGCACTGCATCCCCAGTGGTGCCAGTGCACTCTCTGGACTCTCTGCACTGCATCCCCAGTGGTGCCAGTGCACTCTCTGGACTCACTGCACTGCATTCCCGGTGGTGCCAGTGCACTCTCTGGACTCACTGCACTGCATCCCCAGTGGTGCCAGTGCACTCTCTGGACTCACGGCACTGCATCCCCAGTGGTGCCAGTGCACTCTCTGGACTCACGGCACTGCATCCCCAGTGGTGCCAGTGTATTCTCTGAACTCACTGCACTGCATCCCCAGTGATGCCAGTGCACTCTCTGGACTCACTGCACTGCATCCCCAGTGGTGCCAGGGCACTCTCTGGACTCACTGCACTGCATCCCCAGTGGTGCCAGTGCACTCTCTGGACTGACTGCACTGCATCCCCAGTGCTGCCAGTGCACTCTTTGGACTCACTGCACTGAATTCCCGGTGGTGCTAGTGCACTCTCTTGACTCACAGCACTGCATCCCCAGTGGTGCCAGTGAACTCTCTGGACTCACTGCACTGCATCCCCAGTGGTGCCAATGCACTCTCTGGACTCACTGGACTGCATCCCCAGTGGTGCCAGTGCACTCTCTGGACTCACTGCACTGCATCCCCAGTGGTGCCAGTGCACTCTCTGGACTCACTGCACTGCATCCCCAGTGGTGCCAGTGCACTCTCTGGACTCACTGCACTGCATCCCCAGTGGTGCCAGTGCACTCTCTGGACTCACTGCACTGCATCCCCACTGGTACCAGGGTACTCTCTGGACTCACTGCACTGCATCCCCAGTGGTGCCAGTGCACTCTCTGGACTCACTGCACTGCATCCCCATTGGTGCCAGTGTACTCTCTGGACTCACTAATGACCATCCCCAGGGGTGCCAGTGCACTCTCTGGACTCACTGCACTGCATCCCCAGTGGTGCCAGTGCACTCTCTGGACTCACTGCACTGCATCCCCAATAGTATCAGTTCAATCTCTGGTCTCACTGCAGTGCATCCCCAGTGGTGCCAGTGCACTCTCTGGACTCTCTGCAGTGCATCCCCAGTGGTGCCAGTGCACTCTCTGGACTCACGGCACTGCATCCCCAGTGGTGCCAGTGTATTCTCTGAACTCACTGCACTGCATCCCCAGTGGTGCCAGTGCACTCTCTGGACTCACTGCACTTCATCCCCAGTGGTGCCAGGGCACTCTCTGGACTCACTGCACTGCATCCCCAGTGGTGCCAGTGCACTCTCTGGACTGACTGCACTGCATCCCCAGTGCTGCCAGTGCACTCTTTGGACTCACTGCACTGAATTCCCGGTGGTGCTAGTGCACTCTCTTGACTCACAGCACTGCATCCCCAGTGGTGCCAGTGAACTCTCTGGACTCACTGCACTGCATCCCCAGTGGTGCCAATGCACTCTCTGGACTCACTGGACTGCATCCCCAGTGGTGCCAGTGCACTCTCTGGACTCACTGCACTGCATCACCAGTGGTGCCAGTGCACTCTCTGGACTCACTGCACTGCATCCCCAGTGGTGCCAGTGCACTCTCTGGACTCACTGCACTGCATCCCCAGTGGTGCCAGTGCACTCTCTGGACTCACTGCACTGCATCCCCACTGGTACCAGGGTACTCTCTGGACTCACTGCACTGCATCCCCAGTGGTGCCAGTGCACTCTCTGGACTCACTGCACTGCATCCCCATTGGTGCCAGTGTACTCTCTGGACTCACTAATGACCATCCCCAGGGGTGCCAGTGCACTCTCTGGACTCACTGCACTGCATCCCCAGTGGTGCCAGTGCACTCTCTGGACTCACCGCACTGCATCCCCAATAGTATCAGTTCAATCTCTGGTCTCACTGCAGTGCATCCCCAGTGGTGCCAGTGCACTCTCTGGACTCACTGCAGTGCATCCCCAGTGGTGCCAGTGCACTCTCTGGACTCACGGCACTGCATCCCCAGTGGTGCCAGTGCACTCTCTGGACTCACTGCAGTGTATCCCCAGTGGTGCAAGTGCACTCTCTGGACTCACTGCACTGCATCCCCAGTGGTGCCAGTGCACTCTCTGGACTCACCGCACTGCATCCCCAGTGGTGCCAATGCACTCTCTGGACTCACTGCACTGCATCCCCAGAGGTGCCAGTGCACTCTCTGGACTCACTGCACTGCATCCCCAGTGGTGCCAGTGCACTCTCTGGACTCACTGCACTGCATCTCCAGCGGTGCCAGTGCACTCTCTAGACTCACAGCACTGCATCCCCAGTGGTGCCAGTGCACTCTCTGGACTCACTGCACTGCATCCCCAGTGGTGCCAGTGAACTCTCTGGACTCACTGAACTGCATCCCCAGTGGTGCCAATGCACTCTCTGGACTCACTGCACTGCATCCCCAGTGGTGCCAGTGCACTCTCTGGACTCACTGCACTGCATCCCCTGTGGTGCCAGTGCACACTGTGGACTCACGGCACTGCATCCCCAGTGGTGCTAGTGCACTCTCTGGACTGACGGCACTGCATCCCCATTGGTGCCAGTGAACTCTCTGGACTCACTGCACTGCATCCCCACTGGTGCCAGGATACTCTCTGGACTCACTGCACTGCATCCCCAGTGGTGCCAGGGCACTCTCTGGACTCACTGCACTGCATCCCCAGTGGTGCCAGTGAACTCTCTGGACTCACTGCACTGCATCCCCACTGGTGCCAGGGTACTCTCTGGACTCACTGCACTGCATCCCCAGTGGTGCCAGGGCACTCTCTGGACTCACTGCACTGCATCCCCAGTGGTGCCAAGGCACTCTCTGGACTCACTGCACTGCATCCCCAGTGGTGCCAGTGAACTCTCTGGACTCACTGCACTGCATCCCCACTGGTGCCAGGGTACTCTCTGGACTCACTGCACTGCATCCCCAGTGGAGCCAGGGCACTCTCTGGACTCACTGCACTGCATCCCCAGTGGTGCCAGAGTACTCTCTGGACTCACTACATTGCATCTCCAGCGGTGCCAGTGCACTCTCTGGACTCACTACAGTGCATCCCCAGTGGTGCCAGTGCACTCTCTGGACTCACAGCACTGCATCCCCAGTGGTGCCAGTGCACTCTCTGGACTCACTGCACTGCATCCCCAGTGGTGACAGTGCACTCTCTGGACTCACTGCACTGCATCCCCAGTGGTGCCAAGGCACTCTCTGGACTCACTGTAGTGCATCACTAGTGGTGCCAGTGCACTCTCTGGACTCACTGCACTGCATCCCCAGTGGCGCCAGTGCACTCTCTGGACTCACTGCACTGCATCCCCAGTGGTGCCAGTGCACTCTCTGTACTCACCGCACTGCATCCCCAGTGGTGCCAGTGCACTCTCTGGACTCTCTGCAGTGCATCCCCAGTGGTGCCAGTGCACTCTCTGGACTCACTGCACTGCATCCCCAGTGGTGCCAGTGCACTCTCTGGACTCACGGCACTGCATCCCCAGTGGTGCCAGTGTATTCTCTAGACTCACTGCACTGCATCCCCAGTGGTGCCACTGCACTCTCTGGACTCACTGCACTGCATCCCCAGTGGTGCCAGTGCACTCTCTGGACTAACTGCACTGCATCTCCAGCGGTGCCAGTGCACTCTCTGGACTCACTACAGTGCATCCCCAGTGGTGCCAGTGCACTCTCTGGACTCACTGCACTGCATCCCCAGTGGTTCCAGTGCACTCTCTGGACTCACTGCACTGCATCCCCTGTGGTGACAGTGCACTCTCTGGACTCACTGCACTGCATCCCCAGTGGTGCCAAGGCACTCTCTGGACTCACTGTAGTGCATCACTCGTGGTGCCAGTGCACTCTCTGGACTCACTGCACTGCATCCCCAGTGGCGCCAGTGCACTCTCTGGACTCACTGCACTGCATCCCCAGTGGTGCCAGTGCACTCTCTGGACTCACCGCACTGCATCCCCAGTGGTGCCAGTGCACTCTCTGGACTCTCTGCAGTGCATCCCCAGTGGTGCCAGTGCACTCTCTGGACTCACTGCACTGCATCCCCTGTGGTGCCAGTGCACACTGTGGACTCACGGCACTGCATCCCCAGTGGTGCTAGTGCACTCTCTGGACTGACGGCACTGCATCCCCATTGGTGCCAGTGAACTCTCTGGACTCACTGCACTGCATCCCCACTGGTGCCAGGATACTCTCTGGACTCACTGCACTGCATCCCCAGTGGTGCCAGGGCACTCTCTGGACTCACTGCACTGCATCCCCAGTGGTGCCAGTGAACTCTCTGGACTCACTGCACTGCATCCCCACTGGTGCCAGGGTACTCTCTGGACTCACTGCACTGCATCCCCAGTGGTGCCAGGGCACTCTCTGGACTCACTGCACTGCATCCCCAGTGGTGCCAAGGCACTCTCTGGACTCACTGCACTGCATCCCCAGTGGTGCCAGTGAACTCTCTGGACTCACTGCACTGCATCCCCACTGGTGCCAGGGTACTCTCTGGACTCACTGCACTGCATCCCCAGTGGAGCCAGGGCACTCTCTGGACTCACTGCACTGCATCCCCAGTGGTGCCAGAGTACTCTCTGGACTCACTACATTGCATCTCCAGCGGTGCCAGTGCACTCTCTGGACTCACTACAGTGCATCCCCAGTGGTGCCAGTGCACTCTCTGGACTCACAGCACTGCATCCCCAGTGGTGCCAGTGCACTCTCTGGACTCACTGCACCGCATCCCCAGTGGTGCCAGTGCACTCTCTGGACTCACTGCACTTCATCCCCAGTGGTGCCAGTGCACTCTCTGGACTCACTGCACTGCATCCCCAGTGGTGCCAGGTCACACTCTGGACTCACTGCACTGCATCCCCAGTGGTGCCAAGGCACTCTCTGGACTCACTGTAGTGCATCACTCGTGGTGCCAGTGCACTCTCTGGACTCACTGCACTGCATCCCCAGTGGCGCCAGTGCACTCTCTGGACTCACTGCACTGCATCCCCAGTGGTGCCAGTGCACTCTCTGGACTCACCGCACTGCATCCCCAGTGGTGCCAGTGCACTCTCTGGACTCTCTGCAGTGTTCCCCAGTGGTGCCAGTGCACTCTCTGGACTCACTGCACTGCATTCCCGGTGGTGCCAGTGCACTCTCTGGACTCACTGCACTGCATCCCCAGTGGTGCCAGTGCACTCTCTGGACTCACGGCACTGCATCCCCAGTGGTGCCAGTGCATTCTCTGGACTCACTGCACTGCATCCCCAGTGGTGCCAGTGCACTCTCTGGACTCACTGCACTGCATCCCCAGTGGTGACAGTGCACTCTCTGGACTGACTGCACTGCATCCCCAGTGCTGCCAGTGCACTCTTTGGACTCACTGCACTGAATTACCGGTGGTGCCAGTGCACTCTCTGGACTCACAGCACTGCATCCCCAGTGGTGCCAGTGCACTCTCTGGACTCACTGCACTGCATCCCCAGTGGTGCCAATGCACTCTCTGGACTCACTGCACTGCATCCCCAGTGGTGCCAGTGCACTCTCTGGACTCACTGCAGTGCATCCCCAGTGGTGCCAGTGCACTCTCTGGACTCACTGCACTGCATCCCCAGTGGTGCCAGTGCATTCTCTGGACTCACTGCACTGCATCCCCAGTGGTGCCAGTGCACTCTCTGGACTCACTGCACTGCATCCCCACTGGTGCCAGGGTACTCTCTGGACTCACTGCACTGCATCCCCAGTGGTGCCAGTGCACTCTCTGGACTCACTGCACTGCATCCCCATTGGTGCCAGTGTACTCTCTGGACTCACTAATGACCATCCCCAGTGGTGCCAGTGCACTCTCTGGACTCACTGCACTGCATCCCCAGTGGAGCCAGGGCACTCTCTGGACTCACTGCACTGCATCCCCAGTGGTGCCAGAGCACTCTCTGGACTCACTACACTGCATCTCCAGCGGTGCCAGTGCACTCTCTGGACTCACTACAGTGCATCCCCAGTGGTGCCAGTGCACTCTCTGGACTCACTGCACTGCATCCCCAGTGGTTCCAGTGCACTCTCTGGACTCACTGCACTGCATCCCCAGTGGTGACAGTGCACTCTCTGGACTCACTGCACTGCATCCCCAGTGGTGCCAAGGCACTCTCTGGACTCACTGTAGTGCATCACTCGTGGTGCCAGTGCACTCTCTGGACTCACTGCACTGCATCCCCAGTGGCGCCAGTGCACTCTCTGGACTCACTGCACTGCATCCCCAGTGGTGCCAGTGCACTCTCTGGACTCACCGCACTGCATCCCCAGTGGTGCCAGTGCACTCTCTGGACTCTCTGCAGTGCATCCCCAGTGGTGCCAGTGCACTCTCTGGACTCACTGCACTGCATCCCCGGTGGTGCCAGTGCACTCTCTGGACTCACGGCACTGCATCCCCAGTGGTGCCAGTGTATTCTCTGAACTCACTGCACTGCATCCCCAGTGGTGCCACTGCACTCTCTGGACTCACTGCACTGCATCCCCAGTGGTGCCAGAGCACTCTCTGGACTAACTGCACTGCATCTCCAGCGGTGCCAGTGCACTCTCTGGACTCACTACAGTGCATCCCCAGTGGTGCCAGTGCACTCTCTGGACTCACTGCACTGCATCCCCAGTGGTTCCAGTGCACTCTCTGGACTCACTGCACTGCATCCCCAGTGGTGACAGTGCACTCTCTGGACTCACTGCACTGCATCCCCAGTGGTGCCAAGGCACTCTCTGGACTCACTGTAGTGCATCACTCGTGGTGCCAGTGCACTCTCTGGACTCACTGCACTGCATCCCCAGTGGTGCCAGTGCACTCTCTGGACTCACTGCACTGCATCCCCAGTGGTGCCAGTGCACTCTCTGGACTCACCGCACTGCATCCCCAGTGGTGCCAGTGCACTCTAGGGACTCTCTGCAGTGCATCCCCAGTGGTGCCAGTGCACTCTCTGGACTCACTGCACTGCATCCCCGGTGGTGCCAGTGCACTCTCTGGACTCACGGCACTGCATCCCCAGTGGTGCCAGTGTATTCTCTGAACTCACTGCACTGCATCCCCAGTGGTGCCAGGGCACTCTCTGGACTCACTGCACTGCATCCCCAGTGGTGCCAGTGCACTCTCTGGACTCACTGTAGTGCATCCCCAGTGGTGCCAGTGCACTCTCTGGACTCACTGCACCGCATCCCCAGTGGTGCCAGTGCACTCTCTGGACTCACTGCACTTCATCCCCAGTGGTGCCAGTGCACTCTCTGGACTCACTGCACTGCATCCCCAGTGGTGCCAGGTCACACTCTGGACTCACTGCACTGCATCCCCAGTGGTGCCAAGGCACTCTCTGGACTCACTGTAGTGCATCACTCGTGGTGCCAGTGCACTCTCTGGACTCACTGCACTGCATCCCCAGTGGCGCCAGTGCACTCTCTGGACTCACTGCACTGCATCCCCAGTGGTGCCAGTGCACTCTCTGGACTCACCGCACTGCATCCCCAGTGGTGCCAGTGCACTCTCTGGACTCTCTGCAGTGTTCCCCAGTGGTGCCAGTGCACTCTCTGGACTCACTGCACTGCATTCCCGGTGGTGCCAGTGCACTCTCTGGACTCACTGCACTGCATCCCCAGTGGTGCCAGTGCACTCTCTGGACTCACGGCACTGCATCCCCAGTGGTGCCAGTGTATTCTCTGAACTCACTGCACTGCATCCCCAGTGGTGCCAGTGCACTCTCTGGACTCACTGCACTGCATCCCCAGTGGTGACAGTGCACTCTCTGGACTGACTGCACTGCATCCCCAGTGCTGCCAGTGCACTCTTTGGACTCACTGCACTGAATTCCCGGTGGTGCCAGTGCACTCTCTGGACTCACAGCACTGCATCCCCAGTGGTGCCAGTGCACTCTCTGGACTCACTGCACTGCATCCCCAGTGGTGCCAATGCACTCTCTGGACTCACTGCACTGCATCCCCAGTGGTGCCAGTGCACTCTCTGGACTCACTGCAGTGCATCCCCAGTGGTGCCAGTGCACTCTCTGGACTCACTGCACTGCATCCCCAGTGGTGCCAGTGCATTCTCTGGACTCACTGCACTGCATCCCCAGTGGTGCCAGTGCACTCTCTGGACTCACTGCACTGCATCCCCACTGGTGCCAGGGTACTCTCTGGACTCACTGCACTTCATCCCCAGTGGTGCCAGTGCACTCTCTGGACTCACTGCACTGCATCCCCATTGGTGCCAGTGTACTCTCTGGACTCACTAATGACCATCCCCAGTGGTGCCAGTGCACTCTCTGGACTCACTGCACTGCATCCCCAGTGGAGCCAGGGCACTCTCTGGACTCACTGCACTGCATCCCCAGTGGTGCCAGAGCACTCTCTGGACTCACTACACTGCATCTCCAGCGGTGCCAGTGCACTCTCTGGACTCACTACAGTGCATCCCCAGTGGTGCCAGTGCACTCTCTGGACTCACTGCACTGCATCCCCAGTGGTTCCAGTGCACTCTCTGGACTCACTGCACTGCATCCCCAGTGGTGACAGTGCACTCTCTGGACTCACTGCACTGCATCCCCAGTGGTGCCAAGGCACTCTCTGGACTCACTGTAGTGCATCACTCGTGGTGCCAGTGCACTCTCTGGACTCACTGCACTGCATCCCCAGTGGCGCCAGTGCACTCTCTGGACTCACTGCACTGCATCCCCAGTGGTGCCAGTGCACTCTCTGGACTCACCGCACTGCATCCCCAGTGGTGCCAGTGCACTCTCTGGACTCTCTGCAGTGCATCCCCAGTGGTGCCAGTGCACTCTCTAGACTCACTGCACTGCATCCCCGGTGGTGCCAGTGCACTCTCTGGACTCACGGCACTGCATCCCCAGTGGTGCCAGTGTATTCTCTGAACTCACTGCACTGCATCCCCAGTGGTGCCACTGCACTCTCTGGACTCACTGCACTGCATCCCCAGTGGTGCCAGAGCACTCTCTGGACTAACTGCACTGCATCTCCAGCGGTGCCAGTGCACTCTCTGGACTCACTACAGTGCATCCCCAGTGGTGCCAGTGCACTCTCTGGACTCACTGCACTGCATCCCCAGTGGTTCCAGTGCACTCTCTGGACTCACTGCACTGCATCCCCAGTGGTGACAGTGCACTCTCTGGACTCACTGCACTGCATCCCCAGTGGTGCCAAGGCACTCTCTGGACTCACTGTAGTGCATCACTCGTGGTGCCAGTGCACTCTCTGGACTCACTGCACTGCATCCCCAGTGGCGCCAGTGCACTCTCTGGACTCACTGCACTGCATCCCCAGTGGTGCCAGTGCACTCTCTGGACTCACCGCACTGCATCCCCAGTGGTGCCAGTGCACTCTCTGGACTCTCTGCAGTGCATCCCCAGTGGTGCCAGTGCACTCTCTGGACTCACTGCACTGCATCCCCGGTGGTGCCAGTGCACTCTCTGGACTCACGGCACTGCATCCCCAGTGGTGCCAGTGTATTCTCTGAACTCACTGCACTGCATCCCCAGTGGTGCCAGGGCACTCTCTGGACTCACTGCACTGCATCCCCAGTGGTGCCAGTGCACTCTCTGGACTCACGGCACTGCATCCCCAGTGGTGCCAGTGCACTCTCTGGACTCACTGCACCGCATCCCCAGTGGTGCCAGTGCACTCTCTGGACTCACTGCACTTCATCCCCAGTGGTGCCAGTGCACTCTCTGGACTCACTGCACTGCATCCCCAGTGGTGCCAGGTCACACTCTGGACTCACTGCACTGCATCCCCAGTGGTGCCAAGGCACTCTCTGGACTCACTGTAGTGCATCACTCGTGGTGCCAGTGCACTCTCTGGACTCACTGCACTGCATCCCCAGTGGCGCCAGTGCACTCTCTGGACTCACTGCACTGCATCCCCAGTGGTGCCAGTGCACTCTCTGGACTCACCGCACTGCATCCCCAGTGGTGCCAGTGCACTCTCTGGACTCTTTGCAGTTTTCCCCAGTGGTGCCAGTGCACTCTCTGGACTCACTGCACTGCATTCCCGGTGGTGCCAGTGCACTCTCTGGACTCACTGCACTGCATCCCCAGTGGTGCCAGTGCACTCTCTGGACTCACGGCACTGCATCCCCAGTGGTGCCTGTGTATTCTCTGAACTCACTGCACTGCATCCCCAGTGGTGCCAGTGCACTCTCTGGACTCACTGCACTGCATCCCCAGTGGTGCCAGGGCACTCTCTGGACTCACTGCACTGCATCCCCAGTGGTGACAGTGCACTCTCTGGACTGACTGCACTGCATCCCCAGTGCTGCTAGTGCACTCTTTGGACTCACTGCACTGAATTCCCGGTGGTGCCAGTGCGCTCTCTGGACTCACAGCACTGCATCCCCAGTGGTGCCAGTGCACTCTCTGGACTCACGGCACTGCATCCCCAGTGGTGCCAATGCACTCTCTGGACTCACTGCACTGCATCCCCAGTGGTGCCAGTGCACTCTCTGGACTCACTGCAGTGCATCCCCAGTGGTGCCAGTGCACTCTCTGGACTCACTGCACTGCATCCCCAGTGGTGCCAGTGCACTCTCTGGACTCACTGCACTGCATCCCCACTGGTGCCAGGGTACTCTCTGGACTCACTGCACTGCATCCCCAGTGGTGCCAGTGCACTCTCTGGACTCACTGCACTGCATCCCCATTGGTGCCAGTGTACTCTCTGGACTCACTAATGACCATCCCCAGTGGTGCCAGTGCACTCTCTGGACTCACTGCACTGCATCCCCAGTGGTGCCACTGCACTCTCTGGACTCACCGGGGTGCATCCCCAGTGGTGCCAGTGCACTCTATGGATCACTGCACTGCATCCCCTGTGGTGCCAGTGCACTCTCTGGACTCACTGCACTGCATCCCCAGTGGTGCCAGTGCACTCTCTGGACTCACTGCACTGCATCCCCAATAGTATCAGTTCAATCTCTGGTCTCACTGCAGTGCATCCCCAGTGGTGCCAGTGCACTCTCTGGACTCACTGCAGTGCATCCCCAGTGGTGCCAGTGCACTCTCTGGACTCACGGCACTGCATCCCCAGTGGTGCCAGTGCACTCTCTGGACTCACTGCAGTGTATCCCCAGTGGTGCAAGTGCGCTCTCTGGACTCACTGCACTGCATCCCCAGTGGTACCAGTGCACTCTCTGGACTCACCGCACTGCATCCCCAGTGGTGCCAGTGCACTCTCTGGACTCACTGCACTGCATCCCCAGAGGTGCCAGTGCACTCTCTGGACTCACTGCACTGCATCCCCAGTGGTGCCAGTGCACTCTCTGGACTCACTGCACTGCATCCCCAGTGGTGCCAGTGCACTCTCTGGACTCACTGCACTGCATCCCCAGTGGTGCCAGTGCACTCTCTGGACTCACTGCACTGCATCTCCAGCGGTGCCAGTGCACTCTCTGGACTCACAGCACTGCATCCCCAGTGGTGCCAGTGCACTCTCTGGACTCACTGCACTGCATCCCCAGTGGTGCCAGTGCACTCTCTGGACTCACGGCACTGCATCCCCAGTGGTGCCAGTGCACTCTCTGGACTCATTGCACTGCACCCCCAGTGGTGCCAGTGCACTCTCTGGACTCACTGCACTGCATCCCCAGTGGTGCCAGGGTACTCTGTGGACTCACGGCACTGCATCCCCAGGGGTGCCCGTGCACTCTCTGGACTCACTGAAGTGCATTCCCATAGGTGCCAGTGCACTCTCTGGACTCACTGCACTGCATCCCCAGTGGTGCCAGTGCACTCTCTGGACTCACTGCACTGCATCCCCACTTGTGCCAGGGTACTCTGTGGACTCACTGCACTGCATCCCCAGTGGTGCCAGGGCACTCTCTGGACTCACTGCACTGCATCCCCAGTGGTGCCAGTGCACTCTCTGGACTCACTGCACTGCATCCCCAGTGGTGCCAGGGTACTCTCTGGAATCACTGCACTGCATCGCCAGTGGTGCCAGTGCACTCTCTGGACTCACTGCACTGCATCCCCAGTGGTGCCAGTGCACTCTCTGGACTCACTAATGACCATCCCCAGTGGTGCCAGTGCACTCTCTGGACTCACTGCACTGCATACCCAGTGGTGCCAGTGCACTCTCTGGACTTACCGGGGTGCATCCCCAGTGGTGCCAGTGCACTCTCTGGATCACTGCACTGCATCCCCATTGGTGCCAGTGCACTCTATGGAGTCACTGCACTGCATCCCCAGGGGTGCCAGTGCACTCTCTGGACTCACTGCACTGCATCCCCAGTGGTGACAGTGCACTCTCTGGACTCACTAATGACCATCCCCAGTGGTGCCAGTGCACTCTCTGGACTCACTGCACTGCATCCCCAGTGGTGCCAGTGCATTCTCTGGACTCACCGGGGTGCATCCCCAGTGGTGCCAGTGCACTCTCTGGATCACTGCACTGCATCCCCAGTGGTGCCAGTGCACTCTCTGGACTCACTGCACTGTATCCCCAGTGGTGCCAATGCACTCTCTGGACTCACTGCACTGCATCCCCAGTGGTGCCAGTGCACTCTCTGGACTCACTGCAGTGCATCCCCAGTGGTGCCAGTGCACACTCTGGACACACGGCACTGCATCCCCAGTGGTGCTAGTGCACTCTCTGGACTCACGGCACTGCATCCCCAGTGGTGCCAGTGCACTCTCTGGACTCACTGCACTGCATCCCCACTGGTGCCAGGGTACTCTCTGGACTCACTGCACTGCATCCCCAGTGGTGACAGTGCACTCTCTGGACTCACTGCACTGCATCCCCATTGGTGTCAGTTTACTCTCAGGACTCTCTAATGACCATCCCCAGTGGTGCCAGTGCACTCTCTGGACTCACTGCACTGCATACCCAGTGGTGCCAGTGCACTCACTGGACTCACTGCAGTGCATCCCCACTGATGCCAGTGCACTCTATGGATCACTGCACTGCATCCCCAGGGGTGCCAGTGCACTCTATGGACTCACTGCACTGCATCTCCAGTGGTGCCAGTGCACTCTCTGGACTCACCGGGGTGCATCGCCAGTGGTGCCAGTGCACTCTCTGGACTCACTGCACTGCATCTCCAGTGGTGCCAGTGCACTCTCTGGACTCACGGCACTGCATCCCCAGTGGAGCCAGTGCACTCTCTGGACTCACTACACTGCATCCCCAGTGGTGCCAGTGCACTCTCTGGACTCACTGCACTGCATCCCCAGTGGTGCCAGGGCACTCTCTGGACTCACTGCACTGCATCACCAGTGGTGCCAGTGCACTCTCTGGACTCACTGCACTGCATCCCCAGTGGTGCTAGTGCACTCTCTGGACTCACGGCACTGCATCCCCAGTGGTGCCAGTGAACTCTCTGGACTCACTGCACTGCATACCCACTGGTGCCAGGGTACTCTCTGGACTCACTGCACTGCATCCCCAGTGGTGCCAGTGCACTCTCTGGACTCACTGCACTGCATCCCCACTGGTGCCAGGGTACTCTGTGGACTCACTGCACTGCATCCCCAGTGGTGCCAGGGCACTCTCTGCACTCACTGCACTGCATCCCCAGTGGTGCCAGTGCACTCTCTGGACTCTCTGCAGTGCATCCCCAGTGGTGCCAGTGCACTCTCTGGACTCTCTGCAGTGTATCCCCGGTGGTGCCAGTGCACTCTCTGGACTCACTGCACTGCATCCCCGGTGGTGCCAGTGCACTCTCTGGACTCACGGCACTGCATCCCCAGTGGTGCCAGTGCACTCTCTGGACTCACTGCACTGCATCCCCAGTGGTGCCAGTGCACTCTCTGGACTCACTGCACTGCATCCCCAGTGGTGCCAGTGTATTCTCTGAACTCACTGAACTGCAACCCCAGTGGTGCCAGGGCACTCTCTGGACTCACGGCACTGCATCCCCAGTGGTTCCAGTGCACTCTCTGGACTCACTGCACTGCATCCCCAGTGGTGCCAGTGCACTCTCTGGACTCACTGCACTGCATCCCCAGTGGTGCTAGTGCACACTCTGGACTCACGGCACTGCATCCCCAGTGGTGCTAGTGCACTCTCTGGACTCATGGCACTGCATCCCCAGTGGTGCCAGTGCACTCTCTGGACTCACTGCACTGCATCCCCAGTGGTGCCAGGGTAATCTCTGGAATCACTGCACTGCATCCCCAGTGGTGCCAGTGCACTCTCTGGACTCACTGCACTGCATCCCCAGTGGTGCCAGTGCACTCTCTGGACTCACTGCACTGCATCCCCAGTGGTGCCAGTGCACTCTCTGGACTCACTAATGACCATCCCCAGTGGTGCCAGTGCACTCTCTGGACTCACTGCACTGCATCCCCAGTGGTGCCAGTGCATTCTCTGGACTCACCGGGGTGCATCCCCAGTGGTGCCAGTGCACTCTCTGGATCACTGCACTGCATCCCCAGTGGTGCCAGTGCACTCTCTGGACTCACTGCACTGTATCCCCAGTGGTGCCAATGCACTCTCTGGACTCACTGCACTGCATCCCCAGTGGTGCCAGTGCACTCTCTGGACTCACTGCAGTGCATCCCCAGTGGTGCCAGTGCACACTCTGGACACACGGCACTGCATCCCCAGTGGTGCTAGTGCACTCTCTGGACTCACGGCACTGCATCCCCAGTGGTGCCAGTGCACTCTCTGGACTCACTGCACTGCATCCCCACTGGTGCCAGGGTACTCTCTCGACTCACTGCACTGCATCCCCAGTGGTGCCAGTGCACTCTCTGGACTCACTGCACTGCATCCCCATTGGTGTCAGTTTACTCTCAGGACTCTCTAATGACCATCCCCAGTGGTGCCAGTGCACTCTCTGGACTCACTGCACTGCATACCCAGTGGTGCCAGTGCACTCTCTGGACTCACTGCAGTGCATCCCCACTGATGCCAGTGCACTCTATGGATCACTGCACTGCATCCCCAGGGGTGCCAGTGCACTCTATGGACTCACTGCACTGCATCTCCAGTGGTGCCAGTGCACTCTCTGGACTCACCGGGGTGCATCGCCAGTGGTGCCAGTGCACTCTCTGGACTCACTGCACTGCATCTCCAGTGGTGCCAGTGCACTCTCTGGACTCACGGCACTGCATCCCCAGTGGAGCCAGTGCACTCTCTGGACTCACTACACTGCATCCCCAGTGGTGCCAGTGCACTCTCTGGACTCACTGCACTGCATCCCCAGTGGTGCCAGGGCACTCTCTGGACTCACTGCACTGCATCACCAGTGGTGCCAGTGCACTCTCTGGACTCACTGCACTGCATCCCCAGTGGTGCTAGTGCACTCTCTGGACTCACGGCACTGCATCCCCAGTGGTGCCAGTGAACTCTCTGGACTCACTGCACTGCATACCCACTGGTGCCAGGGTACTCTCTGGACTCACTGCACTGCATCCCCAGTGGTGCCAGTGCACTCTCTGGACTCACTGCACTGCATCCCCACTGGTGCCAGGGTACTCTGTGGACTCACTGCACTGCATCCCCAGTGGTGCCAGGGCACTCTCTGCACTCACTGCACTGCATCCCCAGTGGTGCCAGTGCACTCTCTGGACTCTCTGCAGTGCATCCCCAGTGGTGCCAGTGCACTCTCTGGACTCTCTGCAGTGTATCCCCGGTGGTGCCAGTGCACTCTCTGGACTCACTGCACTGCATCCCCGGTGGTGCCAGTGCACTCTCTGGACTCACGGCACTGCATCCCCAGTGGTGCCAGTGCACTCTCTGGACTCACTGCACTGCATCCCCAGTGGTGCCAGTGCACTCTCTGGACTCACTGCACTGCATCCCCAGTGGTGCCAGTGTATTCTCTGAACTCACTGAACTGCAACCCCAGTGGTGCCAGGGCACTCTCTGGACTCACGGCACTGCATCCCCAGTGGTTCCAGTGCACTCTCTGGACTCACTGCACTGCATCCCCAGTGGTGCCAGTGCACTCTCTGGACTCACTGCACTGCATCCCCAGTGGTGCTAGTGCACACTCTGGACTCACGGCACTGCATCCCCAGTGGTGCTAGTGCACTCTCTGGACTCATGGCACTGCATCCCCAGTGGTGCCAGTGCACTCTCTGGACTCACTGCACTGCATCCCCAGTGGTGCCAGGGTAATCTCTGGAATCACTGCACTGCATCCCCAGTGGTGCCAGTGCACTCTCTGGACTCACTGCACTGCATCCCCAGTGGTGCCAGTGCACTCTCTGGACTCACTGCACTGCATCCCCAGTGGTGCCAGTGCACTCTCTGGACTCACTAATGACCATCCCCAGTGGTGCCAGTGCACTCTCTGGACTCACTGCACTGCATCCCCAGTGGTGCCTGTGCATTCTCTGGACTCACCGGGGTGCATCCCCAGTGGTGCCAGTGCACTCTCTGGACTCACTGCACTGCATCCCCACTGGTGCCAGGGTACTCTCTGGACTCACTGCACTGCATCCCCAGTGGTGCCAGTGCACTCTCTGGACTCACTGCACTGCATCCCCATTGGTGTCAGTTTACTCTCAGGACTCTCTAATGACCATCCCCAGTGGTGCCAGTGCACTCTCTGGACTCACTGCACTGCATACCCAGTGGTGCCAGTGCACTCTCTGGACTCACTGCAGTGCATCCCCACTGATGCCAGTGCACTCTATGGATCACTGCACTGCATCCCCAGGGGTGCCAGTGCACTCTATGGACTCACTGCACTGCATCTCCAGTGGTGCCAGTGCACTCTCTGGACTCACCGGGGTGCATCGCCAGTGGTGCCAGTGCACTCTCTGGACTCACTGCACTGCATCTCCAGTGGTGCCAGTGCACTCTCTGGACTCACGGCACTGCATCCCCAGTGGAGCCAGTGCACTCTCTGGACTCACTACACTGCATCCCCAGTGGTGCCAGTGCACTCTCTGGACTCACTGCACTGCATCCCCAGTGGTGCCAGGGCACTCTCTGGACTCACTGCACTGCATCACCAGTGGTGCCAGTGCACTCTCTGGACTCACTGCACTGCATCCCCAGTGGTGCTAGTGCACTCTCTGGACTCACGGCACTGCATCCCCAGTGGTGCCAGTGAACTCTCTGGACTCACTGCACTGCATACCCACTGGTGCCAGGGTACTCTCTGGACTCACTGCACTGCATCCCCAGTGGTGCCAGTGCACTCTCTGGACTCACTGCACTGCATCCCCACTGGTGCCAGGGTACTCTGTGGACTCACTGCACTGCATCCCCAGTGGTGCCAGGGCAC
Source organism: Anser cygnoides (assembly GCF_040182565.1). NCBI lineage: Eukaryota > Metazoa > Chordata > Aves > Anseriformes > Anatidae > Anser > Anser cygnoides. The sequence goes on from NC_089879.1 coordinate 39,409,335, forward strand.
TCTCTGCACTCACTGCACTGCATCCCCAGTGGTGCCAGTGCACTCTCTGGACTCTCTGCAGTGCATCCCCAGTGGTGCCAGTGCACTCTCTGGACTCTCTGCAGTGTATCCCCGGTGGTGCCAGTGCACTCTCTGGACTCACTGCACTGCATCCCCGGTGGTGCCAGTGCACTCTCTGGACTCACGGCACTGCATCCCCAGTGGTGCCAGTGCACTCTCTGGACTCACTGCACTGCATCCCCAGTGGTGCCAGTGCACTCTCTGGACTCACTGCACTGCATCCCCAGTGGTGCCAGTGTATTCTCTGAACTCACTGAACTGCAACCCCAGTGGTGCCAGGGCACTCTCTGGACTCACGGCACTGCATCCCCAGTGGTTCCAGTGCACTCTCTGGACTCACTGCACTGCATCCCCAGTGGTGCCAGTGCACTCTCTGGACTCACTGCACTGCATCCCCAGTGGTGCTAGTGCACACTCTGGACTCACGGCACTGCATCCCCAGTGGTGCTAGTGCACTCTCTGGACTCATGGCACTGCATCCCCAGTGGTGCCAGTGCACTCTCTGGACTCACTGCACTGCATCCCCAGTGGTGCCAGGGTAATCTCTGGAATCACTGCACTGCATCCCCAGTGGTGCCAGTGCACTCTCTGGACTCACTGCACTGCATCCCCAGTGGTGCCAGTGCACTCTCTGGACTCACTAATGACCATCCCCAGTGGTGCCAGTGCACTCTCTGGATTCACTGCACTGCATACCCAGTGGTGCCAGTGTACTCTCTGGACTCACCGGGGTGCATCCCCAGTGGTGCCAGTGCACTCTCTGGATCACTGCACTGCATCCCCATTGGTGCCAGTGCACTCTATGGAGTCACTGCACTGCATCCCCAGGGGTGCCAGTGCACTCTCTGGACTCACTGCACTGCATCCCCAGTGGTGCCAGTGCACTCTCTGGACTCACCGGGGTGCATCCCCAGTGGTGCCAGTGCACTCTCTGGATCACTGCACTGCATCCCCAGTGGTGCCAGTGCACTCTCTGGACTCACTGCACTGCATCTCCAGTGGTGCCAGTGCACTCTCTGGACTCACTGGACTGCATCCCCAGTGGTGCCAGTGCACTCTCTGGACTCACTGCACTGCATCCCCAGTGGTGCCAGTGCACTCTCTGGACTCACTGCACTGCATCCCCAGTGGTGCCAGTGCACTCTCTGGACTCACTTCAGTGCATCCCCGGTGGTGCCAGTGCACTCTCTGGACTCACGGCAGTGCATTCCCAGTGGTGCCACTGCACTCTCTGGACTCACTGCACTGCATCCCCAGTGGTGCCAGTGCACTCTCTGGACTCACGGCACTGCATCCCCAGTGGTGCCAGTGTATTCTCTGAACTCACTGAACTGCATCCCCAGTGGTGCCAGGGCACTCTCTGGACTCACTGCACTGCATAACCAGTGGTGCCAGTGCACTCTCTGGACTCACTGCACTGTATCCCCAGTGGTGCCAATGCACTCTCTGGACTCACTGCACTGCATCCCCAGTGGTGCCAGTGCACTCTCTGGACTCACTGCAGTGCATCCCCAGTGGTGCCAGTGCACACTCTGGACACACGGCACTGCATCCCCAGTGGTGCTAGTGCACTCTCTGGACTCACGGCACTGCATCCCCACTGGTGCCAGTGCACTCTCTGGACTCACTGCACTGCATCCCCACTGGTGCCAGTGCACTCTCTGGACTCACTGCACTGCATCCCCATTGGTGTCAGTTTACTCTCAGGACTCACTAATGACCATCCCCAGTGGTGCCAGTGCACTCTCTGGACTCACTGCACTGCATACCCAGTGGTGCCAGTGCACTCTCTGGACTCACTGCACTGCATCCCCAGTGGTGCCAGTGCACTCTCTGGATCACTGCACTGCATCCCCATTGGTGCCAGTGCACTCTATGGAGTCACTGCACTGCATCCCCAGGGGTGCCAGTGCACTCTCTGGACTCACTAATGACCATTCCCAGTGGTGCCAGTGCACTCTCTGGACTCACTGCACTGCATCCCCAGTGGTGCCAGTGCACTCTCTGGACTCACCGGGGTGCATCACCAGTGGTGCCAGTGCACTCTCTGCACTCACTGCACTGCATCCCCAGTGGTGCCAGTGCACTCTCTGGACTCACTGCAGTGCATCCCCAGTGGTGCTAGTGCACTCTCTGGACTCACGGCACTGCATCCCCAGTGGTGCCAGTGAACTCTCTGGACTCACTGCACTGCATCCCCACTGGTGCCAGTGCAATCTCTGGACTCAGTGCACTGCATCCCCAGTGGTGCCAGTGCACTCTCTGGACTCACTGCACTGCATCCCCACTGGTACCAGGGCACTCTCTGGACTCACTGCACTGCATCCCCAGTGGTGCCAGGGAACTCTCTGCACTCACTGCACTGCATCCCCAGTGGTGCCAGTGCACTCTCTGGACTCACTGCACTGCATCCCCAGTGGTGCCAGTGCACTCCCTGGACTCTCTGCAGTGTATCCCCGGTGGTGCCAGTGCACTCTCATGGACTAACTGCACTGCATCCCCCTTGGTGCCAGTGCACTCTCTGGACTCACGGCACTGCATCCCCAGTGGTGCCAGTGCACTCTCTGGACTCACTGCACTGCATCCCCAGTGGTGCCAGTGCACTCTCTGGACTCACTGCACTGCATCCCCAGTGGTGCCAGTGTATTCTCTGAACTCACTGAACTGGAACCCCAGTGGTGCCAGGGCACTCTCTGGACTCACGGCACTGCATCCCCAGTGGTGCCAGTGCACTCTCTGGACTCACTGCACTGCATCCCCAGTGGTGCCAGTGCACTCTCTGGACTCAGTAATGACCATCCACAGTGGTGCCAGTGCACTCTCTGGACTCACTGCACTGCATCCCCAGTGGTGCCAGTGCACTCTCTGGACACACCGGGGTGCATCCCCAGTGGTGCCAGTGCACTCTCTGGATCACTGCACTGCATCCCCATTGGTGCCAGTGCACTCTCTGGAGTCACTGCACTGCATCCCCAGGGGTGCCAGTGCACTCTCTGGACTCACTGCACTGCATCACCAGTGGTGCCAGTGCACTCTCTGGACTCACCGGGGTGCATCCCCAGTGGTGCCAGTGCACTCTATGGAGTCACTGCAGTGCATCCCCAGTGGTGCCAGTGCACTCTCTGGACTCACTGCACTGCATCCCCAGTGGTGCTAGTGCACTCTCTGGACTCACTGCACTGCATCCCCAGTGGTGCCAGTGCACTCTCTGGACTCACTGCAGTGCATCCCCAGTGGTGCCAGTGCACTCTCTGGACTCACTACACTGCATCCCCAGTGGTGCCAGTGCACTCTCTGGACTCACTGCACTGCATCCCCAGTGGTTCCAGTGCACTCTCTGGACTCACTTCAGTGCATCCCCGGTGGTGCCAGTGCACTCTCTGGACTCTCTGCAGTGCATCCCCAGTGGTGCCAGTGCACTCTCTGGACTCACTGCACTGCATCCCCAGTGGTGCCAGTGCACTCTCTGGACTCACGGCACTGCATCCCCAGTGGTGCCAGTGTATTCTCTGAACTCACTGAACTGCATCCCCAGTGGTGCCAGGGCACTCTCTGGACTCACTGCACTGCATAACCAGTGGTGCCAGTGCACTCTCTGGACTCACAGGGGTGCATCCCCAGTGGTGCCAGTGCACTCTCTGGACTCACAGCACTGCATCCCCCGTGGTGCCAGTGAACTCTCTGGACTCACTGCACTGTATCCCCAGTGGTGCCAATGCACTCTCTGGACTCACTGCACTGCATCCCCAGTGGTGCCAGTGCACTCTCTGGACTCACTGCAGTGCATCCCCAGTGGTGCCAGTGCACACTCTGGACTCACTGCACTGCATCCCCACTGGTGCCAGGGTACTCTCTGGACTCACTGCACTGCATCCCCAGTGGTGCCAGTGCACTCTCTGGACTCACTGCACTGCATCCCCATTGGTGTCAGTTTACTCTCAGGACTCACTAATGACCATCCCCAGTGGTGCCAGTGCACTCTCTGGACTCACTGCACTGCATACCCAGTGGTGCCAGTGCACTCTTTGGACTCACTGCACTGCTTCCCCAGTGGTGACAGTGCACTCTCTGGATCACTGCACTGCATCCCCATTGGTGCCAGTGCCCTCTATGGAGTCACTGCACTGCATCCCCAGGGGTGCCAGTGCACTCTCTGGACTCACTGCACTGCATCCCCATTGGTGCCAGTGCACTCTCTGGACTCACTAATGACCATCCCCAGTGGTGCCAGTGCACTCTCTGGACTCACTGCACTGCATCCCCAGTGGTGCCAGTGCACTCTCTGGACTCACTGCACTGCATCCCCAGTGGTGCCAGTGCACTCTCTGGATCACTGCAGTGCATCCCCAGTGGTGCCAGTGCACTCTATGGAGTCACTGCAGTGCATCCCCAGGGGTGCCAGTGCACTCTCTGGAGTCACTGCAGTGCATCCCCAGTGGTGCCAGTGCACTCTCTGGACTCACTGCACTGCATCCCCAGTGGTGCAAGTGCACTCTCTGGACTCACTGCAGTGCATCCCCAGTGGTGCCAGTGCACTCTCTGCACTTACTGCACTGCATCCCCAGTGGTGCCAGTGCACTCTCTGGACTCACTGCAGTGCATCACCAGTGGTGCCAGTGCACTCTCTGGACTCACCGGGGTGCATCCCCAGTGGTGCCAGTGCACTCTCTGGACTCACTGCAGTGCATCCCCAGTGGTGCCAGTGCACTCTCTGGACTCACTGCACCGCATCCCCAGTGGTGCCAGTGCACTCTCTGGACTCACCGGGGTGCATCCCCAGTGGTGCCAGTGCACTCTCTGGATCACTGCACTGAATTCCCGGTGGTGCCAGTGCACTCTCTGGACTCACAGCACTGCATCCCCAGTGGTGCCAGTGAACTCTCTGGACTCACTGCACTGTATCCCCAGTGGTGCCAATGCACTCTCTGGACTCACTGCACTGCATCCCCAGTGGTGCCAGTGCACTCTCTGGACTCACTGCAGTGCATCCCCAGTGGTGCCAGTGCACACTCTGGACACACGGCACTGCATCCCCAGTGGTGCTAGTGCACTCTCTGGACTCACGGCACTGCATCCCCAGTGGTGCCAGTGCACTCTCTGGACTCACTGCACTGCATCCCCACTGGTGCCAGGGTACTCTCTGGACTCACTGCACTGCATCCCCAGTGGTGCCAGTGCACTCTCTGGACTCACTGCACTGCATCCCCATTGGAGTCAGTTTACTCTCAGGACTCACTAATGACCATCCCCAGTGGTGCCAGTGCACTCTCTGGACTCACTGCACTGCATACCCAGTGGTGCCAGTGCACTCTCTGGACTCACCGGGGTGCATCCCCAGTGGTGCCAGTGCACTCTATGGATCACTGCACTGCATCCCCATTGGTGCCAGTGCACTCTCTGGACTCACTGCACTGCATCCCCAGGGGTGCCAGTGCACTCTCTGGACTCACTGCACTGCATCCCCATTGGTGCCAGTGCACTCTCTGGACTCACTAATGACCATCCCCAGTGGTGCCAGTGCACTCTCTGGACTCACTGCACTGCATCCCCAGTGGTGCCAGTGCACTCTCTGGATCACTGCAGTGCATCCCCAGTGGTGCCAGTGCACTCTATGGAGTCACTGCAGTGCATCCCCAGGGGTGCCAGTGCACTCTCTGGAGTCACTGCAGTGCATCCCCAGTGGTGCCAGTGCACTCTCTGGACTCACTGCACTGCATCCCCAGTGGTGCAAGTGCACTCTCTGGACTCACTGCAGTGCATCCCCAGTGGTGCCAGTGCACTCTCTGCACTTACTGCACTGCATCCCCAGTGGTGCCAGTGCACTCTCTGGACTCACTGCAGTGCATCCCCAGTGGTGCCAGTGCACTCTCTGGACTCACCGGGGTTCATCCCCAGTGGTGCCAGTGCACTCTCTGGACTCACTGCACCGCATCCCCAGTGGTGCCAGTGCACTCTCTGGACTCACTGCACTGCATACCCAGTGGTGCCAGTGCACTCTCTAGACTCACCGGGGTGCATCCCCAGTGGTGCCAGTGCACTCTCTGGAGTCACTGCACTGCATCCCCAGTGGTGCCAGTGCACTCTCTGGACTCACTGCACTGCATCCCCAGTGGTGCCAGTGCACTCTCTGGACTCACTGGGGTGCATCCCCGGTGGTGCCAGTGCACTCTCTGGAGTCACCGGGGTTCTCCACTGGAAACTGCTTTCTTTACTTTGCTCTACGTTTCCTGGCACTGCTCGGACTTTCCTTGTACCAGTTTGCACTGCTTTGCTTTGCCTTGCTCTGCGTTGCCTTTCCGGGCCATGCTTTTTTCGGCCACGCTTTCCTTTTTCGTGCTTCGCTTCGCTTTGTATTCCTGGCACCTCTAGGTTTTACTTTCTCTGCTTTGCTTTGCCTTGCCTCAAACTGCTTTCTTTACTTTGCTCTACGTTTCCTGGCACTGCTGGGACTTTCCTTGTACCAGTTTGCACTGCTTTGCTTTGCCTTGCTCTGCGTTGCCTTCCCGGGCCATGCTTTTTCCGGCCACGCTTTCCTTTGTTTTGCTTCGCTTTGTATTCCTGCCATGGCTTTGCTTTACCTTCTCTGCTCTTCTTTGCTTTTCCTACGCCTGCTGTGCTTTGCCTTGCCTCCTCAAACTGCTTTCTTTCTTTTGCTCGACATTTTCTGGCACTGCTTTGCTTTTCCTTGTGCTACTTTCCTTTGCTTTGCTCTGCCTTGCACTGCTTTGCCTTTCCTGGACACGCTTTACTTTGCTTTTCCTGGCCCTGCTTTGCTTGGTCTTTTTTTTGCGTTTTTTTGTTTTGTTTGTTTGTTTGTTTGTTTGTTTTATTTGAATATAGATACATTTTCATTGCATTGCTTTGTTTTATTTTTGGACCTTTTTGCTTTGGTTTTCCTGGCTGCGCTTTGCTTTTCCTGGCCGTGCTTTTTCAGGCCATGCTTTCCTTTGTTTTCCTTTGCTTCGTATTCCTGCCACGGCTTTGCTTTACCTTCTCTGCTCTGCTTTGCTTTTCCTACCCCTGCTGTGCTTTGTCTCGCCTCAAACTGCTTTCTTTACTTTGCTCTACGTTTCCTGGCACTGCTGGGACTTTCCTTGTACGAGTTTGCACTGCTTCGCTTTGCCTTGCTCTGCGTTGCCTTTCCGGGCCATGCTTTTTCAGGCCATGCTTTCCTTTGTTTTGCTTTGCTTTGTATTCCTGGCACTGCTTTGCTTTTCCTTCTCTATGTTGCTTTCTTTTCCTACCCCTGCTGTGCTTTGCCTTGCCTCCTCAAACTGCTTTCTTTCTTTTGCTCTACCTTTCCTGGCCCTGCTTTGTTTTTCCTTGTGCTACTTTCCTTTGCTTTGCTCTGCCTTGCACTGCTTTGCCTTTCCTGGACACGCTTTACTTTGCTTTTCCTGGCCCTGCTTTGCTTGGGGTTTTTTTGACTTTTTTTTTTTTTTTTTTTTTTTACTTTAGGTATATATTCATTGCATTGCTTTGTATTATTTTTGGACCTTTTTACTTATTTTTCCTGGCCGCGCTTTGCTTCTCCTGACCCTGCTTTTTCAGGCCATGCTTTCCTTTGTCTTGCTTCGCTTCGTATTCCTGGCACCTCTTGGTTTTACTTTCTCTGCTCTGCTTTGCTTTTCCTACCCTGCTGTGCTTTGCCTTGCCTTAAACTGCTTTCGTAACTTTGCTCTACGTTTCCTGGCACTGCTGGGACTTTCCTTGTACGAGTTTGCACTGCTTTGCTTTGCCTTGCTCTGCTTTGCCTTTCCGGGCCATGCTTTTTCAGGCCACACTTTCCTTTGTCTTGCCTCGCTTCGTATTCCTGGCACCTCTTGGTTTTACTTTCTCTGCTCTGCTTTGCTTTTCCTACCCCTGCTCTGCTTTGCCTCGCCTCAAACTGCTTTCTTTACTTTGCTCTACGTTTCCTGGCACTGCTGGGACTTTCCTTGTACAAGCTTGCACTGCTTCGCTTTGCCTTGCACTGCTTTGCCTCCACTGGCCATGCTTTTTCAGGCCATGCTTTCCCTTGTCTTGCTTCGCTTTGTTTTCCTGCCACAGCTTTGCTTTACCTTCTCTGCTGTGCTTTGCTTTTCCTACCCTGCTGTGCTTTGCCTT